>NW_006922002.1:280263-290262 GCF_000298275.1 Orycteropus afer afer | reverse complement strand
TCTGGATTTCTATCTGTAGATTTTATATCATTTCTAATTTTTCATTTATTTTTGCCATTTTGTTCTTGTATTGTCTTTTGAATTTGTTCTAGGGTTTTCTTTGTTTTCCTCATTTTTTTTTCAGTGTTTTCCTTGATCTATCTCTCAGTTTGTTGAAGGTACCAAATATAATTCTTTTTAATTCCTTATCAGGGAGTTCAAATGCTGCATGTTCCTCAGGGATGTGTTGTGGGTCTGTATCCTGGTCCTTTGTTTCTCCTGCTTTATCTTGCTTCTTTGTGTGGACTGTGATGTTTGTTATCTCTGAGGCATTGTGATGTTTTTGTGTTTATATTTAATTGGTGATTGTATGTTGAAGTGATCTGCCCACATTTTTCATTTTCTTTGTTTTGTTTGTGTGTTACCTACATAAGCAGGGTACTGTGCTTTGCTCTTTTATTTGCTAGTTGGTAGCACTTATACACTCACCACTGTCTCCTTTCCCATTGTCAGCCTCCTGTATGTCCCTGGTATCCTTGGCAAACAGAGCCTATTCTCAGGTTCCTGGAATCTGAATGAGAATGCTTATCACTTTAAAATCCAAAATGTCCACCACTTGTAAACATTCAAAATGTCTGCACCCTCAGTCACATTAAATATCCAAAATGGCTGCTGTTTGTAAACAATCAAAATGGCTGTACCCTCCAGACAGCAGAAAGTCCATAGCTCAGGTTGTCTCCCTCCTTGCTGTTTTCCTTTCTAGTTATAGGCCACCAGTGCAGTATTCCATGCAGCCCTTGGTGACCAGGGCTGATGTTTAGGTCAATTCTCAGGTCCCATCACCATCTGGAAATATTCAGGCTGTTGGTCCCGTCAGAGTAGCTGACAGTCCACTACTATGACTGTCTCCATACTCACTGTTTTCATTCAGGTTTTTCTGCTAGTTGGTGCCTAATCCACTTCTGTGTACTTCCTTTCAAAGCTCAGGGCTCCAGCATTATCTTCTGTATCTCTTTCAATTGGTTTCTCTTTTCTTTATTGAAGAAAAGAGGGTCTGTGTAGCTTGCTGCTTATTCCATCATCTTACCAGAAGTCCTCCTGATATATTATTGGAAAACTTTATGAATAGCCCTGAAACATTGACCATTATAGTGCTGGAAGATGAGCCCCTCAATTCAGAAGGCACTCAAAATACAACTGGAGAAGAGCTGCTTCCTCAGAGTAGAGCTGACCTTAGTAATGTTCACAGAGTAAAGCTCTCAGGACCTCCATCTGTAGATGTGGCACATCTCAAGATGAGAAGAAACAGCTGCAAATATCCATTAATAATTGGAGCGTGGAAGGTAAAAATATGAATCTAGGAAAATTGGAAGTTGTCAAAAATGAAATGGAACGTATAAAGGTAGATATCCTAGACACTAGTGAGCTGAAATGGATGGGTTTTGGACATTTTCTATCAGACAATCATATGATCTACTATGCCAGGAATGACAAATCAAAGAAGAATGGGGTTGCATTCATCATCACAAAGAATGTATCAAGATCTAGCCTGAAGTACAATGTTGCCAGTGATAGGATAATATCCATACATTTATGAGGAAGACCAGTTAATTCAAATTTGCACACCAACCACCAAAGCCAAAGATGAGGAAATTGAAGATTTTTACTAGCTTCTGTAGTCTGAAATTGACCGAACTTGCAACCAAGATGTGTTAATTATCACTGGTGATTGGAATGCAAAAGTTGGAAACAAAGAAGAATCACTGGTAGTTGGAAAACATGGCCTTGGTGATAGAAATAATGCTGGAGATTGCATGATAGAATTTTGCAAGAACAACAACTTATTCATCACAAATACCTTTTTTCCAACAACACAAATGGAGGCTATACATGTGGACTTCACCAGAGAGAGTACACAGGAATCATATTGACTATATCTGTGGCAAGAGGCAATGGAGAAGTTCAATATCTCCAGCCAAAAGGAGTCCAGGAGCTGATTGTGGAACAGACCATCAACTTCTCATGTGCAAGTTCAAGTTGAAGCTAAATTCAGTTAAAAGAAGTCCATGAGAGCAAAAATATGACATTGATTATATCCTTTCTGAATTTGTAGGCCATCTAAAGAATAGATTTGGTGTATTGAACACAAGTGACTGAAATCCAGAGGAACTGTGGGTGACATTAAGAACATCATCCATGAAGAAAGAAAAAGGTCTTTAAGAAGACAAGACAGGAAGAAAAGACCAAAATGGATGTCAGAAGAGACTCTGAAACTTACTCTTGAATGGAGAGTAGCTAAAGCAAATAGAAGAACTGACAAGATAAAAGAGCTGAACAGAAGATTTCAAAGAGCTGCTTGGGAAGACAAAGTCAATTATTATAATGAAATATGCAGAGACCTGGAGTTAGAAATCCAAAAGGAAAGAACACACTTGGCATTTCTTAAGCTGAAAGAACTGAGGAAAAAATTTAAGCCTTGAATTGCAATGTTGAAAGATTCCATGGGCAAAATATTGAATGATGAAGAAAACATCAAAAGAAGATGGATGGAATACACAGAGTCAGTGTACCAAAAAGAATTGGTAGACGATCATACATTTCAGGAGGTGACATATGATTAAGAACCAAGTATTGAAGGAAGAAGTCAAAGCCATGCTGAAGGAATTGGTGAAAAGCTAGGCTCCCGGAATTGATGGAATACCCATTGAGATGTTTCAACAAATGGATGCCCCACTGGAGGCACTTACTTGGCTATGCCAAGAGATTTGAAAGACAGCTACCTGGCCAACTGACTGGAAGAGATCTGTATTTGTACCCATTCCAAAGAAAGGTGATCCCACAGAATGTGGAAATTATCAAACAATATCATTGATAATACATGCATGTTAAATTTTACTGAGGATAATTCAAAAATGGATGCAGAGATTAATGACAGAGAACTTCCAGAAATGTTAGCTGGATTCTGAAGAGGACATGGAATGAAGGATGTCATTGCTAATGTCAGATGGGTGTTGGCTCAAAGCAAAGAATACCAGAAAGATGTTTACTTGTGTTTTATTGACTATGTAAAGGCAGTCAATTGTGTGGGTCATAACAAATTGTGAATAACATTGAGAAGAATGAGAATTCCAGGACACTTGATTGTACTCATGAAAAATCTGTACATAGACTAGGAGGCTGTCATTCGAACAGAACAAGGGGATACTGCATGGTTTAAAATCAGAAAGGGAGTTGTGTCCTTTCACCATACTTATACAATCTGTATGCTGAGCAAATAATCCAATAAAATGGATTATATGAAGAAGAACGTGGCATTAGGTTTGGAGGAAGAATCATTAACAACCTGTGATATGCTGACGGCACAACTTTGCTTGCTGAAAGTGAGGATGACTTGAAGCCCTTACTGATGAAGATTAATGACTACAGTCTGCAGTAGGGATTACACCTCAATTTAAAGAAAACAAAAGTCCTCACAACTGGCCCAATTAGCAGCATCATGGTCAATGCGGAAAAGATTGAAGTTGTCAGAGACTTCATATTATTTGGTTCTACAATCAACCCCAATGGAAGCAGCAGTCAAAACATCAAAAGATGTGTTGCGTTGGGCAAATCTGTTGTAAAAGACCTCTTTCAAATGCTGATGAGCAAAGATGTCTCCTTGAAGACTAAGATGCGCCTAACCAAAGCCATGGTATTTTCAGTCACCTCATATGTGCAAGAGGTGGACAATGAATAAGAAAGACTGAAAAAGAGTTGATGCTTTTGATTTGTGGTGTTGGTGAAGAATGCTGAAAATACCATGGACTGCTAAAAGAATGAACAAATCTGTCCTGGAAGAAGCGTAGCCAGAATGCTCCTTGGAATGGCCAGACTTCTGACCTACTTTGGTCATGTTGTCAGAATGGACTATTCTCTGGAGAAGGATGTCATGCTTGGTAAAGTGTACCCTCAACAAGATGGATTGACATAGTGGCTGAAGCTATGGCCTTAGACATAGTAGGGATTGTGAGGCTGGCACAGGAACACGCAGTGTTCCATTCTGTTGTACATAAGGTCACTATGAGTCTGAAATGATTTGATGGCACATAACAACAACAACAACAGCAACATCAGAAACTGTTTCACTGCTATTTATAAGGTTTTCACTGGTCAATTCTTTAAGAAGTGGACAGCCCCTTCCTTTGTTTGAGTCTGTCTTAGTCTGGAGGCTCCACTGAAACCTGTCCACCATGAGTGACCTTGTTGGTATTTGAAATACTGGTGGCATAGCCTCCAGCCTCACATCAGCACACAAGGCACCACAGTAAGATAAACTGACAGACGACTGGTGGACTTCTCATCTACTACTATTTTAGATACTTGTGTACTACTATTGTAGAATTGCCTGTTTCCCCTTTCACTTCAGTTAATGTTTGCTGTAGGTATTTTGCAGCTTTTTCATTGGGGTCATAGAGATTTATTGTGGTTATGTCCTGTTCATTGATTGACACTTTTTCTCCATTATGCTGGTTTTTGCCTTGAAGTCTATTTTATCAGAAATTAATATTGCCAGTCCTAGTCTTTTCAGTTATCATTAACTTGGTATATTTTTTCCATCTCTTTATTTTTAATTTATTTTTATGTTTGTGTCTAAGATAAGTCTCTTATAGACAGCACATTAATACTTTTGTTTCTTGTACATTCTGTTATTCTTTTCTTCTTGATTAGTGCATTTAATTCAATCACATTGAGTGTAATTATTTTTACGTATGAATTTACTGCTATGATTCCTTTATTTATTTATTTTTATTATGGTGTTGATGGTTTCTGTATTCTGAATATTCTTTTGTGCTGAGTTTATTTTGTTATTGGGTTTTCTTTTCCTTTTCTTCATTGTTGTTGATTTTGTGTTTACTAAGGACAGATGGACTAAGCTACAACCCTTGGGTCTGTCTGTTAGAAGTGGGTTGCTGAGGGTGGTTAGGTTGAAGAGGAGGCAGCTGTGGGATCCAGGTGGATGAGAGCCAAATTTCCCTAGCCATTGGCTTGGTGGAAGTGGGGATAGGTTTCACTCCTACTCTCTTGGAAGCTGTGCTTGTCGGAGTGCAGAATGCAGCTCTCTAGTCGCAATTTAAGGAACTCTGGTGGTGCAGAGCCTAAGGCATTTGATTGACTGCTAACCAGAATGTTGGTGGTTCAAACCTACTAGCTGTTCTGTGGAAGGAAGATGGGGCAATCTACTTCCATAAAGATTTACCTCCTCAGAAACCCAATGGGGTTTACTATGAGTTGGAATTGAATTGATGGCAGTGAGTTTGGTTTGGTTTGAATCGCAATTTACAATCATGTGTCTGACACCTTTCTGGGCACATGCAGCTGTTTATTGAACTCCTATCTAGACTCAAGTGAAAGGTTGCCCTGAGACTACCTTCTCTAACTGCCCCAACAGGCCTACCCCTCGCTTGTGCCTTCAGCCCAAACAACTTGTGTTTAGTAGTAGTGTGTTATTTCATTCCATTTCTTTGGCATGCTTCTCTTTCTGTGGCCGCCTGTGCCACTGTAAGTCTGACCCATTTCCCTGCATGTTCCTCTCCCAGCTCCCACATGTCTTCTGCTCACCTTGAATTCCTCCTGATCTGTCTACACTGTGTCTTTATCACCATGTGGATTCCATGAAATTGTTTTTTCCTTTCTCCATCCAATACCTCTATGCTTTAAGATAGTGATGCTTTGACTGGTCCTGGCTTCTTTTTTTCTCCCCAGTCACTGACCTTGCTTCATCTTCCTTTCTAATCAGTGCTCAATCTAATTATTTAGTTTTTCATTTTATGCTCACAGTTCCAGGATCATTATTTGTGTATGCTTCATTTGTTTTTTTCTAGGTCTCTATTATAGAGGGATTAGATAGAGTGTGTTAGCAGGACACCATCTTGTCTCTGCCCCCCAAGGGTAAACTGTTGGAAAAAAGTTTCCTAAAGACCACAGAACCAAAAACCAAAAAAAAAAAAAAAAAAAAAACCAAAAAAAAACCAAACTCACTGCCATCGAGTTGAATCTGACTTATAGTGACCCCTCCTTGGGTTTCTGAGGTGGTATCACTACAGAAGTAGATTGCCCAGCCTTCCTTCTGAGGAATGGCTAGTGGGTTTGAACTGCCAGCCTTCTTGTTAGCAGTCAAATGCCTTAGGCAGTATACCACCAGAGCTCCCAAAACCAAACTCATTGTCATTGAGTCAGATGTGACTCACAGTGACCCCTCCTTGGATTTCTGAGGTGATACCACTACAGAAGTAGATTGCCCAACCTTTCTTCCAAGGAGTAGCTGGTGGGTTTGAAACATTAGCCTTCTGGTTAGCAGTCAAATGCCTTAGGCCCTATGCAACTAGAGCTCCTTAGTCCTGACATAATTGCTTTGTTCTTACCTTCCAGAAGTCTTTCTACTCCATTTTCTTTACTATGTCCTAAAATTAAGAAGTCCATGATCTTGTCATATTGCACTGGGAAAATCTGTGCAAAAGACCTCTTTAAAGTGTTAAGGAGCAAAAATGTGACTTTGAAGACTAAGGTGTGCCTAACCCAAGCTATGTTATTTTCAATTGCCTCATATGCATGTGAAAGCTGAACAATGAATAAAGAAGACTGAAAAAGAATTTCTGCCTTGAATTGTGGATGAAGTGCAACTGGAATGCTCCTTGGAAGTGAGAATGGCCAGACTTCATCTCACGTATTTTGGTCATGTTGTCAGGAGGAACCATTCCCTGGAAAAAGATATCATGCTCGGTAAAGTGGAGGGTCAGTGAAAAAGGGGAAGATCTTCCATGAGATGGATTGACACAGTAGCTACAATGATCGGCCCAAGCATAGCAACAATTGTGAGGAAGCTATAGGACCAAGTAGTGTTTCATTCTGTTGTTCATAGGGTTGCTATGAATCTGAGCCATCTCGACGGCACCTAAGAACAATGAGGATTTTATAAGCAGAGGACTGCTCTCCAGAAGTTAGAAGAAGAGCTTGGAGAATAAGTCAATTGATCTTGCTTTCAGTTCAACAAGCATCAGTTGTAGAGGTGGGAAGTCCTAAGTTCAAGGGTCAGACATCAAGTTAGAGGCTTCTCCTGATTCAGGGAGCTGCAGGGGCTGAGAAATCCAAGATTGGCAGGTGAATTAGCAGGCTGTTAGCTCACAGGCAGTGAAGGCACCAAAATAAAGATTGGCAGGCAATAGGACAGGCCACTGGTTCCAGTCTAGATAATGGTGGTCCAGATGCAGGATCTTGAGCAAAAAGCCCCAGATCTTTGCCAGGATGTCCATATATATTCAGAAGAATTTAATCTTACAGACTCCTTTTCCTTCCAGTTTTCTCTGTCCTTATACTTTCCATGAATGAAATCTTGAGAAGACCTCAGAACTTTTTCTTACACTTCCAGTTTATGAATTATTTTAGTAGATTTCAATCTACTCTAGTGTGATACTCAAAACACCACACTTCATCCAAAGTTAAAGCTTCTCCTGTGTTAGGTCTGCATTACCTTCAGGTAGAAAGGCTGCAGTGAAAGTAACACGACTGACCATAGCTCTATTCCTCTATTTTGCTCTTTTCCAGTTTGCTGATTGTGGTTTTTGGCCCCTCCAGTAATGAGCATAAGGGAAGTACAGAAAAGAAGACAGGCTTTTGTGTCTGGAACTGTTTTGATTTGTGTTTGGTGTTCTCTGAGCTGGCTCTTTCTCTGACATGACATTTATTTGAGTTTCTCTATTTCCACATTGGACACCACCAATTACATTCCTGTGATGTGGGCAATGCTATTCCTCCAGATGACCACTTATGACCATTTCTCATCCCTTGGAATCTGGGAGTCCACTGCTCAGGGACTCTCTTTTGGAGTCGTACTGTCTCCTTGAAGGACAAAGGGCCTTTACAACTTCTCTGGGCTGGCTCTCTCACATGGCCAACACTTGCTCATCCTTGGAAACCCTCACTCATCCTTGTCATTGCCTGGGGTAGAATATAGTTTGCTGACAGTGCAGCCCTCCTTTTCTCTGCTCAGTTGATTCAGCATGAAAAATGAAATCTCTCACAGTTTGAGGCTTTAGGCAAGACTTAGACAAGTAAGCTGTCTTAAAATCTCTAGGTCAGATTTATTTATGTTTTGCTAGTCTTCCTAAAGCCCCTCTTACAAGGCTTAAGTGAAAGTGAAAACCATCTCTTTTATCCTGTGGTGGAGGAGTACAGTGTGGGGAAAAGAAATGCCACAGTACTTCAGTAACTTTCTCTAAAAAAAATTCTCTTTCTTGGCTCCTTCAATTTCAATATTTTCATACCTTCAAAATGGGTATGGACCAAGGATCACAAAATCAGTGCTCCGTCCTCTCTTTTGAAGGACCAATATAGGTAATAGAGCAAATCACTTTGGAATTTGGGAATACTTAACATCTTAGCTGAAAGTGAAGAAGACCTGAAGCACTGACTGATGATCAAGACTATAGCCTTCAATATGGATTACACCTCAACATAAAAGAAAACAAAAATCTTCACAACTGGACCAATAAGCAACATTACGGTAAATGGAGAAAAGACTGAAGTTGCTAAGGATTTCATTTTACTTGGATCCACAATCAATGTCTATGGAAACAGCAGTCAAGAAATCAAATGACATATTGCATTGGATGAATCTGCTGTAAAAGATCCCTTCAAAGTGTTATAGAGATAAGATGTCACTTTGAAGATGAAGGTGAACTTGACCCAAGCCATGGTGTTTTCAATCACCTCATATGAATATGGAGGCTGGACAATGAATAAAGAAGACTGAAAAAGAATTGATTACTTTGAATTATGGTACTGGTGAAGAATATTGAACATTCCATGGGCCACCAGAAGAATGAACAAATCTGCTAAGGAAGAGCACAGCCAGAATGCTTCTTGGAAGGAAAGATGGCAAAGCTCGGTCTCTTGTACTTTGGTCATGTTATCTGGAAGGACCAGTTCCTGGATAAATTTTTCATGCTTGGTAGAGGGTCAGTGAAAGCTCAATGAGAAGGACTGACACTGTGGCTGCAAGAATGGGCTCAAGCAGAACAATGATTATGAGGAAGGCCCAGCACTGGGCAGTGTTCCATTCTAGAGTGTTTCAGGACCAGCTCAATAGTACCTAACAACAACAACAACAACAACAACATGGTAGTTGTGTTTCATCTTGGCTGGGCCTGGTTTTGAGTGACTGGGCAGCTGGATGTAGTTATTCCTTCTGATGAGACTGGTAATCAGTTCCATGGTGGAATCAACTGGAGCCACTGAGTAGCTGCCTTAGGGATGTGATCTGCTTCCAGCATGTAAGAAGCTTTGAAAAAGGTCTCTGCAGTTTTTTGGCACACTTGGACCCTGCATGTAGCTGAGTCTTCATTCAGCAGCCTGCTATGTTTCTTAGTGATTTTGAGACTCTTTCTGGACTTGAATTTGTGGCCTGCCATGTTATTTGATAACCTTGGGACTGTGACATTTTATTTGTGGACCTTGGGTTTATCAGCCTCAGCAGCCAGCATCTGTCTTATCTAAGAGACATCTCCAGCTTCAGTGGGCTGAGAGCAAGAGGCAGAGCTGAAGCCCAAAGTTGAAGGGCTTTCATCCAGCCCATAGACTGGCACTTTGAACTCATACTTCTAACTTCCCAAACTGTAAGAGAATATACTCCTATTTGTTTAAGCCACCCATTTTGTGGTATGTCTGTTAGAGTAGATTGAGGTAACCAATATAGACATCATCTTAACATATGTTCTTGGCTTTCAGATCCTTAGCTGAAACTGAGATGTAAATATTTTATTTTAATATTCTGTTACATTTAAATTATTATGGCAGATATATGTGTGGTGTAGTAAATTACTTAGTGTGGCTTTTCTACCCATGAGTCTTTGTAAATTCCAAGGTGGGATTTTCTATGAGCAACTGAGGAGCTCCTGATTGCTGAAGCTATCCACCTGGGTTATTTCTGTTGGGCGTGGCCCAATACAATGTTCTGGGAGGTTCCCACTCTCTCACGTGCTTAAG
>NW_006922002.1:274678-279883 GCF_000298275.1 Orycteropus afer afer | reverse complement strand
TTAGGGAGGAACGGTTGGAGAAAGGGCTGGAGGGAGACAGCATGTCTGGCCTTGCAGTAATAGGCCTTGGGTTACTGCTGGTAATCCTGTCTTCCTCTTGTTGGATTAGAGGAGGTCAGAACATGTGGCCTCCTTGCCGTTTTTGCAATATGTGTGTGTATGTGTGTGTGTGTGAGTATGTACATATGTATATATTTTTTCTGTATAGATATCCAATCAGTTCATCCTCATTTACTGAACATTTTCCCCTCTCTGCCATGTTGTTCTTGTCATATATTAGCTTTCTGTATTTTCATGGCTTGTTTCAGGTCTCTTTTTTCTGTTCTGTGGTCTATTTATCGGTCCCATCTAAGTACCACATTGTTTTCATTGCTATAGCTTTATGGTAAGACTTGATATTTGGTAAGGCAGATCCCTCTTACCTGTTTTCTCTTTTTTTAGAAGCGTAATGGTCATTCTTATTTGTATTTACAATTGAAGTTGAGAAGCAATTTTTAAAGTTGCTTATTAGATACTGGAAGCAAGCCACATCCCAAAAGCAGCTACTCAGCTGCTCCAATAGACTCCACTATGGAGTAAATTACCAGTCTCACCATGGGGAATAACTACTTCCAGCTGCCCAGCCACTCAACCAGGCCCAGCCAAGCAGACATACAACCTTAACTACCACAGTAGTATTATTTACCCCTTTTTTCTTTTGGTTGGAATTTGCCTGGAATTTCTTTCTTCAGCTTTTTTTTTTTTTTTTTTTTTTTTTTTTTTTTTTTTGCTTCTAATCTTTTTATGTTTCCTTGATTGCAATATGTTTTTTGTCAAATATAGCTGGAATTAAAAAGAAAATTCCATTTGATAGTCTTTCAACTAGTGAAATTAGTTAATTTACATCATGGCAATTGGTATATTTGTGATATATTTGGATCCATAGCTACCATATTATTTTGCAACTTTTATTTTTCCGACCTTTTTTTAATATTTCTTTTTTCTCTTCTTTTAAATTGATTGAGTTTTAGCCTCTCACTCTATTTTTTCCTTCCATTAGGCTTAAAAGCTCTAGTCTCTTTCTATTTTTTTTAAATATATATATGCATTACTTGCATATACTTAAAAAGTATAAAATTGATCAGTATCTTTACCTATTTCCTAAATAGTACAAGGGCTTTATAATATATTAACTTTATCTTTTCCTCCTAACAATATGTAATATTTTTGTTCAGGATTTTAATATTGTGATAGTTAAATTTGTGTGTCAATTTGGCTGGGCCTGGTTGAGTGGCTGGGCAGCTAGTGGTAGTTATTCCCCATGATGAGACTGGCTATCAACTTTGTGGTAGGATCTACCACAAGCAGCTGAGTAGCTGCTTTAGGGATGTAGTCTGCTTCCTGTATACAAGCAGCAGCTTTGGGAATGGTCTCTGGCTTATGGCACGCTTGATCCCTGCATGTAGCTGTGTCATTGTTCAGCAGCCTGCCATGCTTTGCCAACATTGGGACTTTCAAGGGATTTAAATCAACGACCTGCCGTGTGGTTTGGTAACATCGGGACTGTGCCTTTTTACTTGTCATCCTTGGACTTGTCAGTCTCAGCAGCCAGCAGTTGTCTGAGTGAAGAAACGCCTCTAGCTTCAGTGAGGCAGGAGCAAGAGGCAGAGCTGAAGCCAAGGTTGAGGGACTTTCATCCAGCCCCTAGAGCTTGGCACTTTGAACTTGAACTTAAAGCCACCAAACTGTAGGAGAATAAACTCCTGTTTCTTCAAGCCATTCCATTTGTGGTATATTCTTGTCAGAGAGTACTAGGTAACCAGAACAAATATCATTCTGATTTCTTTTAAGTTCACAAATTTTACAAAATCAGAATTTTTTCAATTTACTCATACTGTTAGAGTTTTCTTTGTTCTTGCTTATTATTTGTCTGTTAGAAATCGCTTCTTGAGATTGCTTTCTTTCTTGCTGAAGAACATCCTTTAAAGAGATCACATTGGTAAGAATCTGTTGGTAAAAAATTATCATTTTCTTATTCTTTTAAAACTGTTTTCATTTTACCTATACTCCTGATAGATAATTTTGCTGAGTATATAATTTTGTGGTGATATTTTCTCTCATTCTTTTGTTTTTTGAGTACCATTACACTTTTTGAGAAGTTAGCTGTCAGTCTAGTGGTTCTTTGTATTAAATTTCTTCTCTCACTGTTTAGGATCATCTCTTTGTCTTTGGTGTTTTTCAATTTCACTATGATGGACCGAGTGTGGATTTTTTTTCCCCCTTGCTTGACAGTCATTGATCTTCCTCAATCTGAGGATTGGTGTCTTTCATGAATTTTGAAAAATTCTTAGTGGTTATCTATTAAAATATTGCTTCTAAGACATTTTCTCTTCCCTTTTCCTTATAAATTTGGATGAAATGTATGCTAGACTATGTCACTCTATCCTTTTTATATTTTGCCCTTTATTTTCCCTCAAAAGAAAATCTCTTTGTCTCTTTGTGCTCTTTCTGTGAAGTTTCTTCAGACTTATTTTCCCATTTATTCACTCTTTAGCCTTATAATATGTTGTTTTGTCTATCCTTTGAATTTCTATTTTATATTTTAATTTATAATATGTTTTTACTCATAGAGGTTCAATTTAGTTCTTTTCTAAATCTGTTTTGCTGTTTTTGACAGCCTCTTCTATCTTTGTTATATTTCTAGTAACCCCTTTCATTTGTTGAAACATTTAAATCATTGATGCTTTATGTATCTGCTAATAAAAATTTCAGGAGCTCTGGTAGCCTAAGGCACTTGACTGGTTCAAACCCACCAGCCACTCCTCCGAAGGAAGGTTGGGCAATCCACTTCCGTAGTGATACTGCCTTGGAAACCCAAGGAGGGGTCGCTATGAGGTCGCTATGAGTCGGGGCCAACTTGACGGCACATAACAACAACAGCAACAATACAAATTTCTATATTCTTTCTCCATATAATTCTGTAGTTTATTGTATGTAATCTCTCCACTTGCTGTATCCTAATGAGGTAAGTAGTATTTTTAAATTGTGAGTTCATGTTCCTTTAAATTTGTATCTGGGGATTCTTTGAGGTCTTTGTTTAAAGTGTATTCCTCTAGAGTGACTTTGTGATTGTATCTGCCAAGTGTTTGGGATCAATAACAATCAGTTTTATTTAAAATTACATTTTTAGCTTCCTTCTTTCCTTCTCTTGTCCTCACCTCCCAGTATAAAATCCAGTCCCCAGAATTGTGTGAATGCCAGTTCATTGTTATGAATTCTCTGAGGGGGGAGCCAGCTGCTTTTCCCACCCTACCCACTTTACATTGGGCTAAGGCTAAGACAGACACATATTTTAACCATCTTCCTTGAGGAGTAGGTTCTGTCAAGTTCTCCCAGTAATGGTGTTGCTTCATTCCATGTTCTCTGATCTGACCTCTCACACTACTTGAGTCCCAAGCTTTGCCTTCTCTTCTGTGTGGATTTGCTAAACATTGAAATCACACTTTAACCACTGAAGAATGGCTGATAATGTTGACTGAAGAACTACATTGCCCTTTGGATTCACACTTACTTTCTGTTCCGCCCTGTGATAAACTATCTTGCTTCGTCTCCAGCAGAGCTATGCTTCATAAAAATATTTTATCCAGCATTTTTAGTTGTACTTAACCAGAACCAGAAGGGTTTATTCAGCATTCCCAATCAGCTATAGTGCCACCAAAGGAACTTCCAGAATAATGCTTTCAGAATATAAACTGTATCACGTCCCTCCCCTATTCAAAACCTTCTTATTGTTTCTCATTGTATTTATAATAGCATTTAAACTCATTGAATACTAGGCCCTATGTGATCCCAATCCTATCAATATATATTCCCATCTCTGCCATGCCCCCACTCATTTCCCCTTCACTCCAGTCACGCTGTACTTCTTTCTGTTCTTTGAACACAGCAAGCTCTCTCCTCATTTAGAACCTTCACACTGGTGATTTCCTATGCCTGAAACATCCCTTCCCCTAATCTTATAGCTTCTTTTCATTGTTTAGGTTTCAGCACAAAAATCATGTCTGCAGAGGTCTTCTATGACCATACTACATTAAAGGGAGCATCATCCTAGCCATTTTCTTTCATACCAGCTTGATTTAATTAATTTAACATATACACATTGAGGATTTACTATGCGCCACCCAAAATTGCTCTTGGCACTAGGGATGTTATGATAAATAATATAGATTAGACCTCTAGCAGGAGGAGGCAGACAATAGGCAAACTATTAAATGAAAATATATGTTGTGGTTGTTAGGTACTGTGGAATCGGCTCTGACTCATAGCGACTCTGTATACAACAGAACAAAACACTGTCCAATCCTGCACCATGCTCACAATCCTTGCTATACCTGAGCCCACTGTTGCAGCCACTGTGTCAATCCATCTCATTGAGGGCCTTCCGCTTTTTCACTGACCCTCCACTTTACCATCTCCAGGGAATGGTCCCTTCTGACAACATGACCAAAGTAGGTGAAACAAAGTCTGGACATTCTTGCTTCCAAGGATCATTCCCTCATTCCACATCTTCTGAATCCAGCTTGCATTTCTGGAAGTTCTCTGTCAATATAGTGCTGTAACTGTTTTTGAATTATCTTCTGTAAGATTATGCTTGCATGCAATATTAATGCTATTTTTTGATAATTTCCACATTCTGTGGGATCACTGTTTTTTGGAATAGGTATAAATATGGATCTCTTCCAGTCAGTTGGCAGGTAGCTGTCTTCCAAATTTCCTGGAATAGCCAAGTGAGTGCCTCCAGTGTGGCATCCATTTGTTGAAACATATCAAATGGTATTCCATCAATTCCTAGAGCCTTATTTTTTGCCACTTCCTTCAGTGCAGCTTTGATTTCTTCCTTCAATACCATTGGTCCTTGATCATTTGCCACCTCCTGAAATGAATGGATGAACATTGACCAGTTCTTTTTGGTACAGCAACTGTGTATTCCTTCCATTTTCTTTTGATGTTTCCTGCATCATTCAAAATTTTGCCCGTATAATCTTTCAATATTGCAACTCGAGACTTATTTTTTTTTTTTTCTTCAGTTCTTTCTGCTTGAGAAATGCCTAGTGTGTTCTTCCCTTTTGGTTTTCTAGCTCCAGGTCTTTGCACATTTCATTATAATAATTGACTTTGTCTTCTCAAGCTGCTCTTTGAAATCTTCTGTTCAGCTCTTTTATCTTG
>NW_006922002.1:201851-270623 GCF_000298275.1 Orycteropus afer afer | reverse complement strand
GCTGCTGCCAGACTGCAGCTCCGTGTGTGTCCTTTTTTGGTATTTTCACACAAATTCTTCTGCTAGTTGGGGTTTAGTCCACTTTTGTATCCTTCCCTTCAAGGCTCAGGGGTCCAAGATAATCTTCTGTGTCTGTGTGAATTGGTTTCCCTTTTCTTTGTTGAAGAGGGTCTGTGTAGTCCTTCTGCCTAGTCCACCATCTTGCTGGAACCATCTTTCCTGTCTTTTTAATGACCTTTTTCCTTCGATGTTCTTGATGTCATCCCACAATTTCTCTGGTTTCAGTCATTGGTGTTCAATGCATCAAATTTATTTTTCAGGTGGTCTGAAAATTCAGGAGGGATATATTCAAGATCATATTTTGGCTCTCATGGACTTGTTTTAATTGTCTTCAACTTCAACTTGAACTTGCATATGAGCAGTTGATGGATTGGTCCACAATCAGCTCCTGGCCTTGTTTTGGCAGAAGGTATTGAACTTCTCCATCACCTCTTGCCACAGATGTAGTCAATCTGATTCCTGTGCACTCCATCTGGTGAAGTCCATATGTGTAGCTGCTGTTTGGGTTATTGAAAAAAGGTATTCGCAATGAATAAGTCATTGATCTTGCAAATTCTATCATGTGATCTCCAGTGTCATTTCTATCACCAAGGTCAAATTTTCCAACTACTGGTGATTCTTCTTTGTTTCCAAATTTTGCTTTCCAATCACCAGTAATAGTTAGCACATCTTGATTGCATGTTTTGTCAATTTCAGACTGCAGAAGTTGGTAAAAATGTTTTATTTCTTCATCTTTGGCTTTGGTAGTTGGTGTATAAATTTGAATATATAGTAGTATTAACTGGCCTTCCTTGTAGCATATGGATATCATCCTATCACTGACAGCATTGTACTTCAGGATAGATCTTGATGCATTCTTTGTGATGATGAATGCGACTTCATCCTCTTCAGTTTGTCATTCCTAGTATAGTAGATCATATGGTTGTCTGATTTAAAATGGCCAAAACTAGTCTCTTTCAGCTCACTAATGCCTAGGTTATCATCAATCTTTATGTGTTCCATTTCATTTTTGACAACTGCCAGTTTTCCTAGATTCATACTTCATATATTCCATGTTCCTCTTATTAATGAATGTTTGCAGCTATTTTTCCTCAGTTTCAGTCTTGCCACATCAGCAAATGGAGATAGCTTTGCTTTATCCATATTATTAAGGTCAGTTCTACTCTGATCAGGCAGCTCTTTTCCAGTCGTATTTTGAGTGACTTTCATCCTGATGGGCTCATCTTCTGGCACTGTATTGAACAATGTTTCAGGGCTATTCATAAAGTTGTCTAGTACAGTATCAGACAGTATTTTGCTGCTATCCATAAGGATTTCCTTGGCCAATTCTTTGAGAAGCAGATGACCTCTTCCTTGTTCTGAGTCTGTCTCATTTTGGAAGCTCTGCTGAAAGCCATCCCCATGGGTAATCCTGCTGGTGTTTGAAACACTGATGGTACAGCCTCCAGACCCACAGCAACCCACAAGTCACCACAGTATGACAAACTGACAGACAAACTTGTCTCCCTCAGCTGTTCCAAACATTTCTGTCCACTTCCTGACTTTCCCCCTACGTGTTTTGGCCCACTTCCTGCCTTACCTGGATCCAGTCATCAGCCCCAGCTTTTTCCCACTTCCTGCCTTGAGTAGGGGCTCTCCCTCCCCTTACCTGGATCCAGCCATCAGCCCTGGCTTCTTCCTGCTTCCTGATATCATTGTTGATGTCAGGTGGATCTTGCCTGAAAGCAAAAATACCAGAAAGATGTTTACTTGTGTTTTATTGACTATGCAAAAACATTTGATTGTATGGATCATAACAAATTGTGGATAACGTTGAGAAGAATGGGAATTCCAGAACACTTAATTGTACTTGTGAGGAGCTTGTACATAGACCAGAAGGCTGTCGTTTGAGTAGAACAAGGGTATACTACATGGTTTAAAATCAGGAAGGGAGTGTGTCAGGGATGTATCCTTTCACCATACTTATTCAATCTGTATAATGAGAAAATAATTGAAGAAGCTGGACTATATGAAGAAGAACATGGCACCAGGATGGGAGGAAGGATCATTAACCTGCAATGTGCTGATGACACAACTTTGCTTGCTGAAAGTGAGGATGACTTGAAACACTGACTGATGAATACTGAAGGCTACAGTGTGCAGTATGAATTACACCTCAGTATAAAGAAAACAAAAATCCTCACAACTGGACCAGTAAGCAGCATCATGATAAGTGGATAAAAGATTGAAGTTGTCAAAGACTTCCTGTTACTTGTTTCTACAATCAATACCAATGGAAGCAGCAGTCAAGACATCAGACTTGATATAGCACTGGGCAAATCTGCTGCAAAAGACCTCTTTCAAGTGCTGAAGAGCAAAGATGTCTTCTTGAGGACTAAGGTACTCCTGACAAAAGCCACTATTTTCAGTCACCTCATATGCATGTGAGAGCTGGACAATGCATAAGAAAGACTGAAGAAGAGTAGATGCCTTATAGTTGTGGTGCTAGAGAAGAATGCTGAAAGTACTATGGACCACTAAAAGAATTAACAAATCTGTCCTGGAGGAATTGCAGCCAGAAGCAAGAATGGACAGACTTTGTCTAACCTACTTTGGTCATGTTGTGGGAAGGGACCATTTTCTGGAGAAGGATATCGTGCTTGTTAAAGTGGAGAGTCAATGAAAGAGGGAAAGGCCCTCAACAAGATGGATTGACACAGTGGCTACAATGATGGGATCAGATATAGCAAGGATCATGGAACTGGCACAGGACTGGGCAGTGTTTCATTCTGTTGTACATAACATTACTATGTGTCGGAGATGACTCAATGGCACCTAAGAACAATAACAACAAGAAGCATTCCAGCTGCATTTATTCCAGGACAGATTTGTTAGTTTTTCTGGTAGTCCAAGGTACTTTCAGTATTCTTTGCCAACACCACAACTCAAAAGCATCAACTCTTCTTTATTCTTCTTTATTCATTGTCCAGCTTTCACACATATATGAGGCAACTGAAAACACCATGGCTTGGGAAATGAAATACATACACACACACACACACATAAAATTAAGTGTTGTGTGCTATGCAGAGAATTAAAACTGAATGATGCGATAGAGTGACTGGGTGACTAATTTAGAGTTTGTAGTCAAGAAAGGTCTCTCTGAGGAAGTGACATTTAAACTGATATCAGAATGAAAGCTCTTTATTTGTCACATATTGTGTAATTAATGAAAGCTTTTAAAATTGTATGTCATGCAGCATAATTCCTGGCTGGGATTACTCAAGAGCTAAACCACAAAATATACCCTGGAGTATTGGGACAACCTGGTAGAATGATGAGTGGTCCCAAATGTGGGCAGAAGTCATGCTGTTATTTTGCTTGATCAAATTCATGGTTCAATAGAACTTTAGGCTCCCATGGTCCTTCTACTTTTTGACTGAAAGACACACTGTTGGGTGTACCAAGTAGTTAAGCTCAGTGAATTTTGTAATTTGTAATTTGTAATTATTGCTAATATAATTGTTGTAGTTGTTTGAAATCTGCAAGTGATGTAGAATCTGAGGGATAATGTGGAGTAAGTAGTGAACTCAGAATTCCTTCTGCCTAAAGAATATTGAGATCAAGCATATTTGGAAATCTTGCACTCAGTGGTAGAAAACAGTCCACAATTCTACACAGACTCCCTATGGACATAATGCAGGAAGGGAAGATAAACATGTTAGGCTATTTCAATATTTAAACTCCAGTAGCCACCCTAGCAGATGGCTTTGGAACAACTGAAAAGAACTCTTTAATGTGGAACATTTATGAGATTGGTAGAAGTTTGTAAAATAAAGGCTTTAAGACAGAGTTATATGGATAGTTTGGCTCTTCAGATTACTGGGAATTTATATTCCCTGATAGGATCTATGAGGAAATGTACAAAAAGAATGAAATTATTTAACTTGACTTTTTATCGTGTAACTCGTTGTTAAACCGAGGAAGGCTGAACACCTCAATCTTCACTAAAAATAAAAAACAATTTCCACTGGCACTCACAAATTGGCTCAAGTGTGCATGAGACCTCTTCCAACCTCAGTCATATTCCAGATTTTCCTGAGTTCCCCTAGTTATGAGTTAGTCAAGGTGAAGAGCTCATATAGATACACTTGGATGAGTATCTTTCTAGGGTGCTCCTGTAAGGTCAGTTATTAATTGAATTGTGTCCCCTCAAAAGTTATGTTTATGTCCTTGTACCTGTCTATGTGACCTTGTATGGAAATAGTCTTTCTTTTAAAATGTTATCAGTTAAGTTGTTGTTATTGTTTGTTGCCCTCAAGTCAGTCTGACTCAAAGTGACCTTATGTATAACAGAACAAAATGTTGTCCAGTCCTACATCTTCATGATTTCATTCCAGTTGTATCCTCAATCAATTTCCATGGAAGCAGCTGTCAAGAACAGACAACATATTGCATTTGTTAAATCTACTGCAGAAGACCTCTTTAAAGTTTAAAAAGCAAAGATGTCACTTTGATGACAAGGTATGTCTGGCCAAAGCCACTGTCTTTTCAATTGCCTCATGCATCTGAAAGTTGGTCACTGAAAAAGAAAGACGATTGAGAAAAATCAATGAATCCAAACTATGGCGTTGGCAGAAGATACTGAAAAATTGAGTAAACCATGGATCAGTAAAGTTAATGAAGTCATAGTGAAATAGAGTGAGTCCCATTGCCTCCTAAGTGATGTCTTATGAAAGACACAGAGATAGAATCACAGAGAGGAGAATGACACCATATGATGACACATCTTCTACAAGCAGCAAAAGAATGGCCAGGTTTTCTAGCAGAAACCAGGAAGTAGGAAAGAGAGGTGGAACAATATCTCTCTTAGAGCTCTCAGAAGGAGTCGACATGACTGATACCCTTGGACTCCTAGCAGCCAGTTCTGGGGACAATAATTTTTTTTTTTTTTTTTTAAAGCAATCCACTTTCTGGTATTTTGTTACTGCAGCTCTATGAAACTAAGACAGTTACTAATTAAAAATGACATTCTTCTACCTATAATACAAACATCCAGGGGTACAAGCTGGATTCAGAAGAGGACGTGGAACAAGGGATATCATAGCTGCTGTCAGATGGATCTTGGCTCAAGGTAAATAATACCAGAAAGATGTTTACTTGTGCTTTATTGACTATGCAAAGGCATTTGATTGTGTGAATCATAACAAATTGTGGATAACATTGAGAAGAATGGGAATTCCAGAACACTTAATTGTACTCAGGAGGAACCTGTACTGCATGGTTTTAAATCAAGAAGAGAGTGTGTCAGGGTTGTATCCTTTCCCCATACTTATTGAATCTATGTTGTTGTTATGTGCCCTCAAGTCAGAACTGACTCATAGCGACCCCTCCTTGGGTTTCTGAGGTGCTATTACTATGGAAGTAGATTGCCTAACCTTCCTTCCGAGGAGTAGCTAGTGGGTTTGAACTGCCAGCCTTCTGGTTAGTAGTCAAGTGCCTTAGGCACTATGATATGCTGAGCAAATTATCCAAGAAGCTGGATTATATGAAGAAAAACATGGCAACAAGATTGGAGGAAGAATAATTAACAACCTGCAATATGCTGACGACATAACTTTGCTTGCTAAAAGTGAAGATGACTTGAGGCACTTACTGATGAAGATTGAAGAATACGGTCTGCAGTATGGATTACATCTCAATATAAAGAAAACAAAAATCCTCACAACTGGACTTACAAGTAGCATCACGATAAATGGAGAAAAGATTGATGTTGTCAAAGACTTCACATTGCTTGGTTCTATAATTAACACCAATGGAAGGAGTAGTGAAGACATCAGATGACATATAGCACTGGGCAAATTGGCTTCAAAAGACCTCTTTTAAGTGCTGAGGAGCAAAGATATCTCCTTGAGGGCTAAGGTGTGCCTGACACAAGCCATCATATTTTCAATCACCTCATATGCATGTGAGAGCTGGACAATGAACAAGGAAGACAGAAGAAAAATTGATGTTTTTGAGTTGTCATTCTGGCAAAGAATATTGAAAGTACCGTGGAGTGCTAAAAGAACTGACAGATCTGTCCTGGAGGAAGTGCAGCTGGAATGCTCCTTGGAAGTGGGAATGGCCAGACTTCGCCTCACCTACTTTGGTCATGTTGTCAGAAGGGACCATTTCCTGGAGAAGAATGTCATGCTTGGTAAGGTGGAGGGTCGATGAAAGGGGGGAAGACCTTCAACGAGATGGATTGACACAGTGGCTGTGACAACGGGCTCAGGTATAGCAAGGATCATGGAGCTGGAGCCGGATTGGGTGGCGTTTCGTTCTGCTGTGCACGGGGTCGCTATGAGTTGGAAACGACTACATGGCACCTAACAACAACAACATAGTACAACGAACCCTATTCTTGTTCTGAAGCCTGAAACATAGAGAGCAGGCACTTGTGAGTAGGAACTCACAGAAAATCATAAGACTGGGGAAACAGATACTTGCTTGGTGGCTTTTTGCAAAGCCACCCTTTCTTTCCTCTTTGAGCTCTTCTGGGACCTTAGTATATAAATTGCCTTCTTCTTCTTCTTCTTTTTTTTTTTTTTTAACCATACATGATCTCTTCCTTTCACTAATTCTTCTGACTTAAAAATGCTGACATTGTTTTTCTCTTGAAGAGTTAAAAACCTTTCCTTTGACCCTGTTGTTTCTTCAAGGTCTCATCTATCTCTCTCATACTTTTGCCATCAAACATCTTGAAAGAGCAGCCTATGCTTGCTGCCTGTATTCCCTGACCCTCACCCCACTGACTAATTTTTGTAACCTCGCTTGTTAATTTCCAGCTTCATAAGTGGCCTAATCTTTCATTTGGCAGTAATTTAGGAGGGGCAGGTTCTCTTTACAGCAATAACAGGTGATTGTTGATACATGGAACATTTGGCTACACAGAAAAGCTCCACAGTCATGCTCCACAGAGCTTGGAATGGATTTCCTGGGAGCAGTCTCTGACAGCCTGACAAGAAAGTCACCCTCTTTTACAGGGAGCTGGGACTGAAGATGAAGGTGAGGAATTTTAGGTGGCCAATTAGAAGAAAGACTCCATACATACTGCAGTCCTCTAGATAGAGAAATAAAAATGCAGTTTCAAATATGAGTGCAAGATTTGTATGAGAATCCAACAGGTACAATGTGTAAAATTTGTCATTCATGCTCAGCAGTGAAATATAAATTTGTGCTTCTTTTGGTCAGCCACTTCCAGAAGCAGACTTTGAGTCAAGGATTTGGCATGTCATGTAGAAGTTGACTCAGTGGCAAATAATGAGGCTTTGGTAACCCCACACTGTAAGTTGCAGCCACGTTGGGGTGGAAGGCCTTCCTCCTCTCCTTGCAGGCTACGGGGCTCCAGTGTCCGAGGCAGGCTTCTGAAAGTTGTAGGTACAGATAATAGCAAAGACACAAAAGCTGGAACTGATGAGTAGAGCTCTTAAAAAGGATTCTAGGGGATCTGGTCAGGTCTCCAACAATACCTACTAGATGTGCCCGAAGTGTCCTTCCTCTAGTGTAACAGCCTCGGTGCAAAGTGAGCTGTTGCTAAGTACCCAAAGCCACTGATTTTCTTTTTCTTTTTCTTTTTTTTTTATTAATGGATCAAGTCAGGACTGGTGTGGCCATTCTGAAGATAACCTGGCAGTAGTCAGTGATATTAACCACACATGAACGCTGTAATCCTGCAGTCCTACTCCTCTTAAACGTCCCAGAGAAATCACACAGGTCCTCATGGAGATTTGTGCAAAGATATACACTATAGCTTTGCTTGTGATACCAAAGGACTGGATATATTAAATGTGATTTAATAGATCACCAGGCCTTTTTTCTGAGACTCCTCTAGGTGAAGTCAAACCTCTATCCTTTCAGTTAGTACCTGAGTGCATTAACCATCTCCAAGGGATTCCCTCTCTAATTAAGTAAGTATATAGGGAGCTCTGGTGGCATAGTACATAAGGCATTTGACTGCTAACCAGAAGGCTGGCAGTTCAAACCCACCAGCCCCTCCTCAGAAGGAAGGTCGGGCAATCTACTTCCATAGAGATACTGCCTCGGAAACCCAAGGAGAGGTCACTATGAGTTGAATCAACTCGATGGATGTATATATGCATACATAACATAATACATGTATAATATATGTATATACACATATATAACATATGCATGTATGTGTGTGTGTGTGTGTGTGTGTGTATAACACACATACATATTAATCTTCTATATATAGTGATTTTTCTTCCTTTCATACATGGATCATGCTTTAGTTATCATTCTGAAAGAGTTTTTATATGTTATAGATATATTTAAAATATTCTTTTTACAATTTAAAGAGCCAAAAAAATTTAAAGGAAAATAGTAACAGTTGTTTGAGGACTGAAAATATCAAAAAACAAGAGGAACAAGGAGTAGAAAGATATATGGACAATATCCTTGAGGATGAAGACAGGAAATGGTACCACCATTCTTCCCCTTTCTAAGGGCAGGCACATTGATTTTCCTTTAGGAAGTCACCATACATCCTGCTCCAGGAGTTAGCTCTAAACTGACTAGCAGAATTCCATCCCCCCCACCCCCATAATGGGGTCTTGATTGAGAATGAGGAGCAGTAATCCAAGTCTGGGACCTTCAGCTTTCATACTCCAAGAGAAGATCTAGGTGGTCAGTTTTCAGTTATACTTAAATGTGTGCCTGAAAAGCTTCAGAAAAACCATTGGTCATGAAGTCAATCCCAAACCCTGGTGACCTCATGTGTGTCAGAGTAGAACTGAGCTCCATGGGGTTTTCAGTGACTGAATTTTCAGAAGTACATTCCCAGGACTTTCTTCTGAGTTGCCTCTGTTGAATCTCTACCCTTTTGGTTAGCAGCTGAGCTCATCAACATTTCCACTCCCCCCAGCCCCGGGACTCCATCTTCCCTTCACCTAATTTACTAGATACTATCTTATCAGGGTATTTTTTTTTTTTTTTTAAACACTGGAACTTAACTGAAGTTAATCCTAATTTTCATACTTTGAGAAAAATAGAGAGCTATAGTTCATCAAGAGATGGCTTTATTCTGCAAAAACATATATAAAAGGAGTGAGTCAGGGCTCTGCCCTGGAGACACTGGGGTCTGTATGGTGACTTAGCATTCAATCTTTGGTAGTCTAGCAGGGTCTACTACTCCTGGCTGAGAAAAATTTATCATAAAACCCCAAATATAGAACTGATCCTAGTGCCTAAGGCATTTGACTGCTAACCAGAAGGCTGGCAGTTCAAATCCACCAGCCACTCCTTGGAAGATTGGGCAATCTACTTCTGTAGAGATACTGCCTTGGGAACCCAAGGAGGTTTCGCTATGAGTTGAATCGACTCTACGGCAGTGAGTTTGTTTTTTAGTACCTTAAAAGAATCAAATTCATGTAAAAGAGGACCAGCTCCATGTAGATAAATTTGATAAAGGGACTGTGGTTTAGGGCCAAAAAGGAAAAAATTAGTGGAATTCTCTATATTCCCCTAGGAAAATTCCATGACTCTGAATTATATCTAAATTTGGCATTGTTGTTCCTCATTTATCACCCCCCAGGAAGAAACATAGTCGATAGAATCTACTGGATCATATTGATGCAAAAAGCTTAGGAAACCTTGAGATACTATGAGTGATGGCTTCATCAAATTAAAAGTCAAGTATAGGATACCAGCATGCTTCGGGGTAAAGTGTAGCTTTGCAGTTACAATGTTATTTCCAGTCCTTGATTATGTCAGTTTCTAAGAACTGTGGTCTGTGTCCTTTCAGTTTTAGAAACAAAAATGTCAAAGAGTATCAGCACTGACCAAATATAGACACTAGTTTGTCTTTGTTACTACTTAGAGGAAACTTGGATAGCTTCTTCTCCAAATGTAGGCTGATCTAAAAAACCATGGTTTTTTTTTGCAATGTGAAGACCCCATCAGAATTACGGAAACCATGAGCTGCATGTAGACTTGTGTTCTGATAAACTTTGCCTGTTCGAAGGACAGAGAAAAATCAATAGAGTATTGTACTAGATTCTATTACAAATCAAAGATTTTTGGAATCAAAATCTCCAGCCTAGAGAGGTTTGGGAAGACAGGCAGGACATTTCCTTTCTACAATACTTTTATAACTTTTCACACTACATCATGTACTAGTAATAGCACAAAAACCAATGCCCGTTGTCATCCAATTGATATCGAGTCATAGCAACCCTATAGTTGCTCTGTGGAAGAAAGATGAAGCAGTCTGCTTTTGTAAAGATCACAGCAGTGGGAGCCCTATGGGCAGTTCTACTCTGTCCTATAGATTCATCATGAGTTGAAAAACAACCAATAAGATAATAAACTAGTAAAAGACTCAAATTTGCCTTGGGTATTTCTTGAATTTAATTCACAATTTTTAAAACCACCATAATTATTTTAAATTTACTAAGTATGTTTATTCCTAGGTGGATAATAACAGATATAATAATAATATAATGTATGTAATAATGTGTATATGTGGCACAGGACCAGGCAACATTTCTCTTTGTTAAACATGAGGTCACCATGAATCAGAGCCCACTTGCCAGCAACTAACAACAGCTGACTTATGTAAAGCTTGTAATGTAGAGAAAATTCTATATTTTCTGGCAGTGACCTAATACTTGTGCTAATGAAAATAAGAGTTGCAAAAGCAAGAGCCCTCACACTTCTTTTAGAGGGGTTCATCAGCTGAAGTTTACAGAACTTTGAGTACTTTTTGTTGTTGTTGTTGTCCCTCTAGCAACCTCCATAGGAATTCTGGTGGCATAGTGCCTAAGACATTTGATTGCTAACTACAAGGCTGGTGGGTCAAACCCACCAACCACTCCTTGGAAGGAAGACTGGGCAATCTACTTCCATAGTGATACTGCCTTGGAAACCCGAGGAGGGGTTGGTATGAGTTGGAGCCAACTCCATGGCACTGAATTTGTTTTTTTTGGTAGTATCCTCTATGCCAATGTCTACTGAGTCACACTGCACAGGATGTCACTGAATTAACTTCTTAGTGTATCTGGTTTTGTGTCCCAGAAACTAACACAATGTAACATGGATGCTCACTCTATCTGCATTGAGTGAAAAGATAAATCAGGATGACTTAGGTGAGATCATCTTAGAATGTCTTTATTGTAAGCAATAGAAAGTAAAATTTAACTAGCTAAGTCAAAACAGACAAATTATTGTCCTGCTTACTCAAGCCATGGGAAAATGTTGAGGAAAACTGGACCCAGGGACTCACATGCTCTTTCTTATATTTGTGACACTCTAACATTGCCTTTCTTCATAATGCCCAAACCATGTGGCCAGCAGCTCCCAGGCATCAAACCTCCCAGCCTAGCAGCAGTGGGTTAAGGTCTTTCTTTGTCCTTCCTTTTTATTAGACAAATCTCCAGAGGATGCTGGTCAGCCCAGCTTGAACATGCAAACAACTTTAGATCATTTATGGGGGAAGGGAGACAGGGCCCAATTAAAGGACTGTTTACAAGGCTGGAGTGAGCAGGCTTCATAGGAGGCTACTCTAGTAATCCTGGCAAGAGATAATGGTGGCTCAGACTAGGGAGTACAGGGTGAAATAGAGACATGGCCATATTCTGGATATATTTTGAAAATAGTGCTGTGGGGATACACTTGATGTGAAGTATGAGAAATAAATCAGGATCAGGATTGAGTTCAACATTATTATCCTGAACAACTTAAAGGGTGGAGATGTCTAAATGAGTAGAGCAATGTTATGGTGGACAGGTTAAGGGGGAATCCAGGGCTTAGTTTTGGATATGTCGTGCCTATTCACCCCAACTGGAGATGTCAAATAAGCAGTTGGATATATCTGAATCTCTTCCTCCAGGTATGGACTTTAAAAAAAATTAATTTTTTAAATTGTTTACAATATACACAATGGAACATACACCAGTTCAACAGTTTCTACATGTACCATTTGTTGTTGTTGTTGTTATGTGCCATCGAGTCAGACCCGACTCATAGCGACACCTCCTTGGGTTTCTGAGGCAGTATCACTATGGAAGTAGATTGCCCAACTTTTCTTCTGATGAGTGGCTGGTGGGTTTGAACCGCCAGCCTTCTGGTTAGCAGTCAAGTGCCTTAGGCACTATGCCACCAGAGCTCCATCATGTACCATTTAGTGACACTGATTACATTTTTCGAGTTGTGTAACCATTCTCACTCTCCTTTTCTGAGTTGTTCCTCTCTTATTAACATAAACTCACTTCCTCCCAAGGTTCCTATCTAATCCTTCAAGTTAACGATTATCAATTTTATCCTATATAGATAGTTCTTAAAAGAGCATAATGCTCATGGAAGACATTTTTCACTAGTTTAGCAAAACTGTTGTTTGGTTTTAAGAAGACTTCAAAGGATACTTTTGGTTTAAAGTTTAAAGATTATCTCAGGGCAATCATTTCAGGGGTTCATCCACCCTCCACAGCTCCAGAAAGTCTGGAGTCCATGAGAATTTTACACTGTGTTCTACATTTCTCCCCTTTTGATCTGTATTCTTCTATGGAATCTTTGATCAAAATGTTCAGAAATGGAAGCCAGGCACCATTCAGTTCTTCTGGTCTCATAGCAAAAGAGATAGTTGTTCATGGAGACAATTAGCCACATATTCCATATCCTTCTCCCATTCCTGACTTTTCTTTTCCCTCTGTTGCTTCACGTGAATAGACACCAATTGTTGTGCCTTGAATGACTGCTTGAAAGCTTTTAAAATTCCTGGCACTACACATTGAGCTAGGAGGCAGAACAGAAGCACTAAACATGTTATTAGGTCACTGAACTGGAATGTCCCATGAGACTATGACCCTGAACCTCTAAAAAAAGAAACCAAATCCCATGTGGTTTTTGGTTGTACATAAGTAGCCTCAGTGGCTACTCTTTTTTTTCCCCCCATTAGTTTATGTAAACCTATCACACAACTTTTGCCAATTCAACATTTTATAGGTGTTCAATTTATTGACAGCAATTACAATAATTGGCTGTGCAACCAATTAACCAACACTATTAACACTCTTAATCCACACTATCTTTCCATCATTGTTAATCTCCCCCCATTTCCCCTCCCTCCTGCCCCTGGTAACCATTAACACACTTTTGTCTCTATACATTTGCCTTTTCTTGTCTTTTTATATAAGTGAGGTGTGGTAGTCAAAGTTGTGTGTCAACTTGGCTGGGCTGTGGTTTTGAGTGGCGAGGTAGCTGATTGTAGTTATTCCCCATGATGAGACTGGTAATGAACTCCATGGTGGAATCTACTGAAGCAGCTGAGTAGCTGCTTTAGGTATGTGGTCGTCTTCCAGTAAATAAGAAGCTATGAGAAAGATATCTAGCTTTTTAGCCTACTTGGATCTGGTATGTAGCTGAGTCTTCATTCAGCAGCCTACCATGCTGTCTGCCAATCTTGGGACTGTTAATGGAGTTGAATTAGTGGCTTGCTGTATTGCTTGATAATCTTGGGACTATGCCATTTTACTGGTTGACCTTGGGGTTGTCAGCCTCAGCAGCTAGCAGCTTCCTGAGTTAAGAGACACCTCCAGCTCCAGTGGGTCAGGTGCAGGAGACAGAGCTGAAGCCCAACGTCAAGGGTCCTTCACCCAGCCCCTACAGCAGGCACTTTGAACTTAGACTTCTAGCCTCCTAAACTGTAAGAGAATAAATCTTTGTTGGTGATAAAGCTATCCACTTGTGGTATTTCTGTTATAGCAGCACTAGAGAACCAAAAAAGAGGTCATACAATATTTTTCCTGTTGTAATTGACTTATTTCACTCAGCATAATGTCTTCCAGTTCCATCCTTGTGTATGTACCTGTTTATTGACCGTTTGTAATTGTTTATTGCCCAACTTCTTCCTCTATAAAGCATGTTTGATGAGAGGTATTTTTCTCCTTGCTATGTCCCCAGTACTTAGAAGAATGCCTGGTTATATCAGGTGCTCAATAAGATTCACTGGAAATGTGAATGAAGACATGAATTAAAAAGTTAAGTGTTCAGTAGAACAAAGTAGATCTGATTGAGAATTCAGCTTAGTTATGTAGTATCTGTTTGAAAGTAAAATTGCTTGCCTGGTTATCACTAGGGAGAGGTTTGCAACAGGTGTTACACAACAAACATTTTCTCTGAAGAACAAAGTAAGAATGAAGAGACTTGCAAATCTTCTGTAACTTTTTATTTCACACTTATGGGCCACTGCTGATGCAGGGCCTTGACTTCTGTCTCTTTTCTACAGGTTTACTAATAAGATGTGATCAAGGTAGAAATTGGACATGATCCTACTAGTAAACCATGGTCACTAACCAGTCCATAAACAACATGCATTAGAAACCTGTGTAATTATTCAGAAATATATGGCTTTCTGAAATTATATATAAAAAATATATATATATATATTTCATATGTAAGAAACAAAGCATTTTAACAAAGAAGACAATTGTCTAAACAAAATGGTGTGAGCCCATGACTTATAGGCATATATCAGTGCACATGATGCACCCATGAAGTAATGGAATTTGACTAATATATTAAGGGGCAGTGGTTTCTAGCACCATAATTTGAGCAGCCAGCATCTGATAACATACCACATAGGACTTTGCTAAACTCCGGCCCAGCAGATTAGTTTAGCTAATTCATCATCAGCAATCTGTCTGGTGAAATCTGACAGAAACAGCAGGTCATTTGTCAATATCATCACCACAGTGAGTTGAAGATCAAAATAATATAATACTTTAAAGTGTCATGACTTTTGCACAGGAAGCAATACACAACACCAAACACTGTTTTATCAAAACAACCAAATGATCAAACGAAGAAAACCCTGTTGTTAACCCAGGTCTTATCCTCTTTCAGGCTGCCTGCTGTATTTCATTTATAATGGCAACATGGCCACAGGATTTATAAACTCAGATACTGCTGATAGGTTAAAAGTAACTGAGGGTGGTTGTCCTGATAAAAAATTGCCTAGATCCCACTCAGAGTATGTGTTTTGGCACAACTACACAACAGTATTATTAATATATTACATTAAGTCCATACATACCACCACACACATGCATATATTACACACACAAATACATGCAATAGAAACAATCACAGAAAAACTAAGAGAAATTTACAAATATATATATATATATTTATATCTATATACAGTAAAAGGTTGTCTACTGTATCCACACTCTGTAAACATTTGGGAAAATGCCTAGCAAAAGTCACTGAGGGCCTTTTGAAATGGTGACCGTGTGAGGACAGTGGGAGGATTTAGGTTCATACTGGAAAACCAGAGATGTGAAGAATTATAAGGTCAAGGTGGCATTTGGGGGTAATTATATATTCCTGGCAGGATAAACTGTGGGAAAAAGGTGTGGCGTTCTGTTTCCATATAGATTGCAGTCTTGGAAACCCGATGGAACAGTTCTATGCATCCTTTAGGGTTGCTATGAGTGGGAATCCACTCGATGGCAGTGGATCTTTTGGGGATGTGAACAACTCTGCTGGCCATTTTGAAGTTAGGTTTTCTACATGGAAAAGAAAATGACCGAAAAAAACCTTACTGCCAGTTAACATTCTAAGAGTTTTAGAGAATATGAAGTGATACATATAATGTATACAGAAGAGTTACTATTACCAAAAAAAAAAAAAAAAGAAAATCAGTAAAACTTCCAATTCTTCTCAAAACATTCAACCCTTTTCTCCTAGGAGTGCTTTAGATTCTATGCATTGCATTAAAAGTCTTAGGTATGGTTAAACATCATGTGCCTTTAAATTCTTACATGCTATTGAGTTTACATAAAAAGGCTTACAAACATGAAAAAAAAATTTGAGCTTTGGAAAACCAGAACTATTTGAGTTAAGCAATTTTTTTTGAGTTTAATAAATATGTTCAAGATGTCTTATAACAAAAGACCATTAAAAATATATAGGTTCTTAAAAAGTCTTTGAGCAGCAGCTATTACACTACCATATGTGGTTATCACTCTGTGCTTTAAGGGCCTGCATTTGTTGCAGCTTTTAGAATTTATGTTTAAAAGTAAAACAGCAAATTGAGAAATATTAACCTAATTGCTCATCTACATACTGTAATACTGTTATGCTTCTTTGTTTTCTTTTTTGCAAAATATGTATAAATAAACTCAAATAATTACATTTATGATACCATGAAGTTAAAAAAAAAACAAAAAAACAAAACAACTGGCAGTGAATGGCATTTCAAATAATGGTGGCTTACACCCATAATGTGATTGGCCAAAAAAAGAATCACCTTTAAAAATAGAACATTTTTCCATAATCTCTAAATTTCATTGTGATCAAGTCTCATTGAACATTTGGTAGAACTGCCATGAAAGCTGGTCTTGTAGCTGAAAATTCTATGTTGATGCAAAATAGTAAATATCTTTCTGGTTTCACTTAATAGTTTCTTTTCTCCCCAACTCATACCATTTTTTTAGTGTTGAATATAACATGCAGAATATGTAAATTAGATGAAAGAAGTAAGGTGCATAGAATTTTTGGGTTTCACCAGTACAACCTCTGATGTTTTCCAAGCATTTTTTTTCCCGCTCAGTGGGTAGGACTGAGTCAAGGGAGAAGAAAAGTAGGAGAAGAGATTTCTGGAGACACAGTGGCAGTGTGATTTTTCTCCAATAAGATTTGAAGGAATATTGATGAACATTTCTTAAGAGGCTCAGTTTATACTATCCTTATGGCTGCTCCTTTCTGTGTTGTGGTTGTTTTGTTCATGGTTCTTCCACTGGATGCTTGTTCCATTCATTGGGACCGAGGTCATCAGACTTTTGGACTGGTAACAGCAACAGCAAAGGCAAGACTGGGGAAAGGAACAGACTCTTAATAATATGAACCTACCAACACATGTCCAGAAGAAGACAGGGGCCTTGCATCCTTACCTACAAGGGTAAATGTTCCTACACATGTGAAGAAAGAATTTGAAGCTTAACAATAATCTAGACTATGGAGTTTGTAATCTTTAGACACCAGTTAAACTGTCCTTTCTGGTATTTTCCTTATCTCTTGTTTTAATTCTATCTGCCAAGCAAAAGAAGAAAGGAAGGCAGTGCTGGCCAGAGTGCTCTACTGATTTGGGCTGGGTGTGGGTTGGGGAGGTGCTGGGAGGGCTCCCATTTCTTCAGTGTGCATTATCTGTGCAGCACCTCACCTGCCACTTATAGCAACCCCATTTGGTGTTTCTCTCATTTTAAAGATGGACAGTGAGACCCAGAAAGGATAACAAGAGGTAGAGCTGGAATTAGAGTCCAGGACTCTCTGGATTACACTCTTTTCTATGAATTGCTGCCTTTTTTACAAAGGTTATAAAATATGTTTAACAACAACCGAAAAGTAGAACAACACAAATGTCTATCAACAGGTGACTAGATAAACATAATGTGGTATATATGTACAATGGAATATTATTTATCTATAAAGAGAAATGAAATTCTGATTCATATTATGACATGGACAAACCTTGAAAACATGCTAAGTGAAATAAGCCGGACACAAAAGGGCAAATATGGTGTGATCCTCATACGAAATATCTAGAACAGGCCAATGCATAGAGATAGCAAGTGGTTACCAAGGAGAGGGGAGAAACGGGGAGTGAGTAAATGCTTAATGGCATAGAGTTTCTGTCTGGAATGATGAAAACAAGTTTTGACAATAGTGATGATGGTCACACGATGTGTGAATATACATAATGCCACTGAATCATATACTGAAAAATGGACAAAATGGCTAATTTTATGTTATACATATTTTTACCACAATAAAAAAATGTTTACTATCTTGGGGTATGTACTTTGATTTTCCCTTTCCCTCTATAATGGCATATATAAATTAATTAGCAAACCAGATCAATTCCAGTTTCTATAATGCATCAGTATGATGCCTGTGTTAGTCAATTCTTCTTGAGGCAGAGCATTTGTGACTTACAGACATTGTCAGATAGACTTAAAAAATGTCACCCCTAAAACTTCAATACCTAGTTGTGTCTACTTATATGTTCTTTGGTTAACATGTCTTTTTTAGATTTCAGGGAGCTCTGGTGGTGTAGTGTCTAAGGCTTTTGATTGCTAACCAGAAAGCTGGCAGTTCAAACCCACCAGCCACTCCTTGGAAGGAAGATTGCACAATCTGTTTCCATAGAGGTTGTTGTTGTTATGTGCCTTCGAGTCACACCTGACTCATAGCAACCCCTCCTTGGGTTTCTGAGGCGGTATCACTATGGAAGTAGATTGCCCAACCTTCCTTCCAAGGAGTGGCTTGTGGGTTTGAACCACCAGCCTTCTGGTTAGCAGTCAAGTGCCTTAGGCACTATGCTACCAGAACTCCTCTCCATGGAGATACTGCCTCAGAAACCCAAGGAGGGGTCACTATGAGTCGAATCGACTTGATGGCAGTGAGTTTGTTTTGGTTTTAGATTGTAAATTTCATAAGGGACTTACTTTTTTTTTTTTAATTTAGCATATTACTAGTAATAATAACTAACTCATATGGTGCACAGTAATGGATTGGACTGTGATACCCCCTTGTGAGTTAGTTTCCTATGCTCACTGTATGTGTTACTGTGTGTGTGTTATTTACGTGGGAATGTTATATGAAAAAAATTTGGTAATCCTCTTTGGGAACAGAGTGCTATGTTAATGTGACATTATTAAGGAAGGGTGTGACCTAAACCTAATGACTTTCACAGAAAAGGAAGCTGATGAAAATAATGCCTACCATTGGAATTAGCAGGCTTGTTCATTACTTAAGGAGCTCTAATGACATAGTGATTAAAACATTTGACTGCTAACCAGAAGGTCAGCAGTTCAAACCCACCAGCTGCTCTGCAGGAGGAAGATGAGGCAATCTACTTCTATAAAGATTTATAGCTTTGGAAACCTAATGGGGGTTGCTATGAGTCAGAATTGACTCAATGGCAATGGGCTTTGGTTTTATTCACTACTTATTATACTCATTTGCTTGTCCTTAAAAAAAAAAAAAAAAAAGACAGTTCCATAACAGTCTTACCTGAAAACAATTCTTAAATTTCTTGCTCACAAAATATAGCGCTATTGGGTTTATACATGAATTCATGGTTGCCAAGTTAATACCGATGTAATCCATGAGCAGCAAGAAACTAGAACGAAAGAAAATGGAGCAGATATTTAGAACATAGTATTTTTTAATCTACTAGCTAGCATTTATCTCTAGAATAAGGATATTTCTTGCCCACAAGCCATTTCTTAGAGGTGGGAGATTCCCCCGCCTCCCACAAGGATGTTTGTTTAAATGACAGTTTAAGTTCTGTCAGGTGGTTACAGATATATCAGCCACTTGGTTAGCTCAAACCCTTATGCTCGGTCTCAGCAGTCAGATGGCAAGATTAGAGAAACGGCTTGCACAAATTCTTGCACCAGTTATGGGCTATGTCAACTAAAGAAAAAGAACCAGTTTTGCAATTTTCATTTTCAGGTTTAACAAGAGTGTTGATTTGATGCAAATGTGAAAGTGACAGAAACTCCAAATAGGTAAAGAGGATTGTACCTAAGTAATTCACATCGGTTCTTGTCCATCTCATCATATACAGTTTTCTTCAAAATGCGGCTCAAATGAAGAGGGAACCAGCAAAGAGCGAAAATTACAACCAAGCAGAAAACGGTTTTTGCCACTTCTCGACGCTAAAGGAAAGTAAGAGAAGAAAGTATATTAAATTTAATGCAGATGAAGGAACTGTATGACAAGGATGTAGTAGGTATCAGGCAAAGAATAAGCCACAGAAGAGCCTGGAGAATGGGCAGCCTCACAGTGCCTCCGCTTCTTCCAGATTCTACGTCCAACATTCTAGCCAAGGAGTTTGTGATACTGTTTTTGGCAGCAGCCAAGCAGGATGGTGGCCTCAGGTTGGTCATTTTAGTTGGGTTAGAGGTGGGAACTGGCTGGAAGTAAACCAATACTGCTTGTATGTGTGGGGTGAATGTATGGGAAAGTAATTAGTGAAAAGCCTCAGCAATAGTAATTACCTAGCATTTAGTGAAAAAAAGAAAAAGAAAAAGAAAAAGGAGTCTTGGTGGTGCAATGGATAAGTGCTCAGCTGCTAACCAAAGGAGCGGTGGTTTGAATTCACCGAGGGGCTCTGGGGCAGAAAGACCTGGCGATCTGTAAAGATTACAGTCAAGAAAACCCTGTGGTGCTGTTAAACTCTGTTACATGACATTGCAATGACTCTGGATTAACTCAATGGCACCCAACCACAACAACATTAGTGATTGCATGGGAGGCAGGGTGACAGAACATAGCAAACGTTCAGACTGATAATGGACAAGTCTGCAAAGGTGTATGGAAAGCAAAACAGGAGTTATTTTTGTTGTCAGGTGCTATTGAGTCAGCTCCGACTCATAGTGACCCCATGAACAACACAACGAAACACTGCCTGGTCCTGCACCAGCCTCACAGTCCTTGTTATACCTAAACCCATCATTGCAGCCATTGTGTATATCCACCTCATTGAGGATCTTTCCCTTTTTCTCTGACACTCCAATTTTACTAAGCATGATATCCTTCTCTAGGGAATGGTCCCTTCTGACAACATGAGGAAAGTAGGTGAGATGAAGCCTGGCCATTCTCTCTTCCCAGGAGCATTCTGGCTGCACTTCTTTGAGGAGAGATTTGTTCGTTCTTCTGGCAGTCCATGGTATTTTCAATATTCTTCTCCAATGCCACAACTCAAAAGCACCAGCTCTTCTTCAGTCTTCCTTATTCATTGTCTAGCTTTCACATGCATATGAGGCTATTGAAAATACCATGGTAAGGTTTTCACTGGCCAATCATCGAGAAGTGAATCCTCTATCCTTCTTCCTAGTCTGTCTTAGTTTGGAAGCTCCACTGAAACCTGTTCACCCTGAGTGACCCTCCTGGTATTTGAAAGTCCAGTAGCATAGCCTCCAACCTCACAGCAACACACAAGCCACCACAGTATGACAAACTGACAATGGTGGCAAGAATAGGGAACATAAAAGAAAAAGCAACAGCAACATGTTTTCTCTGCTTCCTGATTTTGGGAAAAGAGAACATTGGGATCCTTTCACTTTTCAAATTCTCAGATGATGATGATACTTAGGGTACAAACATACATTGCTTGGAAACAGAGGGATAAAAATAAGAGATTATCAGCAGTGATGATATGAAACACTACGGATCCCAGACTGACTTCAGTTGAGAGCTTATATGCTTTCACGTTGGTGTAAAACAAAACAAAACAAAACAAAACAAAACAAAACAAAACAAAACAAAAAACCCCAAACCAACCTCACTGCATTTGAGTAGATTCCGACTTACAGTGACCAATATTGGGTTTCTGAGGCTGTAACTCTTTACAGAAGTAGATTGCCCCTTCTTCCTTCTGTGGAGTGGCTGGTAGGCTTTCACTGTTGACCTGGTTAGCAGCCAAATGCCTTATCTACTATACCACCAGAGCTCCTTTCATGCCAGTGCAGGATCAGAAAAATCCTAGGTTAGGTATTATCTGTAACCATTCATTTGTGCATTGTGCTTGGGTATTATAATGCATGCATTTAGAAGTCTAACTAGAAATACAAAATGCAATGTGTCTATATCTGGGATCAGTTGATGTAAAAATAGAACTGACTGAAAACAGGATTTGGAAGGGTAATGCTGGTTCAGCCTGAACCATATAGCATTAAGTGTGTGTGGCAGTTAAGGTTGTGTGTCAACTTGGCTGGGCCTGGTTGAATGGCTGGGCAATTGGAATAACTACATTATTCACCATGGTGAGATTGGCAATCAATTCCATGGTAGAATCTACTGGAGCAGCTGAGTAGCTTCTTTAGGGATGTGGTCTGCTTCCGATATATAAGAAGCAACTTTGAGGAAGGTCTCGAGCTCTTTGGCACGCTTGAACCATGCATGCAGCTGAGTCATTGTTCAGCAGCCTGCCATGCCCTGCTGATCTTGGGACTTTTTCTGGCCTTGAATTAGTAGCTTGCCATGTTGTTTGGTAATATCAGCACTGTGCCTTTTCACTTGTTGACCTTGGGTTTGTCAGCCTCAGCAGCTAGGAGCTGCCTGAGTGAAGAAAAGCCTCCAGCTTCAGTGGGCTAGGAACAGGAGGCAGAGCTGAAGCCCAAGGTTGAGGGGCTTTCACCCAGCCCCTAGAGCCTGGCACTTTGAACTCAGACTTCTAGCCTCCAAAAACTGTAAGATTAAACTCCTGTTTGTTCAAGCCACCCATTTGTGGTATATTCCTGTCAGAACAGCACCAGGTAACCAAAACAGTGTGAGAAGACTGCAATAAACCCACTTGATTCCAAAAGCCCACTGCCATCAAACCAATTCCAACTCACAGAACTATTTAAGAAGATTCTAGGGCAGTTGTCACAAGTTGCTGCTCTCACACAAAGAACTGGAAATTCTTCATATCTAATTGGGATACGGCTCCAGAGAACATATAAACAGATGACAGAGGGAAGAAGTAAAGGGTTTTTGTTTGCAGGAATGAGGGGCTTTTTAAAGGGTTAGCATGTTTACATGGAAAGACAGCATTTCCATAAACATAGCAAGGAGGGTAGTAGTGGGAGAAGTTATTTCCTCTGACCACATCCTCAAAGAGGATAATCTCTTTGAAGGGTATTATTTTAGTGGTAGAGTTCTTGACATCCATGCAGGCGACCCAGGTTTGATTCCCAGACAATGCATCTCATGTGCAACCCCCGCTCATCTGTCAGTGGAGGCTCGGGTGTTGCTGTGAAGCTGAACAGGTTTCAGTGGAGCCTCTAGGCTAGTGAGAAAGGCCTGGCGATCTACTTCCAAAAAGCAGCTAATGAAAACCCTATGGATCTTGGGAGGATCATGGGGATGGTGCAAGACCTGGCTGTATTTTCTTCTGTTGTGCTTGGGGTTGCCAGGAGTTGGGGGCCAACTCGATGGTAGCTTACAACAATATTAATAAGCTACCATGACAGTCTGATATTTGCTTCTCATGTCTTCTTTACCATCAGATCCTCAATTTGGTTACGGCACCAGTGGAGGCTAGCCTAATCATTTAAGTGGCCCTGTGACATAGTCCTGACAAATAGATTAAGTACAAATTGTTGAGTGAGGTTTTTGGAAAAGTTATTTAAATTGGGGGGACATTCATCGGGTGGACACACACTAATGTGTCTTATATTCTTCCCCTTCTTGCTGCCTGGAAATCAGATATAAAACAGCAGCTGCCCTCTTGCAATACTGAAAGTAAAGTCAGCAAAACAGTAGACAGCTGGTTGATGACTTCCTTGACCACTGAGCTAATGTTATCGGAACTTTTGCTGTGTAAGAGAGAAAAATCCCTGTTTGGCCAAATCACTGTTATTTTGGGCATTCTGTCACCAGCATCTAAACACAATTTCTAACCGATCAAGTTGTTGACATTATAATGAAGAGAAATGAGAGAAAACCACATGAAAAGCAAGACTAAGCACCACATGGAATCTTAGTCAAAGACTGGCAGTGCTTTTTACTCCGTACTGATTAACTCCCCCACAGTCCAAGCTGAAGGTGTTCCAGCCAGGTTTGCTCTTTTGCTGTTAGAACTTCTCACAGCTCTGAATGTGACTAAAGGGAATGACTGCTGCATAAGAATTTGAATCTTGGGTTATCATTTCCATTAAGAGCCAAGCAAATCCGTTAACTACACTGTATAATGAGAATTATGTTGTCTTTACCTACCTTGTAGGGTGTATGGAGACATCAAATAAGATAGCACACAAAGAAATTTCTTTCGTTCTCTCTCTCTCTTTCTTTTTAAATCCTGACAAAGATACTTTTTATAAACTAAAGTTTTGAAAACGTAAAGATTGCTATGTCAATGAGAAACAGCAGGTACCACTCATAGCTTAAGTCAATATTTAAAATACTGTTTTTCACAAGATAAGTTCTAACTAGTTATCGCCTTTGCAGGAAAGATAGGCTGTTGCTGTTGTTAGTTGCTCAAAGAGAAGTAATTGTTAATAAGTATCGCGTATATTGGGAGTGCTTGAATTTGTTAATGCCTGAATAAAGTTGTACAAAACTTTCTCAAAATAATCTTCTTGCTGAATTTCAACAAAGATAATAGCAAACATTTGTATGGCACTTTAGACTTTACAAAGTGTGTGTATACAAATTAATTTCTTTGTTTCTTGTCATAACATTGATTCATATATTATTGGGCCCATATCATCTGATATAGTTTTCTTCAAAATGCAGCTTAAATTAGAAGGTTGAGGAGCTGAAGGTGTGAAAAGTCAGTTACAGCAGCGGAACAGAGTTGCTGACAATGAATTGATCATTGCACATGGTAATTACATAGGATAGATTTACAAGCTCCATGAACCAGCTCACAGTAACTTTTCATGCAGGTGAGTGTTCTTTCTATTGAGACCAAGAAGTTACCTGCAGGCCTAGTTTTACCTATTGAGTTAATATATAGTAAGCTTTGCTGGATTATCATGCATGAGTGGACTCTCTTAGGTACTTTACATTCATTAGGTAATACCCATGATGTATTTTTATGAGGAACTAGAAGCTCAGAGAGGTTAAGTAATCTGTCCAAATCACAGAGCCGGCAAGCAGAAGAGCTAAGTTTTACTGTCTAAAACCCACAGCTTTATCTGCTCAGTTATGCTGTCCTTACCAAAATCCAAACCCACTGCCATTGAGTTGATTCTGATTCATAATGACCCTATAAGACAGAGTAGAACTGTCCCATAGGGTTTGCAAGGGTATAATCTTTATGGATGCAGACTGTCACATCTTTCTCCTGTAAAGTGGCTTGTGGATTCAAAGCAGGGTTTTGAATCAGTTCATTCTGGTTCAACCCCCTGCTGAGAATTTGCCTTTCTTCCCGAAGTACATTGAATCAGAATCTACATTTTAAGATCCCAGGTGATTCTTATGTACACACATACACAAGGATGTAGATTCTGATTCAGTATATTCTGGGTGGAAATGCAAATTCTCAGCAGCTCTGGTTTGAACTGCTGACCTTTTGGTTAGCAGCCACACCAAGGATCTTTTTCTAGAACTTAGGATTGTCTAGAAGTTTGACCTCTACTTATGTACCCAATCCCATTTTCTATCATGAGTTTTCCCTTAAATGTCTAATGTCTCTGGTCAAATACATCTCTTTCTCATCACTTCCCAAATGCATGGTGCTCATTCCATGTTATAACAAGATGCCTAGCCTCCCCCCTGAAATGCCCTCTGTCCTTTTCTTCACATTTACCTTCTCTCTTCCAAGCCCTGGTTCAGTCCCACTCACCCATGAACAGTTTCCTCATGGCTCTAGCTCATATCTCTCCTGGCTTTCTATGGATGGGCTGCTTTTGCCACACTTTGTGATTGTCTTTTCCATTTGGTGCACGATTATATTCTATTTCTATAACAAGGCTACATGGCCTTCAAGGCAGCAAGTGATATGTTTCTTTTTGCCTCACCACAGTTTGAAGGTGTTCAATGTACATACAAACACATGCATGCATGTACATGCATGCATACACACACATACATACCCACACTCTCTCTCTCTCAATATATTCTTGGCAAAGTAAATGAAAAAAAAGTGCAGGCTCCCTATTTCACAAAAGAAATTACTAATACAATAGTTACACATTAAACACAAGATAGCCCCCCCCCACTTTTTTTAGAAAGCCAGGCTAAATCTGCTGGCATATCTGTAAATACAATATTTGGAGACATTCTTTCAAGGACAGTCTCAGCCAAATTTTCATGACCTTATTAGATTTACCTGTTTAAGATGTTCACTGAGGGCAATCCTCAAGCTGCCATTTCTTCTGTTTAACATCTCACAAGTCATGAGGGTATAGAAGATTGCGGTGCACACCAAGGGCATGCAGAAATAGAACCCGAAGAGCCACCAGTCCTTTACATCTTGGTAGAACTGTAAAGTGGAAAAGAGAGGTATAAGCATGCAAATTAAATTTAGTTCAGTGTCTCAGGTAGCTTCAAGATCCGTGTACCTGCACATATGTGTGTATATTCATGTCCACTGGTTGTATTAATGGGACAATGTGGAAGGAGAGTGCTCAAAATCCAATTAAATTGGAAAGTCCATGAATAACACGTAAAGAAGATTCTTTTTTTAAGAAAAACCCTCACAAGGATTCTTCTTATAAACTAAAGTTGGTTACAATTCCACAATGAAAAGGATCTAATCAATAAAAATAATTCCCTTCCAATACTTACAAAGTGTGATTTTGAGCATATAGACTATATATTTATCTTTATTTATTGATAAGTCTCAAACTTTTGCTACTGTCTGGTCTACATTTGACTTTTGTGGTTAAAGTGTACTTTATGTGAACATCTTGTTTAGAAACAGTGAAGGTTATGAATGGCTTATCTGTGTAGCTTTGGTTAGGGGGAGTTAACCCTTTGCCTGGTATGCCTGCTATGTGACCTCGTAACCAGCCAGTTCCAGCCATCAATAACTGTAGTCTTTCTCCTGCTCTTAATACCACCTGGAAACCATTGAGGCAGAATCTCTTATCTGAAGGCATATTTAGCATTATCTCCCTGTGGGCAGGATTTGTGAACACCAGGATTTTTCATTTTATTTAATTAATTAATTTATTTATTTTTAGACAGAGAACACTTAAAAGTCTATAAAATGAATATTGGAAAATAATATCTAAACTCTTTCTTCTACTAAACTAATCACTGACTTGGGAAAGAAATGCTTTTCTTTTGCTAATAATGTTTCTCCAGATTGTTTATTTACGAAGGATAAAGCAGCCTACTATAATAACCCAGTTCCCACAGTAAAAAGTTATGCTGTGCCGTGAAAAACTGTCCAGTTTCTGAATATAGAAAGAGGCCCACTGAGCTACATTTATAACATGTCTATTAAAATAACCTATAAATGGTTCCTGAGGAAAAAAAGTTCTAAGCAGGACTTCTTAACTATTTTTATACAAAACCCCTTTGGAAGTCTGATGAAGACTATAATCCCTGCTGAAAATAGTGCTTTACATGTAAAAAATAAAATACATATGATTACAAAGGGAACCAATTACATTGAAAAAATAGTGATCAAAATACCAAAACTAAAATTCTGATCTAATAATATATGTATTTCTTTATTGACAAATTAAATAACAAATCTACTGGAGGCTCTAATCACTACCAGAATATTAAAGTAGTGATGAGAATAAATGATATTGAGATTCTGCCACAATTGTCATGTGATAGGAACATGTCTGTGATTTCTATGAGTAAAAATGTCATGAGTGATGATAAGTACTATGGTGGTTTATTGCCTACATTCATGATAGAAGGACATGATATATTTCAGTTGGAAGTTAGTGAAAAATAAACAATTTTTTTTTCCTATCCAAATACAAATGTGATTTTGAGACATACAGACTATATATTTATCTGTGTAGCTTTGTTAGGGAGAATTAACCCTTTGCCTGGTATGCCAAATACATAGACTCCTGTCCTCAGGTTAAGTGTCAGTTCTCAAAGGGGTTGGTTTATTCATATTTGCTTATACAAATCTTTCCCTATCCGTACCATGCCACAGAAAGACATAAGTGCTGAACTTTTTTTTTTTTTTTAAAGAAGTTCAGAAAGGGCTCTCTTCCTCTTTTTAAAGTGCAACACAGAAACTCTTTTGAACAGTCCCCTTCTATTGTGCCATCTTCTTCCTGGTGTGTTTCTGGCTGGTGTAAATGGCCAGAAGTAGCTACAGAGGGTCTGGAAGCTGACTCCCAAGAGGACTGGCTGGAGTCCCCTGCCCCCTCTGCATTACAGGCCTGTAGAGAGAGGAGTCACACATTTCTTTTGAACTGATGTCATCAGCAAGGATATGGAGATGCCTCCCGTCAGTCTAGGTTAGAGCAAAGTTGAGGGGCAAAGAGTAGAAAAGAGAGGGGAAATAAAGTTAGAATAAAACAAGGGTGGAGGAGAAAGAGAATTTTAAAACTTTAGACTTAGAATGAAATCTAAAACTGTATCAGTTCAAACTCATAACATTTACTGGAACTTTCCAGGGACTCCCTGCCTGAACGGTAGCCATCTTTCGCTTGAGCACTTCTATAAAGAAGACTCAGTCATTATGAATCAGCCTATTTCATTCTAGCTAGCTCCAATGGTTAGTAAGCTCCTACTTACAATGAGCCTTTTCTCACTATTGATTTATCTTCCCAAATTCTGATAACCTCCTACTGTCTACTTTGTTTTCCACTGTGGAGGCTGACCAGATAAAAAAGCCAGTAGATAAAGAGAAGACCTCAGTTTTAAGGTTGCCAGCTTGGCAGATCTCATGAGCACTTTTAATTTTAAAATAAGAATCTCCAAGCAGGATAAGTGGTTAACTGGAAAACCACGAATTTTGTGAATTTTCCAAGTTAAGAAAACATACCTGGAGATATCTGTAAGTGATTAAATGTGGAATCTGAGTTGCATGGAAATTCACATCAAAGCATTAAATTATGCTAATTTAAGGGAAATAGTTACTCTTTTGGTTTTCCTCCTCAGTCCACATGTAACTTGTTTTGCAAAGAAAATATGCATTTTAAATATGTTTCCTAATACACTCAGCCATGTGATTAAGATTTTCAGAAAAATATTCATGTGGTAAGGTGTATTAAAAAAACGACTACAAATTTGATAAACTAAAACACTTTTTAAAAATGTTCAACAATTTTATATGATTTGTATATTAGACATAGTTCTGTACTAATAGTACATGTAAATACTACGTCCTCCTTTGAATTAGTAAGTCCACCTTAAAGGATGGGAATGAGCAATGTACACTTCCCCAAGCAATAAAAAAGAAGTCTCAGCTTGCTTGTCAGATGCTGTGTTCCTTACTATGAAAACAAAGCATATCATATGCATATTTTTATTCTAATCCCTCTTTTTTAGTAAATCTGTTTCACAATTCTTACTTGTTTGTACAGAAAAATGTTGTTGCTGTTATGGGCCGTTGAGTCGGACCTGACTCATAGCGACCCTTCCTTGGGTTTCCGAGGCAGTATCACTCCGGAAGTAGATTGCCCCATCTTCCTTCCGAGGAGTGGCTGGTGGGTTTGAACCATCAGCCTTCTGGTTAGCCTTAGGCACTATGCTACCAGAGCTCCCAACAGAAAAATAATCATGTCTATATTGTACAACAATATGAGAGTGAAAAACAAAAGAGTTCATCAATTGTGTTCTAGTCAGGAAGCTAAATACTGGTTTCACCTCTACTCCTTAGACAACTGAAGAACATTTGACTGAAATGGCAGAGTAAGCCACACTGGGCATTGCTTACAGGTAAAGCTTTCAGATGGTAAAGTATAAATGAAAATTACCTCCCCTCCCCAATTCATGTTCTGTAAATGATTAGTACCTCCATGAATTTTGATGTGGCATTGAGCATACAAGTTTTGTGTTGTTCACCCTTGTATTCAAAGGGCACCATGACGAAGCCAATTGCTTCAGGAATGGCCAGGATAAAGGAAAGGATCCAGATGGAGACAATTTCAATGGCTGTGACCAAGGGAATCCCAATTCCCTGAACACGACTCCAGGAGGCAACTGCTCTGTATCTGAAAAATAAAAATGAAAATAAAAATGGGGTGGTAGAGCTAAGTAACCAAGTATTTAAAAATCTATTGATCTATTTTCCAAACCCAAACCAAACTCACTGTCATCGAGTTGATTCTGACTCATAGTGACCCCCTCTGGGTTTCTGAAGCAGTAAATCCTTATGGAAGTAGATTGCCCAGTCTTGCCTCCATGGAGTAGCTGGTGGGTTTGAACTGCCCACCTTCTGGTTAGCAGTCAATTGCCTTAGACACTATGCTACCAGAGCTCCTTATTTATCTATTTTAGTAAACAAACATTATAAATTCTAGAAATATCTTAACGGTCATTAACCAGAATTGCCCAGTGTTGTCATGATGAAGTAAAGAATTGGAATTCACTGAGCCAGACTGTTGATAGGCTACATTTTCTTTCAAAATGAGATTTAAATATGATGCTGATTGTTTGAAGAATCTGCCATTGATCAGATTCTGAACTGTAGAATATTTAAGTAGAATTTCTAAGAACCGCTGCCTATAAACAATTTGAGAAGTGTGTGAATGATAATTTTTTAAATGAAGGAATGGGGGGGGGGAGAGAATAAAAAATAGTAGGAATAAGGGGGGTGGGAGGAAATAACAAGGAGCCAAAGAAACTATTTTAGGGATGGCCTAAAATGTTATCTTTCTCTCCATGTGGATTTCTTTTTGATTGCTTTCTTTTTATACTGAATGCAGACAGGATATGATAAGGGGTGACTATGAGTTGGGACCAACTCCACGGCAGTGAGTTTGGTTTTATTTATTTATTTATTTATTTTTAGTTCAAGAAAGGAACTCTGGTGGTGCAGTAGGTCAAGATGTTCAGCTGCTAACCAAAAGATCTTTGATTTGAACTCACCAGCTGGTTTGCAGGAGAAAGATGAGGCAGTCTGTTTCCATAAAGATTTATAGCCTTTGAGACCCTATGGGGTTTCTATTCTGTCCTAATGGGTCGTTCTGAGTCGGAATCTACTGGATAGTGGCAGGCTTAGTGCAAGAAAAGGCTCAAAGCCTTTTCCATGATTTAAAAGCTGCACATGCAGCAAGTAAAGGAGATTATAATGAAGAATTTGTTGAGAGTAGGGGTTGGTTGGATCATTTCAAAGTGAGGGCAAATTTACATAACATTAAAAGGTAAGTATGGTAGATAGTGCTTAAGGCACTTGACTGCTAAACAGAAGCCTGGTGATTCAAACCCACCAGTCACTCCTTGGAAGGAAGATGGGGCAATCTACTTCCATAGTGATGCTGCCTCGGAAACCCAAGGAGGGGTCGCTGTGAGTCGGGGCCAACTCGATGGCACATAACAACAACAACATTCTGTGTCCGTAAGTCAGATGTTCCTAACACAGGGACTGCCTGTACTCCAGTCTGGGTCAAGATGAAGTATAGAGTATGGGTGTCCAGGGACCAGCCATCAGCTTTGTTAGGGATTTTCTATGAACCTTGTTTTGAAAAACAAGTGAGGCCACTTAGAGTGCCACCCATTTGGAAATCAAAAGTCTGAAATCTTTATTTGGCGTCTAACTAAATCTCATGAACATTTCGAATGTGTTAGATAGGTGTGCCTGTGTTCTCTAAACTGGGGAAACTGGATGATGGAAGAAGGGGTTGAGAAAACTTCTGGTACCTGTTATACTAGAATCTCTTTTCTCCTTGTATATTAAAAAAAAAAAAAAAAAAAATCCTAGAAGTAATAGCTACGAAGTCTAGATATCCATAAGTAAATAGTGATGATGGCTATTCCACCAATCATCCCTCAAAAAATGGTCAGAGTGAGCTTGTATCAAGTGGCAGTATTAAAAAATAAATAACATTTCTGATAAATGTCAAAGGATGGCTATATCTCTCCAATTATGGTCCTGTGCTAAAGCATGTGAAAACTGAGTTAAACATATCTTGGGTCCTAATCTTTAGGATATACAATCTAAAAGAAAAGAATGGTTCATACAGAAGTATAGGAAATCAGTGTAACTGACCATTCATGCCAATCAAAAAACAAGTTAGCATTAATAAATTTGCTTGCATTATTTCTTACTTTAATTTTTTTAAAATTATAATAGCTAACTCACTCACTGCTGTCAAGTTGATTCGACTCATAGCAACCCCTCCTTTAGTTTCCGAGGCAGTATCTCTACAGAAGTAGATCGCTCAGTCTTCCTTCTGAGGAGTGGTTGGTGGGTTTGAACTGCCAGCCTTCTTGTTAGCAGTCAAATGCCTTAGGCACTATACCACCAGAGCTTTAAGCCTAAAGGTTTGGTTTTAGAAACTCTATGCTCTTTGACCTGATATGATGGTCTGATGCTAATTGCTTTTAGACTTATTATTTAGAAAGAACTGTGACATAATATGGCATTTTTCTGATTTCATTCTCGACATTTTCATTGCTGTTGTAATGGAAAGGAAATAGTCTCTTTTTATAGCTTTCATTACATAGTGCCAGAAAAGGGCTGTCAATCAGACCAAGGATTGGAGACAGGTGCACCTGGGTTCACAGGACAAGGAACTTAACTTGTAGACCATGACCAAATAAAGCCAAAGCAAGTTACAAGCGACCAAAATCAGCCAAGATGCACCTCTAAAAATTATATTTAGTGTACAGGCAGTCTCTGGGGTACAAACAAGACTTTTTATTAAGTGTGGCGTTAAGAATTTGTTGGTAAGAAGGACAAATATAGTATTAGTTCATTATTGTAGAAAGTCAAGGAAAGGTTTATATATGGAAGGAAACTTTCTTTGTTGGTTACCAGAAGTGGGAGGGGAGGCGAGGGAACACTGTTTAAAAAAAATGTATTGACCCATGTCACTTTAGTTTTGTGTATTTCACTGTATATAAATTATATTTCAACAAAATATATTTTTTAAAAAAATAATTTGTACCAGAAAAAGGAGCTCTGGTACTATAGTGGTTAAGGCATTTGGCTGCTAACCAAAAAAAATGTATTGACCCATGTCACTTTAGTTTTGTGTATTTCACTGTATATAAATTATATTTCAACAAAATATATTTTTTTAAAAAATAATTTGTACCAGAAAAAGGAGCTCTGGTACTATAGTGGTTAAGGCATTTGGCTGCTAACCAAAAAGTTGGTAGTTTGACCCCACCAGCCACTCTGTGGCAGAAAGAAGGGGCAGTCTGTCTCTGGAAAGAGTTACAGCCGTGGAAACCCAGTGGGGGTCACTATGAGTCGGAATTGACTTGATGGCTGTGAGTTTGGTTTTTATTTTTTGGCTGGTGCAAGAAAAGGCCCAAAGCTTTTTAGATGATTTAAAAGCAGCATTTGCAGCAAGTGAAGTCATTGTGAGGAGGAATTTATTGCAAGTAGGGGTTGATTCAATTGTTTCAAAGTGAGGGCAAATTTACAGAACATTGAAAGGCAATTATGAATTGTTCATAAGTCAGACATTCATAATATGGGACTGGCTGTATTGTCTCAGGAAAAATAGGGCCATCTGTGAAGACACAACTCCTAGGAATCATACAGCCTGGTTCCTCATCGGAATTGCCTGTAGACTGTTGCGAGTGCCATTAAGTCGATTTTCACTCATAGTGACCATGTGACAGAGTTGAACTGACTATGATCTTTATGGGAGCAGATCACAGGTTTTTTTTTTTCCTGCAGAACCACTGGGTGGATTTGAACCACCAACCTTTTGGTTAGCAGCTAAATGCTTAACTGTTGGGCCACAAGGGCTCCTGCTTATTGATTAGAACCTATAGATTTGGTGACATGATGCTCTCACATGGCATATATGTAGCACAATTCACTGGAGAGCTGTTTTGCAAAAGCTTTTTAGGGCAAGTAAGATTGGTGAACAATAACAATCTCTAAAAGGTACAGATTACTTTGGAATGGAATAAAATACAGCTATGAAAATAGACAAAGAAAATGCTTTTACTGTATAGCCAAGACTGCATTTTTTATTTTATGAGTTATTTCCGGTGGAATCAAGATGACTGTTTATTTTGCTTTCTATTTGTTTACTTTTCTTTGTTGTCTTATTAGATTGACAGCCCAATGTCCAATAAAAGCCAGAAGGAAGGGAGACGGGATGTCTGTAGCCCAAGGCTGTCAACTGGATTACAACTATTTCTTCTTCCCTTTCCTTAGCTTAGCTTCCAGGAAAGGTGAGTTAAATAAAACACAATCTTTTCTCAGGAAGTTAAGAAAGACAGATTTCTTAAGCAGGATTGAAGGTAGAAGATGGTTTAAGTTAGAAAATGTGGTCGGCATGTTCTTATAATGAATATATTTACAGGTCAGCTTCATTTTATAATGTTCTGTGAGTTCTCAGAATATTACACATCTACTCCACTACCAAGGATCTCTGGTAGCACATGCCTAAGGGACTTGACTGCTAACCAGAAGGTTGGTCATTCAAACCCACCAGCCACTCCATAGAAGGAAGACGGGGCAATCTACTTCTGTAAAGATTACGGCCTTAGAAACCCAGTGGGGGTCCCTATGAGTCGGAATTGACTCGATGGAAATGGGTTAATCCACTACCTGATTGTCAGTTTGCTGTAAGGTGTTGGCTTGCATGCTGCTATAATGGTGGAAGTTATGTACCAATATTTCAAATCCAGCAGCATCACCCATGGTGGACAGGTTTCAGTGGAGTGTCTAGACCAAGGCAGGAAGCATTTAGACTAGGAAGAAAGGCCTGGCAATCTACTTCTGAATATTAGCTAATGGATAATTAGTTCTATGGATAACAACAGAGCATGCTGATAGCATGTTGGTGGATGATGCAGGACTGGGCAATGTTTTATTGTTATATATAAGGTTGTCATGACTTGGAGTTGACTTGACAAGTAACAACAACAACAACAATCCAACATAAAATCACAATTTCATTTTAAGTAGGAATAATTTTTATTGTCTAGTTTAGCAAATGAATCATAACCAGTCTGTCCCTTCATTAACCCTTATCACTGATAATGAGAATATTTTTCATTTGTAATCATCCTGATCTTTTATTTATTTATTTTTTAAATTGTGCTTTGGGTGCAAATTTACAAAGGAGATTTGTTTCACATTCAACAGTTCATGCAAATTTGATTTCATGGCCCCAATTCCCGTCCCCAACCATACAAAACTCTCCTCCCCTCTCCTCCTCTCTTCTCCCTCTGACTACCCCCTCCCTGTGCCCTTCTTATCTATACAATCCTGCCTGTCTAGCTTTTCCTCTATGTGAATGCTGCCTCTCTGATATCTCATGGTTGGTTGATCTAATGGGTGCATCTTCCTAGAGTAGGTGCATCTCCCTGGGGTAGGTGTTCTGTGTGTAAGTATTTCAACTGTTGGTCTGAGACCCAATCCATGGAAGTGATCCATTTGTAGGCCTGAAGGGTAACCTGGGGTCATAGTCTTGGGGGTTTCACATATTTCCATCCCACTAGTAATTCTAGTCATTTTTGGTAATCATCTTGATTTTAATAGCTTCAAAAAATAAGGAGAGAACAACCATAAGAGCAATTACAATACCCAATCATTTATGATGATGGAGGTGGGATAGGTATGGGAAATACGTAATACTGGATGTTCCAAAAATGATTTCTATTTGGGATATAATTTTACAACACACATACATATAAATATGCTCTCCTAGTAAGGAGAGCATATTTATATGTATGTGTGTAGAAAAGAACTCTTTATTTGCCAAAGAAAATCTTCAAAGTGTGGATCCAACCACCACCAACTGATACTCCAGAATGAATCCCTCTTTTTGAAATGGCTTCTTCACTTGCGTTCTGAGACCTCACACTCCTTTCAAACTCTCCTTGGCTGGTTCCTCCCCACTCCCCAAAATCTTAGCATTGGACTTCTTCTAGGGCTTAGCCTTTGGGCTTCTTTTCTATCTACTGTCTCTCTTGATACCATCCATTCTGGGGCTTTAGTATCATTTAAACTATCTGAGACTGATCATTTCCAAATTTATAACTCTAGCCAGGAACCTCATCTCTTAATTCCAGATGTGTATATCCAACTGCCTACTTGGCATCTTGGGAGCTCTGGTGGTGTAGTGCTTAAGGCATTTGACTGCTAACCAGAGGCTAGTGGTTCAAACCCACTGCCACTCCTTGGAAGGAAGATTGGGCAATCTACTTCCGTAGAGTTACTGTCTTGGAAACCCAAGGAGAGAAAATGACTCCATGGTAGTGAGTTTTTTTTTTTTTTTTTTAACTTGTTATCTCCACTTGGATGTTAATAGGCATTCAAATTTTCCCAAACCAGATCCCTCACCTTCCCCTGGCACCTAAGCTTGCTTTTTCTCTATCTGATGTTTGCCATCCTAGGCCAAAACCATTGGAGTTAGCCTTGGATCCATTTTTTCTCTTCCAGCACAGAACCAATTTTTTAACAAGTCTTATAATATCTTCCTTCCACATGTTTTCAAATGCAACCACCTCTCACCATCTCACCTGTCACCATCTTGCCTGGATTATGGCTTGTTCTACTATAGCTTATCCGGAACACAGCAACCAGAAGCCTGTTAGAATGTGGGTCAAATCATGTCACTCATGCTCAAAACCCATTAGCACTTTCTTACCCCACTGGGAATGCTCTTCTCACAGGTGTCCTCAGAGTTGCTTCCTCAATCTTTTCAGGTCTTTACTCAGTTCTAGCTTTTCAGAGGCCTTCAATAAGTACCCTATTGAAAATGCCAACTCCCTTCCAGACTTACCTGGTCTTGCTCATTCTAATTTATTTTTCTTGATGGCCTACTTACTACCATCTCAGAAAACATATACTTTGCTAATTTATTTGGTTTATTGTCTATGACTATCCCTCCTGTTAGGTCATAATCTCCATGAGGGCAGAAATTTTGTTTTTTGTTTTGGTCACAATTATCTAGAACAATACAAAACCAAGCCAGCTCTCACTCATGACAACCCTTCGTGTGTCAGAGTAGAACTGTTCTCCATGGGGTTTCCAATGGCTGAGTTTTCAGAGGTAGGTCACCAGGCCTTTCTTCCAAGGTGCCTCTGGGTGGACTTGAAAGTCCAACCTTTTGGTTAGTAGCCAAGCATGTTAACCATTTGCACTTCCAGGAATTCCATCTAGAGCAATGGATTCTGAATAAATATTTGTTGAATAAAGTGTCTCTAGCTTCTTCACCTTACATTTGTATTACTTTATTAGCCAAAGCCAACTGCATCCTACATTTTGAATATTTTCTATTTTTTTAAAGCTAGCCCTGAGTTAAGAAACAGATAAAAAGCTATTATTTTTAGAATTCCAGAATTAAGTAATTTGAAAACCAGGAGGATCCTTGGAGCTGATTGTTTCTGTCTTCCTTTTTCCGGTTGGGAACCTGGGCACTGGCATGTTACATCCTCTGCCTGATCTCTAGTGAGTTATGTGGAGTTTGCACCAGGGTCAGTCAATTCCCAGAGGAATTTGTTCCCATGACATCACCTTGTACCCTGTCATGTGATATGCCAAAATAAAAATACAAATTATATGTTTTATTTATGTAAAGATCTCGGTCACTGTGTGTGTCCCTATAAATAGATTTTACATGTCTTCAAGGCCTGGTGGCATTTAATGCATGTTTATTAAATCTTTAAGCTATGGTTTAGGACAGTCATTAAATTTTTAAAATTTATTATTAAATGCCTTAAGCAGTATAAAATAAAATTTAAGTTCAAAAGATACTACTTCATATGTCTAATGCAATGGGCACCATGGCCTAAGTGACAACATATCTTTGGGATGAAAAAACTGAAAGTAGACAATTAATTGTTCCTGAGGAACAATATAAACTGTTATGCAAATTCTGTTGACTTAATATACATATATGTATTCCCCTCATATCGTGTAGACTTACATGGAATGAAATCAAGTCTGGTAGTAAATAAAACAGTTATTTTTGTTAGTTCACATTGAATTGATTCCAATTCATAAAAGTAGAAAAAAAAAAAAAACCTACTGTCTATTTTTTCCTTCAAATTCTTTGCCCATTTTAATTTTTATAGGCATAGTTTGATTATAAATTATGATAATAGTTACAATTTTATATTTAGCTTTATTTACTTTACATTTAAAATACTCTCTCAAGTTTCTACATAGGCATAGCATTTAGAAATGTAATGGCTACCAGTATGACAAGATAATACAATTTATTTATATTTTTCTATGTTTACATCATTTCCAGTGTTTCACTATTGTACATAACATAACAATTAGAATGCTTGCACAAATACATTTTCATTTCTTTGAATTATTTTCCTGGATTAATTTATCTTAAGAGAAATTACTGGATCAAGTGAATGAAAAGGTAGTCCAAGACACTTAAAAAAAAAGCTTCTACCAAGTGCCAGTGAATGCCTGCCTGCATTAGAATTTCCTGTTCTTTCTCCAGTATTGTCACTTTCATAAGGAAAAAATGGTACCTTTACCTTTACTTTTGGAGTCTCCAAGGGTGGGGGCTGCAAGTGGTTAACAAACTCAGTTACTAATTGAAAGGCAGGAGGCTAAAGCCTACTTAGAGGCACCTTGGAAGAAAGGCCTGGTGTTCTACTTCTGAAAATTAGCCACTGAAAACCCTGTGGAGCCCAGTTCTACTGTGACACACATAGGTCACCATGACTTGGAACTGACTCAATAGGAACTGGTGTCTTTACCTCTGCACATTTTTCATTAACAGCAAAGATGACCACTTAGAGTGTTTATTATTTATATTTATTATGTGACAGACGAAGAATATTTAATATGAACCATGGGCTGCCACAAGAATGGACAAGAGCGTCTTGGAAGCATATAACCAGAATGCATGCTCCTTAGAAGTGAGGCTGGCAAGACTTCATCTCAGTTTCTTTGGACATATGATCAGCAGGGACTAATCCCTGGAGAAGGACATCATGCTTGGTAAAGTAAAGGATCAGAGAAAAAGGGGAAGACCCTCAGTGAGATGGATTGACACAGTGACTGCAGCAATGGGCTTGAACATTGCGACAATTATGAGGATGGTGTGGGACTGGGCAGCATTTTGTTCTGTTGTGTATAGGGTTGCTATGAGTAGGAAATGACTCGATGGCACCTAAAGCAAAAACATGTGGCAAACAAATCAATTGCCATGCGGAAGTTTGGGGCAAAATGGTAGCAGGAAGAATTGTAAAGAGAAACCCGGTGCAGTTGATTAAAGATGACAAGTTCTTTGACACTTCCTTAATTGAGTCCTTGAATTTGAACTAGTTTGTGACTGCTTTGACCAATCAAGTACAGCTGGAATGATGGTTTGTCAGTTCAAGGCCTGGCCTTTCAGAGGATAGACAGGTTCTACCTTGGAACCCTGAATCTATCGAAGAGAACATGTTTGGAAACCCGAGATTACCTGGAGAGCGAGGTGCGCTCAGAAAATCACCCTCATGCCTCTTGAATTAGGATAAGCCTTTGCGTATTTCATAGAGCAAGTTAAAGAATTGACATAAGCTTTTGAGTCTGAGATATACAAAGCAAACTTGCCTTAACGATGGATCTTTGCATTTCCCTAGGTATCAAATTACACATCACTTTGAAATGGTTGTTACAGCTTGTCACAGATTGCTTTTAACTTTTTTTTTTCTTTTGTAACCAAACAGCTTTTAACTACAAGTGCATATCTACCTAGGCCACTTCACTAGTCAGAGCCCAGTCATTTTCTATTTTTAATCATTACAGTTAACTTTATGGGAGTCCCTGGGTAGTATAAGTGGCTATCATGCTCTATGGCTAAACAGAATGTAGGAAGTTCAAGTTCACCCAGAGGCACCTTGGAAGAAAGGCCTGGTGATCCACTTCGGAAAAATCAGCCACTGAAAACCCTATGAGCACAGCTTGACTCTGACACTTATGGTTACCATGAGTTGGTGATAACCTGATAGAAACTTTTGTTTTTGATTAACTTTATAAAGAACAGCATTGAATTCCTCTCTCTTATTCAGACCTCTTTCTCTCCTCCCAAACAAACCCAAAGTAAGGTAGAAAACTTGTCACTTAAGACATGTAAGAATACCCATGTTCATTATTTGTAGTGGCTGGTTGTTCGTATATTGTTGGAAAAAGGTCATGCATTTCAGAAGCATATTGCCTTAGTATTGAAAAACTTTCAGTGACAAAGCTGAACAAGGGTCAAAATTTGTTCCTAAATTTCTTCAGCCATTTTTCAAAATTCCTGCTTTACTCTTTTTCTTAAGTAATTTAGGATGTGGCATTAAAAAAATTTAACAAAATAAAAGATTGATTCTCAGAGGAAATTAGTAAAAAGGTGAACTGAGACAATTCAATAGGCAAAATGAACAATGAAACTCATCTATTCTAGGACAGTTATGTGCATTATCTTCTGGTCTATTTCACCTTACTCAGATTAAAAGCTGATAATGACAAAACTAGGTATTTTCTTTGACTCACAGCATTCTATGAACACTGCATAATCAATGAAGTTATCAGGAATTTGTATAGAACATGGATGTGTCCTTTCTCTCTGAAATGAGATATCATTATTATATCTAAAAGACTCCACAGATACTCTTCCTGGGGCATAATTGAATTCAGCTCAGAAAACTAAAGCAAGGATTCACAAACTGTAAATTGTGTTCTAACAAGTTCCAATTTTCCTCTTTGTTTTATCTATTTTTTTAAGAATGCTTTTTTCCTTCTTTTTAGTAGAATATAATGCAACCTAATAAAGATTCAAAGCAAATGGTATCTTATCTTCAGGTATTAAGCATGAATGATACATTCTTTATTGTGAAAGCTTTTGAAATGGAAATGTTGAAATAGATTCTCTACATATAGGTACCAAAGCTTAGAGTCAATAGAGAGTGAAATATAAAAATAATAAAGAAAGATTTTAGGGAACAAAGAATGATGAATTTTCCTTAGGAAGGATAAATCTCTTGGATTAAGGCAGATTTTTTCTGGGAGTGGATTTTAAAATGGTTTTTCTCTTTGGTCTAAAATTGAGACAAAGTCTCAATGAAATAGATTTTTGGCAGTTTTCTTATCTTCTTTTTCATTTAATTAAGAATGACTCATATTGCATTTCCTTCCTTACCTTAGGTATTTAAGAGTAACTATACCAGCAGCACCTTGGAAGAAAGGACTTCTGAAAAAATCAGCCAATGAAAATCCTATGGAGCATAGTTTCCTGTGACACACATGGGGTCCCAGAAATAGAAACTGACTTGATGGCAATTGGTAAACTAGTTACAAAGCTGATAATTTGTGATTAAGTATTAAGTTCATTTTTCTTCATCCTTGGATAGGTGGAGGAGGTCCATGGGTAAGGTGATCCTACACCAGACACAGGAATCTCTGATCTTATCATGGGCCTCCCCTCTTCTTCCTCAACCTTCTATTACATAAGGCCTACACAGGGGATCTACCGGAGAGTCCTTTGAGAGTCCTCCGAGAAAGAAAGAAAGAGTGGAACAGAACAAAGAAAAATTTATTAAGTAGATTTATATGAAATATAAAATGGACCATAATACCATGCTATATAATGCTATTTGCAAAATTCACTCTGAAATTTGTGACAAGAAAGCATATTACAGAGATAAAACATTGCCTATGTTTCTTACCAAACCCAGCAATTTCTTTCTCTTTTGGCTTATCTTTTAATCAATGAGGAGCCCTGGTGGCTCAGTTGTTCAACACTTGGCTACTAACTAGAAGGTTGGCAGTTAGAACCCACTAGCTGCTCCATAGGAGAAAGATGTGACAGTCTTGGAAACACTATGGAGTAGTTCTACTTTGTCTTATAGGGTCACTATGAGTTGGAATTGACTTGACAGCAATGAGTTGTATAATCAATGACGACTCTCTTCTCAGAGGGTTGTCCCATTTGCCTTAAAAACATTTTATTGTTGTATAAGAGCCAAGCATGTTCATTGTCTCGATTATTTTATTTCTCATTATTGTTATATGCTGTTCTTGGACACCTTTGGGGTTTTGTTAGATGTTTCCTCAGAGGTGCAGTTTTCTTTTAGAGTGCTGGGTTCCTTTCTCTTAAAATTAGTTACCATTCTGATTCTTACCTAATAATGGGGGAAAAATTTATTTTTTTGGTGAAACAATTGTTTTCCAAAATTTGGTGGTACCTTTATAAGGGCAACGGTAGGGATGGAAGTAACTCTGGGCTAGGTATGTACATATATTTCTCCATACACAAGTGTCTGTGTTCCTGTTTATATACATATGTGTGCTTGTGTTTTGAAGCTATCTAGCCACAGATAGTTAGTATTAAAGTATAAGAAAGCTGTGCAAAGGAGGAAAATAAAATGTATAGCTTGGCATAAACTAAATAAGGAGAATTGATTAACAGGTGCTAAAAGTAAATAAAACTTTAGATTTTTTTTTTCAGCTCCCAGAAGATTACTACAAAATTCTATCACCTCATCCCAGATATAACTGCTAATAACAATTATCTTATTTCAAGGAATTTTATATTCATATACCTACATATATAAATTGGAGTCCCTGGATGATGAAAAAGATTAGATTAAAATGCTCAGCTGCTAATGAAAAGGCTGGAGGGTCAAATACACCCAAAGATACTCAAGGAAGGTCCTGGCAATCTACGCCTGAACAATCAGCCATTGAAAACACTGAGAAGGACAGTTCTGCTCTGACACACATGGGCCCACCATGAGTTAGGAGTTGACTCACAGGAACTGATACTTACAAACCACACATGACATCCTTATCCATCTCCCTAATATGCAGCAAACAGATTGCTTTCAACTTTCACTGTAAATTATCTTGTAGAGAACATTTTTGTACAATAATTCTCTAACCAAATTTTGGCTAGTTTCCATAGAACAGATCCAAGCATTAGAATTACTAAGTCAAAAGGTGAAGATATTTGTAAATTTTGCTTTCTAAAAGGATATACAAATCTCTACTCCCACCAATACCATTACCAGATACTGAGAAATATGCTTTTTTTAAATTAATATTTCTTTAATACATGAACCTTATTTATATGTCCATTAATCATTTTTCTTACCAAAACCAAACAAGTTTTGGTGCTGTATATATTTATTTATCTCCTTTGTACATTTATTTATGGAGGTTTTAATTACTATTTGTATAGCCTCTTTAAATACCAAGAATATTAACATATTGTAGTTTTGCTTCAACTATCTTTCCTAGCTGATTGCTTTGTTTTTTAATTTTATGAATGTCTGATCAGATGTTTAAAAATGTTATGTCCTTAAATACATTGATCATTTTATTTGGACTTTCTATTATTCCTTTTAAGTTCAGAAGGTCTTCCTTTCCTAGAGATCAAAAGATTTAATTCTATTTTCTCCTTCTTTAGGATTAGAGTTTTTACATGCATGAGTACAATGGTTAAGAATGCTGCCTGTGTATGTTTGGTTACTGGCTCCAATGTTTAGTAACCACATGGCCTTGATTAACCTCTTTGAACTTTAGCTTCCTCATCTGTAAATTGGGGATAATAATAGCACCTCTCACACAAGAGGTTGCTATGAGTCAGAATTGACTCTAGGAAGCTAGTTGGTTATCACAAAATAGTGTTGTAAAGATTAAATACAACAATGTCTATTATTTTTAAAATAGTACCTATGAATTTCTATAAATGATAGTTATTATAAATATTATAATGTATTCAGAATGAGATGAAACTTTAACATGCTTTTTTACCCCTAAATGGCTAAATAGCACTATTGATTGATGAATTTTTCCATTCCTCATTATATTCAAAGTGATTTCAGGCTATAATGCATTCTTGTATACTCCAATGCCTGTTTCTGGTTTTTCCTTCTGATTTGTCAGTACACTCATGTGTTTGTAAGGAGTTCTGGTGGCATAGTGCCTAAGGCATCTGACTGCTAACCAGAAGGTTGGTGGTTCAGACCCATCAGCCACTCTATGGAAGCAAAACTGGGCAATCTACTTCCATAAAAATTTATTGCCTTGGAAACCCAATAGGAGTGGCTATGAATAGGAATTGACTCGATGGCAGTGGATTTTGTTTTGGTGGGTTCACATGTCTGTACCACATTGTTTTAAATATTACAGCTTTACAAGATGAAAAAAAATCCTATAGCTGCAGGACATATTGTTCTTTTTAAAAAAAAGTCATAATTGGTTTCTCATTTCTTCTCCCCATATAGATGTTTTGTTGTGTTGGTGTTGTTTTCATGTGCTGTCGAGTTGGACCCGACTCATAGAGAACCCTCCTTGGGTTTCCGAGGCAGTATCACTACAGAAGTAGATTGCCCCATCTTCCTTCCGAGGAGTGGCTGGTGGGTTTGAACAGCCAGTCTTCTGGTTAGCAGTCAAGTGCCTTAGGCACTACGCTACCAGAGCTCCCATAGGGATCTTAGAGTCATGTTATAATTAAAAAGATATTGTAAATGAGAATTTAACTCTGGTGGCATAGTGCCTAAGGATCGATTAGAAAGCAATGAGTTTTTGGTTTTGTAAATGAGAATACATAGTTACAGCTTCAAATACATAGCTTGACAAATATGAAGAAACTTTTACTTGTATTAGCAATGTAATAGATGCAATTTAAAACTTTAACTTTTAGATAATATGCTACTTTGGATAACAGGAGAGATGATGACACTGGGATGCTGAGAATGGGAACATCAGACTAAGAGTTTATTAGTGAATTGAATCCAGATCATAGATTTTTAGTAATTTTTTTTTTTTTTTTTTTATGAAAATGGCACTAAAGTCTACTATTTAGTGAGGCAGAAATGATAGAGTGGCCACCTACATATGTAAGTGTTTTCACACATGGACCTTAACATTTAGTATGACACAAAAATAACATATATATGCAAAAGACAAAACCCCACCAAACTCACTACCGTCGAATCCATTCCGACTCATAGCGACCTCTCCTCGGGTTTCAGAGGCAGTATCTCTACAGAAGTAGATTGACCAATCTTCCTCCTGAGGAGCGGCTGGTGGGTTTGAATCTCCAGGCTTCTGGTTAGCAGTCAAATGCCTTAGGGACTCCTAAGAACAACTACTGAAAATCCTATTAATCACCCACTCACTACCATAGAGTTCATTCTAAATCGTAGAGACCCCCATTGAGTTATCAAGGCTGTAAATCTTTATAGAAGTAGATTGCCTCATCTTCCTCCCATGGTACAGCTGGTAGGTTTGATCCTCTGACCTCATGGTTAGTAGCCAAATACCTTATCCACCACGCCACATACACAACTAAACTCACTGTCTTCGAGTCAGATCCGACTCATAGTGACTCCTCCTTGGGTTTCTGAGGCAGTACCACTATGGCAGTAGATTACCCCTACTATGCCACATGGGCCATTGCAGTGTAGTAAATTACTTAGTATGGCTTTTCTACCCATAAGTAAACTCAGTGGTGGAATGAGCAACTGAGGAGCTCCTGATTGTAAATGTTATCCACCTGGGTTATTTCTATTGGGCATAGCACAATGCAATGTTATGGGAGGTTCACTCTCAGGTGCTTAGAATTCTGTGGTTATGATTGGTTGGTTTGGCCACTCTGCCAAGCTCAAAAGGAGGCTTCCTAGAGGCAGAACTCTCTCTGACTGCTGGTTTAGGAAGACATGCTGCTGAAAGAGACATGCACTACTGAAAGAGACACATGCTGCTGGGAAAGAGATGCAAGAGACACGCGTTGCTGAGTAAGACACCGAGGGACATGCCCTGCTGGGGGAGAGACTGTGAGAGACTTGGCTGAGAGATGGTGGGCTGAGAGAGAGACTGAGTGTTTTTCCTGAACTTGAATTGTAGCCTGGTGCTTCCCTAATAATCCCCATAATCTGTGAGTTCTGTGTGGCCACTGCAGTGAATTATCGAACCCAGGAGAGAGGTGGTGGGTGCTTTGGGAGGAACGGTTGGAGAAAGGGCTGGAGGGAGGCAGCATGTCTGGCCTTGCAGGAAAGGCCTTGGGCTATTGATGGTGATTCTGTCTTCCTCTTGTGGGATTAGAGGAGGTCAGAACATGTGGCCTCCTTGCCCTTTTTGTAGCCATAGAATTATTTCTGATTTTTTTATTTATTGTCATGTTAAAATGTGTTTAGTATTGCAGTGTTAACATTTTTGTTATCAGCATTACTGCATTTTAAACTACTAATGGAATTATTTTTTGTTTTAATTACAGCAATATATTTATTTTTAATAATACTATTAAACTTTTTGTTTATTTTATGATTTGCAGTTACTATAGAAATACATTTATAACAAGGATAACATTATATTTTTCAACTAACAATGGAATGAGTATTTTTAGGTCTCAGTAACAATTTTATCTCCTATATTAATTATAGGCACTCTGGTAGCGTAGTGCTTAAGGCACTTGACTGCTAACCAGAAGGCTGGTGGTTCAAAGCCACCAGTCACTCTTCGGAAGGAAGGCTGGGCAATCTACTTCCATAGTGATACTGCCTCAGAAACCCAAAGAAGGGTCGCTATGAGTCGCGTCCGACTCTATGGCAAATAACAACATAAAAAACAACATATTAATTATAAACGATAAATAACAGAATATCTGTGAATACTTAAAAGATTCTGTTAAAAAATGGACCTTTTATTTCTATGATGATGGGACTTAGGGACCTTGATAGTGATTGGCAGGATGAGAGAAAGAAAAAATTGAGACATCTTCTAAATCATACATAAGCCAATTAAATGCCAGTTGTGTAAAATTGTATCCAATATAAAAGAGCATCATAGAATGTATTATACAGTTCTTAACCTCATTCTTTGTACATAGGGTCGCTATGAGTCAGAGCAATTTGATAGCACCTAACAACAAGTTGTTGAGTTGGAGAAGGATGCTAAGAGTACCATGGACTGCTAAACCAAAAAAAAAAAAAAACTAAACTCAATGCCCTCAAGTCATTCGACTCATAGCAACCCCTCCTTGGGTTTCCAAGGTGGTATCTCTACAGAAGTAGATTGCCAAATCTTCCTTCTGAGGAGTGGCTGGTGGGTGTGAACCACCAGCCTTCTGGGTAGCAGTCAAATGCCTTTGGCACTATGCCATCAGAGTTCCTATGGACTTCTAAAAGGACTGACAAATCTGTCCTGGAAGAAGTGCAACTGGAATGCACCTTGGAAGTGAGAATGGCCAGACTTCATTGCACCTACTTTGGTCATGTTGTCAGAAGGAACCATTCCCTGGAGAAGGATATCATGCTTGGTAAAGAGGAGGGTCAATGAAAAAGGGGCAGGCCCTCAATAAGATGGATTGACACAGTGGCTGCAACAATGGGTTCAGTTATTGCAGGGATGGAGAGGCTGGGACAAGCCTGGACAGTGTTTTGTTCTGCTGTGCATAGGGTTGCTATGAGTCAGAGATGACTTGACGGCACCTAACAACAACAACAATAACAACCTCATTCTTTATAGTTCCTGCTGTGAAAATTATAACATAAAGAAAACACCATCATGAAACTTAGAAGGACTTTTTTTTTTTTCTTTCTTTCTTCATTCTTCTTTGCTCTGGACGAGGAGAGACCCATCATTGCATCTAGATGGGGGCTGCAAGCTTTTAAGATCCCAGTCACTACTCGCCAAAGTAGGAGGTGGAACAATGTTTTGTGTAGTATGTTATGCCAATTGAGCCGTTGTCGCCTGAGAGTATGGTCCTGAGCCCAGCAGTTCAACTACTCGGTCCCTCTGGGTAAGTGGCTGTGAAGAAGGACTTCTTTAGAAGAAATCTGTTTGAGGAAATTTTTGCAAAGACTTGGGGATACTTGATGGAATTTTCTGATTTGGGTCAAGGGAAGCTTCTGTTGGTGCCCTCTTCTTAAAAATCATGAAACATTTCAGGCATTCAAAAAAGTGTAGAGAGGAACGTAACAGTATCATGTACTCAACACTCAGCAAGTTATCAACCACTGCTAATATTGTTAAAAGGTATCTATTTTCTAATAATAAACTTGCCAGTTGAAAATACAGGAATTACATGTCCTTTGATCTCAGTTGTGCAATTTATTTCATCTAATATGTTAATTTCCCCCTCTGTTGCCATAAGGCTGCCAAATGGCTATTAATTGGCAAAATCTTTGAAGTGCAAATTGCCTGACTCAAGATGACTAATTCTCAGCAAATGTGTAAATCAATTTTAAACAATAGAGGCAAACTCACTAATGTTTTAATTCACTTGAAACTAACATCTGTCCTGGGCACCAACTCTCAAGGCTCCTTTTGAAGAAAGCAAATTTTTCTAAACCCAACAAAAGAATAAATAAAAGAACCACATTACCTGTCGACGCTAAGAGCACAGAGATTGAGGACAGTGATCCCCACTGAGGACTTCTGCAAAAAGGGGAACAGCTTGCAGAGAAATACGCCAAAGTCATTGTGGTCGAAAGGCCAGTGCCCAGCCAGCAGCTGGAAAAAAGGAGACACAGTGGTCAGAAATGGCGGTGCTGGCATGGGATACATGGACACTTTATTTCCAGTCACACTTCTAAACGTCTATGTTTTATTCTTCTGTATACTTTCCTGTACCAAACAGTGTTTCTTTGCTATTCATAAGGTTTTCAGTACATTAGACGACGTGTAGCATTGGGAAAGTCAACTGCGAAGGAACTGTTTCAAGTGCTGAGGAGCAAGGATATCTCATTGAAGACTAAGGTGCTCCTGACACAAGCCATGATATTTCCAATCGCCTGGTATGCATGTGAGAGCTGGACAATGAATAGGGAAGACCGAAGAAAAGTTGATGCTTTTGAGTTGTGGTGCTGGCGGAGAATGCTGAAAGTACCATGGACTGCTAAAAGAACTAACAGATCTGTCCTGGAGGAAGTGCGGCCAGAATGCTCCTTGGAAGCAAGAATGGCCAGACTTCGTCTCACCTATTTTGGTCATGTTGTAAGAAGGGACCATTCCCTGGAGAAGGATGTCATGCTTGGTAGGGTGGAGGGTCGACGAAAGAGGGGGAGGCCTTCAACGGGATGGATTGATACTGTGGTTGCGATGATGGGCTCAAGTATAGCAGGGATTGTGGGGCTGAGGCGGGATCGGGCAGTGTTTCGTTCTGCTGTGCATGGGGTCGCTATGAGTCGGAAACGACTCGACGGCACTTAACAACAACAACAACAAATACTTTCCTGTTATTGGGGTAGAAATGGAGTATAATTGTATTTTTCATAATTTAAAGCCTCAACAATTCCTTGGTCTGGAAATATATTGTAAATTACAAATATAATAACTTTACAAAGAGTAGCAAAAGTTTTGAGTTTTGGGTGACAGCTTAACCAAGAAGCAGTCAGTCATCTTTTAACAATTCTTAATAAACCATGAATAAAGCCAACTCATTTTCAACTAGTGGCACTGGAAAATTATATTATCTTCTGAAGCAACTATAAATGACAGGTTATGGACAATATTGGAAAAATGAAGTGGTTTAGGGTGTATTGATTTTGCCAGTTGGTTAACCTGAACTACCTTTTACTTTGTGCTTAGTGGTTGACTATAGTTCAGCAGATGTTGTATGAGTTACATTTATATAGGCCCAAATTTCATACAGAAAAAAGGGGTTACCATTACCTATTTGTTGCATTTGCAGAAAAATCTATTCTTCAATGATGCCAACTTAAAAATCTTTGTTCAAAGGAAAAGGTGAATACTCTTTAGTAGCTGTGGTAAGTAGCAAGAACATACCAAAAACCAAACCAGACTCACTGCCTTCAAGTCGATTTGACTCATAGCGACCTCTCCTTGGGTTTCCAAGGTGGTATCACTATGGAAGCAGATTGCCCCATCTTCCTTCTGAGGAGTGGCTGGTAGGTTTGAACTGCCAGCCTTCTGGGTAGCAGTCAAACACCTTAGGCACTACCTCACCAGAGCTCCTAGCAAGAACATAGTAACTACTAACATAGCTACTAACAGAACTGTAGCAACTACAATTCCTGGTGAGTTTCTGATATTTATCTAATTAGGTATACTGAGCATGGGCTTCAATAATAGCTCATCTGCCTAAAAGGGTGAGGGCAGTCCATGGTGAACACATGATTGCTTTCCAATAGTTAAGGGAGTATTGATTTCTTTTTTATTTTTTGCTTAGTGCTTTAGTTACTAAAGAATTTAGTTACTAAACTCAATAAGAAACACTATACTACTACTACATTGACCTCTTGTTGTTAGGTGCTGCTGAGTCATCTCTGACTCATAGCAACCCTACACACAACAGAATGAAACACCACCTGGTCCTGTGCCAGCCTCACAATCCTTGCTATACTTGAGCCCATTGTTGCAGCCACTGTGTCAATCCACCTCACTGAGGGTGGATTGATTTAGAGGTGCCTTATTTATTTTTTTAATTTGTATAGTATCATTTTCCATAATAACTCTAAGTTTAAATTTGAATTCTTGTTTTACTATTTCTAAAAGATTACGTGAAGTTTTATGTGAGAATTTATATTTCTAACAAGTTTCATAATCATTATGATTATTAACATAAGTCTATTGAAAGAGTACTTCATAGAACAAAATCAGAACTTACACATTTTGAGAATTCACTAGCATGGGATTTTCTAAAATTTTATTTTCGTGGTGAAGAATGTATACAACTTAGTGTCAGAAGTTCTTTCTTTCTAGTTTCCAAACATATTTTCCCTTTTTTTGGAGTAGTTTTCTAAAAGGACTTTTTCTTCAATCCAAACCTGTCTCTGTTCTCTTCTTTGGTTCACTATAACCAGTCTTGGATGGTGTCTTCTCAGAATTTCCACATAAACTTTTGTCTAAGGACAACCTCAAGGCTGTTCACAGAAACAATGCACTAAGTTTTGACAGTTTCTGTGAAACTAAGAAATAATTTTCCCATTGCTGAGTACTGGTTATTAATGCTTTATGAAAGTAAAGACATAAAACACTAAATATGGGATAAATCACCCTCAATAAGGAAAGGAAAGCTTTAAAACTGCTTTTCTTTATACAATGAGAATTAGGTATTTGTAGTTCTCCATTAAAGACCAGACATGCATTTAAAATGTGTAGAGATTGCTATGGCATAGGCTTTGGAATAATTGAATTGTTGCTGTTGGCTTACTCTCAGAGACAGAGCGTTTTGAAATCCATGCAGATGGGTTTCCCAATTCACACATCCAACGAGGAGAAGAAAACAAAGGCTGTTTCTTGCTTAATAAATCTGATATCCTGTGAAGATCTAAGTGACAAGTGCTATGAAGATGATCCAGAAAAAAACTGCAAGTGGGCATGTATAATTTCAGCCTCTTCCAATTGTAAGTGAATTTTTTCCTTTTTTCAAAGTTCCTTAAATTTTAGGTGTAAAGGAAGGGAAGAAAGGAAAGACTTCATTGAAGAGGTGGGCAAGAAAAAGATCATTCAGTGTCTTTCTTTGGCAATAATATGTCTTTTCTTGTTATTATTTTTTTCCCCGGGGGGGGGGTGAACCCAGTGTCATCAAGTCAGATTCGACTCAAAGCGACCCCTCCTTGGGTTTCCAAGGCGGTATCATTACGGAAGTAGATTGCCCAATCTTCCTTTCCCCAGGAGTGAACATTTATTCTTCTTGGGAATTAGGTAAAGAGAATGAAATAAATCATTGGAGGAAATCTATAGGTGTAATCACTGTGTATACTGCCTTTACCTACATATACTTCATCCTGAGAAAACATGTAAATGTTAACCATCCCAGTTTCCAGGGGGAAATTAGATCTCTGCCTTTGTTGTTGTTGTTAGGTGCCATCCAGTTGGTTCTGACTCACAGCAACCCTACATACAACAAAACAAAAAGGTACAGGGTCTTGCGCCATCCTCATAATTGTTGCCATACTTGAGCCCATCATGACAAGCACTGTCAGACCATCTCATTTAGGGTCTTTCCTTTTCTGCTGACCATCTACTTTTCCCAGCATGATATCTTTCTCCAGGGACTGATCACTTCTGACGATATATCCAAAGAATGAGAGACAAAGTTTGCCCATTCTGGCTTCAAGGAGCATTCCAGCTGTATATCCTTCAAAACAAATTTCTTTGTTATTGCAGCAGTCCGTGGTACATTCAATATTTTTCACTAACACCACAATTCAAATCCATTAATTCTGCAATCTTCCTTATTCATTGCTCAGCTCTCACATGCATATGAGACTATTGAAAATACCATGGCTTGGGTCAGGTGTACTTCAGTCTTCAAAGTTACATCTTTGCTCTTAAACATTATGAAGAAGTCTTTTGCAACAGATTTACCCAATGTAATACAATGTCTGATTTCTTGACTGCTGCTTTCATGGGTGTCGACTGTGGGTCTAAGTAAAATGAAATCCTTAACAGCTTCATTTTTTTTTTCTCCATTTATTGTGATGATGCCTATTGGGCCAATTGTGAGAATTTTAGTTTTCTTTATGTTGAGGTATAATCCACACTGAAGGCTGTAGTCTTTGATCTTTATCAGTAAGTACTTCAAGTCATCTTCACTTTCAGCAAGCAAGGTCATATTTGCTTATTGGAGGTTGTTAATGAGTCTTCCTCTAATCCTGATTCTGTCTTCTTTATATAGTCCAGTGCTTTGGATTATTTGCTCAGCATATAGATCGAATAAGTATGGTAAAAGCATAGAGCTTTGACACACACCTTTCTTGATTTCAAACCATGCAGTATTCCCTTGTTCTGTTCAAATGACTGTCTGTTGGTCTATGTACAGGTTCCTCATGAGCATGCTTAAGTGTTCTGGAATTCCCATTCTTTGCAATGGTATCCATAGTTTGTTATGAAACATACATAGTTGAATGCCTTTGTATAATCAATAAAACACAGGTAAACAACTTTCTAGTATTCTTTGCTTTCAGCCAAGATCCATCTGACATCAGCAATGATAGCCTTCATTCCATATCCTCTTGTGAATCTGGCTTGAATTCTGTCCATTCCCTGTGGACTGCAACTGTTTTTGAATTATCTTCAGCAAAATTTTACTTATGTGTGTGGTGTTAATAATATGGCTTGATAATTTTCATATTCTGTTGGATATCCTTTTGTTACAATGGGTATGAATATGGATCTCTTCTAGTTAGTTGGTCAGGAAGCCATCTTCAAAATTTCTTGGTAGGTACGAGTTAATGCCTCTAGACTGCATCTGTTTGTTGAAACAGCTCAATGGTGTTCTGTCAATTTTTGGAGCCTTGTTTTTCACCAGTTCTTTCAGTGCAGCTTGGACTTTTTCCTTCAGTATCACTGGTTCTTTATCATATGCTACCTCCTGAAATGGTTGAGCATCAACCAATTCATTTTGGCATAGTGACTCTGTGTATTCTTTCAATTTCTTTTGATGCTTCTTGCATTGTTCAATATTTTGCCCACAGGATCTTCCAGTATTGCAAGGCTTGAATTTTTTCTTCACTTCTTTTAGCTTGAGAAATCCTGAGTGTGCTCTTCCCCTTTAACCTTCCAACTCTAGGTCTTTGCACATTTCATCAGAATACTTTATTTGTTATCTTGAGCTGCCCTTCGAAATTTTTTGTTCAGCTCTTTTACTTCATCATTTCTTTTCTTCCCTTTAGCTGCTCTCCTTTCAAGAGCAAGTTTCAGAGTCTCTTCTGACATCCATTTTGTCTTTTCTTCCTTTCCTGTCCTTTTAACCACTTTTTGATTTCTTCAAGTAAGATATCTTTGATGTCATCCCACAACTTGTGTGGTCTTTGGTCACTGGTGTGCACAGGATCAAACCTATTCTTCAGATGGTCTCTAAATTGAGGTGGGATATAATCAAGGTCATATTTTGGCTCTTGTGGACTTGTTTTAATTTTCTTCAGCTTCAACCTAAACTTATGTAGGAGCAATTGACCGCCTGTTGCACAGTTGGCCCCGGCCTTGTTGGGATTGAGGACATTGAGCTTCTCCATCATCTTTTTCCACAGCTGTAGTTGACTTGATTCCTGTGTATTCATCTTTATTCTCTTTAGTCAACTGTTTTTCTTTTCTTGATTTTCTGATTAAATGTAGCTTTCTCAGATAGACTCATTAACAACCCAATTTAAAGAAAAGAAAAGAAAAGAAAAAACCCAAACCAGTTGCCATTGAGTTGATTCTGACTGATGGCAACCTTAAGAGCAGAGTAGAACTGTTGTATAGGGTTTTCAATGACTGTTCTCTGAGAAGTAGATCACCAGGCCTTTTCTCCAAGACACCTGAGGGTGTATTAGAACAACCTTTTGCTTAGTAGCTGAGCACTTCACCCCTTACACTCCAAGGATTCCATACTCAATTGAAAATAGAACTTGCTTTTTAATCTGTTTAATGGAAAAAATATTGGAGCAATCTTACATTCAAAGTCTTCTTTTTAGTTTAGCAAGAAAAAACTTGAAAAAGAAGGGGGCATAATAGAGGAAAAATGCGTAGCTCATCTCTTTTTCACTTACTTAGAATAGGCATGACACTTCTGAAAGACTATGGGGGATGCTTATTTTCTGTTACTAACATTTAAAAATGAAATTGTTTTTGTCATCATTAGGTGCTGTCGTGTCTTTTCCTAATCATAGGATCCTATGTGCAACAGAAGGAAACACTGCCCAGTCCTGAGCCATCCTCACAATCATTGTTATGTTGAACCTATTGTTGCAGTCTCTATGCCAATCCATCTCATTGAGGGTTTTCCTCTTTTTCACTGACCCTGTTCTTTACCAAGCATGATGTCCTTTTCCAGTGACTGGTCTCACCTGATAACATGTTCAAACTATGTGAAATGAAGTCTTGCCATCCTCCCTTCTAAGGAGTCTGGATGTACTTCTTCCAAGATAGATTTGTTTATGGTTCTAACAGTCGATTGTATATTCAATATTCTTAACCAACAACATAATTCAAAGGCATCAGTTCTTCTTCCATCTTCCTTATTCATTGTCCAGCTTTCACATATATATGAGATGACTGAAAATTCCATGGCTTGGGTCAGGCACACCTTAGTCTTCAGTGAAATCTTGGCTCTTCGTTGCTTTAAAGAGGTCTTTTGAGTCAGATTTTCCCAATGCAATACCTTGTTTGATTTTCTGACTGCTGCTTCCAAGGGCATTGATTGTGGATCCAATCAAAATGAAATCCTTGACAACTTTCGTATTTTCTCTGTTTATCATGATATTGCTGATTGGTCCAGCTGTGAGGATTTTTGTTTTTTTTAGTGTTGAGGTGTAGTACCTCAACTTAAGGCTGTAGTTTTTGATCTTCATCAGTAAGTACTTCAAGTCCTCTTCACTTTCAACAATCAAGGTTTTGTCATCTGTGTATCACAGGTTGTTAATGAGTCTTCCTCCAAACCTGATGCTGCCTTCTTCATATAGTCCAGCTTCTTGGATTATTTGCTCACCATACAGATTGAATAAGTACAGTAAAAAGATAGAGCCCTGACACACACTTTTCCCATTCTTTGCAATGTTGTCCATAATTTGTTACGACCCACAATATATAAAATGGTAAAAACAAACAAACACAAAAACTGTACAAAAATATATAATGAAAACAAATCTCCTTACCAGTTGAGGCCCCTAAACTCCCTCCCCAGAGGCAAATATTGTTAAGTGTCTTTTCTTCCAGAAAACTTCCTAAATGCATAAAATCATACCCCCCCCCCCAAAAATGGGAACATATGGAAAAAACCTTTTAACAGTCAATTGTGATTTTTTTCCTAGACTAATTTTCTGGAAAGTAGCTTTATTGCCTTGTTTAAAGCCTTTGCTTTTGAAAATCATGTTGGTGGAACAATTTAGACTAGAATAGGAAAAGGTAACTAACTGTTTAGGGTAATGTCTGTTGTTGTTGTTAGCTGTCATTAAGTCTGCCATTGAGTTGACCCCAACCTTTGGCAACTCCATGCACGCTGGAATGAAAGGCTGCCTGGTCCTGCCTCATCTCCATGATGGGCTGCAGATCAGACCATTGTGATCCATAGGGTTTTCACTGGCGGATTGTCTGAAGTTGCTCACCAGGCCTTTCTTCCTAGTTAATCTTAGTCTGGAAACCCAGGTGTCTCATATGGAAGGCAAGAATTCTACTACTAACCTACCACTGCCACACAGGATAATATCTAGACCATGGCAAAAGAACTAGTTGATTTCATTAATGTTAACAAGCTACTACCAATTCAATAAATAAATAAATGAATAAACTAGTTCAATAAACTGATAGTTTGAAGTGGTTCAAAGGGCTAATCTGTCTGGTTGGAGTAGTCATCCCTTACATTGGCCATAAAAGGTCTATGCTATGCAATCCTCATATTTATGACCTCCAAGGACATCACACAAGTCTTAGGTGATGAATGAATTAATTACTACAATTCACTAATATTTCCATATTTCAAAATTATATTATACTGATTTTGCTATGAAAGCACACGCGTTTCATAATTTATTTTTTATTTAAGAGTTGTTACTCAGTATCCCAAAGTAGTATTTCTACTCCTTACGTTGAAAAAACAATGCACCTGCCATTTTTTGTTTGAGGAAGCAGAAGAATGTGTTATTGCCTAAGAGTCTAGGTTGAAGAGGGGCTGCCACTGACTCTGCATGGAGACATCTTGCTTTGGGCTGTGATGAGACTGCCCAGCCTGCTAAGAACTGCAGAGCACGCACTTGGAGGTGACACACATCCTGTGGTCTAAATACAGACCATGCGCTCCCCTTCTCAAGGGATAGCAGAGGAATGCCCCAGAAGCAATCACTGAGACAACAGAGCACAATCAGCTGAGCACAGATTTTACTGAAGGATTTTTTCTACAGTTGTACTCAGTTAAATTTCCAGATTACCATCTGAAAACTGAAGAACTTCTAAATGGCACAATGTAATGTAAAAATTCAGTTAATTGTGTGGCTGATTTGGGTTGTATCAAAATCAACATAAAATTGACAGGCTGAAATTTTGAATCAGTGAAAAACAGATTTATTTAAGGACTTATACCAGATGATATGGAAGCCCTTGGTGGCACAAAGGTTAAATGCTTGACTACTAGTCAAAAGATTGGTGGTTTGAACCCACCCACAGGCACCTCAGAAGACAGGACTAATGATCTGCTATTGAAAAGTCACAGCTTTGAAAGTCCCATGTAGCTGTTCTACTCTGCACATATGGGCTTGCCTTAAATAAGAACTAATCCAACAGCAACTAACAACAACCATATGATACACTGATAAGCACACCTGAGGGTTCCCTGTTTTTATAATGGTTAGATTCCATGGGTGCACAAATGATGAAGGCACTTGGCTGGTAACCAGAAGGTTGGTCAATGGTTTGAGTCTACCCAGAAGTGCCTTGGAAGAAAGGCCTGGTGATCTACTTCTGAAAAGTCAGTCATTGAAACCCCGTGGGACATAGTTCTACTATGACTCTCCCAGAGTCACCAGGAGTTTGAATTGACTTTATAGTAATTAAGTTTTGGTAGATCCCAAAGCAGGATCTATGTATACCACTGCAGTAAATTGCTTGATGTGGCCCTTCTAGCCATTGTCCTCCATTCTGTGATGTTTTGTAAATCCCATTATCCATGCCTGTTTGGGGTGGTGTGGTAGTTAAGGTCAGGTATCAACTTGGCTGGGCAGCTGATAGTAGTCATTCCCTATAATGACTGGCAATCGACTCTGTGATGGGATTTAGGTTAATTCTGTTGGGGCAACACAGGTGGAATGTATCTTGAGTCGTGCCTTGCTGGAGGGTATAATTCAAGTCACCACCCTTAGCTTCCCTGAGGGTATACCTACGAATCTCCTGGGAAGATTCGCTCTCCTCTTGCTCCGGCTTTGTGTCTTGGATCATCCTCACCTCACCCCTGGATTTGGGACAGCAGCCATCATCTGATCTGCTGATCGAGGTTCATCAAACCCCGAGAGTTGGGAGGATCTGCCACACCTACTCACGGACCCGGGACTCGCCAGCCTGCCAGCCTCCACCACTACTACGTGAGACAAACCCTTGGGTGTCTGTGAGTTCTGTGAGGCATTACAGCAAAATACAGAACCCTAAGACTGGGGAAGTTACTGGGAGGAGGAGGAGGAGGAGGAGTTAATGTCTGAAATGATGGAGTGGCATGATAGTTTGGCATTTGGGACATCTTTAACCTCTGCCTCATGGGGACCGGCCTCATGCTGATCTTTCTAAGAGAAATTGTTCAAGCAACCACTATACTTAGGACAAAACAATATCTCACTTTTATATATGTACAGTGTACTTGCTCATGTCAGTTCTCTGGAACATACAGGACAAACAGAAACTAAGCAAAAATGTAAGGAATAAGATAGTTGACGTAAAGCGTATGCCCTGAAACACATGTACTTGTAGGCGAACTACCCGTCTTTACAACATGCTTATTCTTAAATTGCATTCAGTACTATTAAACTTAGCTTCTATTGTACTTTTGCCCCTTGCACATTCAAAAAGCTCATTAATAAGGACTCTCAGGATTAAGAGTCCTTAGTCTTGGCTGGTGGTGTAGTGCCTAAGGCATTTGACTGCTAATCAGAAGGCTGGTGGTTCAAACACACAAGTCACTACTCAGAAGGAAGACTGGGCAATCTACTTTCATAGTGATACTGCCTCAGAAACCCAAGGAGAGGACGCTATGAGTTGGATCTGACTCGATGGCAGTGAGTTTGGCTTTTTTTTTTTAAGTCTTGGCTCTAGACTGAAGAAGAGTTGATGCTTTTGAGTTATGGTATTGGCGAAGAATGCTGAAAGTACCATGGACTGCTAAAAGAACTAAAAAATCTGCCTTGGAAGAAGTGAGAATGGTCAGATTTAGTCTCACCTACTTTGGGGTCGCTAGGAGTCGGGGCCAACTCGACGGCACATAACAACAACAACAACAACAACTTTGGTCATGTTGTCAGAAGGGACCTCTATCTAGAGTAGGATATCATGCTTGGTAAAGTGGAGGGTCAGTGAAAGAGGGGGGGCCCTCAATGAGATGGATTGACACAGTGGCTGCAGCGATGGGCTCAGGTATAGTAGGGATCATGAAGCTGGCACAGGACCAGGCAGTGTTTTGTTCTGTTGTACATATGGTCACTATGAGTTGGAGACGACTCGATGGCACCTAACAACGACAACAGAGATGCCTTGGAAGAAAGGCCTGGTGATCTACTTCTGAAAAGTCAGTCATTGAAACCTTGAGGACAGAAGTCTACTCTGATTCTCTTAGAGTCACCGTGAGTTTGAATTGACTTTACAGTAATTGAGTTTTGGTAGATCCCAAAGCAAGATCTATGTATACAACTAAGTACAAAACATTATCTTATATATGTGCAACATACCTACTTTTGTCAGTTCTCTGGAACATACCTGATAAACAGAAACTAAGAAAAATGTAAAGAATAAGATAATTGATGTAAAGTATATGCCCTAAAACACATGTATTTTACCTGTAGGCGAACTACCAGAGTCTTTATCACATGTTTGATATATTCTTACATTACACCCAATTCTATTAAACATCATTTCTGTTGTACTTTAGCTCTTTGTACATTCAAAAAGGTCATTAATAGGGACCCTTGGGATTAGCGGTCCTCAGTCTTGGCTCTATATTAGAATAATTTAGGGTGCTTGTAAAAACCCCAGTACCCAAGGCATAATGCTAGATTAATGCTTCTCAAACAGGGTGATTTTGACCACTAGGAGGCATTAGGGAATGTCTGGAATTGTTTTTTAAGTGGTAGGCTACTAACCTAAGGGTTGGCAGTTCAAATTCATCCAGAAGGACTTTGGAAGAAAGGCCTGATGATCTACTTCCAAAAGATTACAGACACTGAAAACCCTGTGGAACACGTTCTACTCAGAAACATATGGGTTTGCTGTGAGTCAGAGTAGATGTGTTGACAACTAGTTTGTTTTTTGGTTTGGAAGGATTTTAGGTTGTCACAATTGGGAGGTGGGGGTTGGTATGTTCCTAGCATCTGATGGATAGAGGCCAGGGACACTGCTTAACATCCTACAATGCACAAGACAGCTCCTAACAACAAAGAATGATCCAGTCCAAAAGATCAAGAGTGCCGAAGCTGAGAACCCTGCTCCAGACCAGTTCAATCAGAGTTTTTTTTGGTGAGGCTCAGGTAGTGGCATTTTTAAAAACCTTCCCAGATGATTCCAGTGGACAGCCAAGGTTGAGAAACACTGTTCTGGAACATTGGTTCTAAACTTCAGCCGCATCAGAATCACTGAAGGGGGCATCATTAAAAGCACTGATTATGTGTTCCACTCCGAGAGTTTCTGATTCATAGGTCAAGGGTAAAGCCTGAAATTTGCCTCACTACCAAGTTCTCAGGTGATGTTGCTGTTGCTGGTTCACCAACCACATTTTGAGACACTACTCTGATCAGCACCTGATCAGCAAAAAATGATAGCTGACAGCTAGGTAGGGAAGTAGGAACAGAAAAAAGTACTCAATATAGACCTAAGAAATAAAAAGAATCCTAATGATTGGGACCATGTATCTTCATCCCATTACCCTCTCCTACCAGTAAACTCTGGGAGCTCTGGTAGCATAGTGGCTAAGACACTTGCTTGCTAACCCACCAGCCACTCCTCAGAAGGAAGGTTGGGCAATCCTACTTCCATAGTGATACTGCCTCGGAAACCCTAGGAGGGGTCGCTATGAGTCAGGTTTGACTCGATGGCACATAACAACAACAACCAGTAAACTCTAAAGGTATCAGCATTCAGACTATACAAATGCAGAGTTCAACAACCCTAATGTTGTAGCCCAGATATCCCAAGCCCCACCAGCCTGGCATTACAAAATAAAGCTGCTCTTCTCCTATATTCAGACTGGGTTGTGAATTCATAAAACTTAGGTTCCTTGCTCTCAGTTACTAGTTGAAAGTTTGAGGTTTGAGCCCACTCACAAGTACCTCAGAAGAAAGGCCTGGTGATCTATTTCTGAAAAATTAGCCATTGAAAACCATATGGAGGATAGTTTTACTCTGATACACATGGGGTTGCCATGAGTTCAAGTTGACTCAATAGCAACTTGTTTTTTTTTTTCTTTTAGGTTCAATGACAAGATTTACCTTACAGAGTCTACTCTGATTCTTAGTCACTGTGCTACAAGAGCTCCTTGTTTAACTGTGTGACTTTGGTCAAGTCATTTATCCACACTAAGTCCCTGTTTCCTTCCTTGTTGAAAGGGAGTTATATTCCTACCTGCCACAATGGTATGGCTGCCATTTGGGACCTTCACATGGGACAATGAATATGAAATAATTCTGCTAATAGAATGTATCACCACTTATCTGTCAGTTTGTCTTACTGTGGTGGCTTGCGTGTTGCTGTGAGGCTGGAGGCTACACCACCAGTATTTCAAATACCAGCAGGGTTGCCCATGGTGGACAAGTTTCAGTGGAGCTTCCAGACAAAGACAGACTTCGAAGAAAGAAGGGGCCATCCACTTCTCAAAAAACTGGCCAGTGAAAACTTTATGAATAGCAAGGATTGAGAGGCTGGCACAGGACTGGACAGTGTTTCGTTCTGTTGTACATAGGGTCACTATGAGTCGGAGCTGACTCAATGGCAGCTAACAACTACAAAAACAAAGGAGCGTACACTATATAAATGTTAGTTATTAGTTTGAGACTTTGCTATAATTTTTAATCATAAACTGAAATGTGCCATTTATGCACAACTTAATGAAAAGAAAGCATAATGTAAATGAATTTATTTCTCTTTACTCATTCCAGATGTTAATATCCTTCTCCATTTAATCCCATTACTTAGGTGTTATTTTTGTTATCTTCATGGCATCTTAAAATGGTACAAATAAAACTAATGGCACATTTTTCTTTGTGCTAATTTTTCTTCCACCCCATCTGGTGATTCTCCTCCTACCCTTCATCTTACTCCACGCATCCTAGACAGGAGTGAGGGATTTATGAGTATAGGCTGTAATAGCTAAAAAAAAAAAAAAAAAATCAAAGCAAATAAAATGTTTTCTTCTTCTCAACATGAATGAATATAAAATCACTTGCAATTGGACACGACTGACCAGGTATTAAGGAGCCCTGATGGTGCAGTGCTTAAGTGCTTGGCCGCTAACTGAAAAGCTGCCAGTTCAAATCTACCAACCACCCCATGGAAGAAAAGATGAGACAGTCTGCTTTTGTGAAGGTTTAGCCTTGGAAGCTCTATGAGGCAGTTCTACTCTGTCCTTTAGGGTCACTATGAGTTGGAATCGACTCGTTGGCAATGGTTTTTTTTTTTTTTTTTGATTTTGACAAGATATAGTCTTCAAAAAGTGAGGTTCTGAGGTTTTCTATCTTGCTGGAGGAGGGGTTAGGATGTAGAAGTTGTATATTGTTGTGTTAGCAATCAACAGAAACATCCTTGAACAGCACAGACTGTGGCGCCCATGATGTGCCTTTAATGAGAACATGCTCTTTGCCTATTGCAAATCTCAAATCAGATATTGTAAAATAAATATAACAAAGGACTCAAATGAAATAAATCACTTTGTGTGACTGAGAATTATTTGGCCCTTCTATTTGGCTTAATTGCTTCAGGATTGAGGCAGAGGTTTCAAGAAATTTAATGCAAACTGTGCCTTCTAATCTATTCCTTTGACAGGATCTTTGTGCCCCTGACGACTGGCATGTATGGCAAATGCTAGTTCTCACAAGAGGTGGATTCTGAGGAGTTGCTAATTGCTACTCTGGGCTGAGATGGAAGGGGATGGAATAGTTGTTGCTTACTTGCTACCCACATCTCCCACTATTGAATATTCAATGTTTCATTTTCTGCTGAAGTCCTAAATTGTAGAATCTGAAATACATAAATGTTAATAACAGTTTTTTTTTTTTTTTTTTACAAAGAAAACCTCACTGCCCTCGAGTTGGATCTGACTCATAGCGACCCCTCCTTGGGTTTCCTAGGCGTTATCTCTACTGAAGTAGATTGCCCAATCTTCCTTCCAAGGAGTGGCTGGTGGGTTTGAACTGCCAGCCTTCTGGTTAGCAGTCAAATGCCTTAGGCACTACGCCACCAGAGCTCCCAACTACCAGGTGGAGAAAAGGAAAAAAAAAAGGAAAAAATACTTTTTTTCCCAACCACTGTTCCACAGTCATGAAGATTTTATTCTTAGAGGAAAGATTATTTACCCAAAATGTGGGTTTATCATTTCTGAGAGCCCATTCACCTGAAGTTTGCGAGTAAAAAGAAATGATCCCTTTCCATAACTCTGTTGTAAGGATGCCAGTTTCAGGGCAAGGGGCGTAAGCCTTGTAATTATTTTACGTGCCTAAAACCAAAGGATTGTTGGATGGAGAACAAAACTTTTAAAAGCAGAAATGCTGGAGGTACTCAATAGAAAAGTTACACAGGTTAGTGCTGAATGTATCTGTTAATACTTTAAAACTTAATTCATAACAGAGAGAAGGTTTATGTTGGAAAGAAAGAACTGTGACTTTTCCTGCATGGAAAAAAGATTTCACTTACTCATGGTTAGTTGTTATTGCGTTCCACAGGTCAGTTCCAACTCAGAGTGACCCTATAGGACAGGGTAGAACTGTCCCATAGGGTTTCCTAAGCTGTAATCTTTACGAGATTAGATTGCCAGGTCTTTTTTTCTCATGGAACCTCTGGTAGTTTCGAACTGCCAACCTTCAGGTTGGTTAGCAGCTGCACACTTAACCACTGTGCCACCAGAACTCCTTATACATGTTTAGAGGAGCCCTACATTTTGCTATAATGAAGTGCAAGCATAATCATTATGGAATATGGGTTCCTCAACCCAGACATACCTAAAGCCCAAAACCTAATAGAAGGGTTTTATTATTGATTTTAATCAGCAGTCTGTTCTGTATAGTAGAACACACTAGCACTAATTTAAAAGAAACAAGCAGGCAAAAACAAACAAAATCCAGAACAAACTAGCAGAGCTCCTCACATACAGATTTGGGTAGTAGCTTCCAAAAACTTATGAAGGGGGTGGTGATGAATAAGGGAAAAAAAAAAAAAAAAAAGGAAAACAAATGGCATATTTGAAAGGCATACAGCTTACTTGTTTAATGTATAGCTTCTTAAGAACTTGAGTTCGTTTTTTATTGTAAAGTATGTCATGTGGTCATAATTATCCTGTGTGTAGATGGAAACAATGACCCAACGAAGATATGGTATGTAGCATGCAGAAAATAAAACCATATGTGAATTTTTTGGGAAAAGAAAAATACAATTGATGCTGAAGCTGACATACCATAGTAAATAACCTTATGGTAAATAAAGTTTATATATATATATATAACCTTCTTTATATTAAATACTTAGGTCATATTAATTATAGAAATTAATTAGAAAATGAAACTTCACAACTACAATAGTTGACACAGAACATGAAATAGCAAGAAAAACTCATGGTATCTGTGTTACTAGTCATGTTATGATACCTCACATAAGAACAACATGCATTTTAACAATTCACCCATTAACATTTTAGAAGTCTGGCTGTATTCTAGGGAAATGCTATGTGTGTTACATTAAAGACATGAATGTTATATTTAACGCTGAGAGGGAAGGGTGGGACATAATGAAGAGAAAGTTAGAAATCCTGACTTTCAGCTCTGTTGTTGTTAGGTGCTGTTGAGTCACCCCTGACCCCATGCACAACAGAATGAAACACTACCTGGTCCTGCACCAGCCCCACAATCCATGTCATACTGGAGCCCATCATTGCAGCCACTGTGTCAGTCCATCTCGTTGAGGGCCTTCCCCTTTTTTGTCGACTATCCACTATGCCAATCATGATATCCTTCTCTAGGGAATAGTCCCTTCCAACAATATGACCAAAGTAGGTGAGATCCTATGAAAATGCTCTCATTCTATGAAAATGTTTGGGCCTCTCAGTTCCCTCCTTTACTAAATTAGAAATAGTGAGTTAGAATTAGATTATCTCTAACTTGTCTGCCAGCTGCTAACTTGTGTGATTATTTTCATATTAGAAGTCCAGTTTGTAATTGGTTTATCTGAAACTATTATCAACTCCATTTCCCCCTAACCTGACCTCCGACTTATGTTTCATTTTGTTTCCCCAGTCCCGCTTTTATTCTTCAGTGAGTGTTTTACTTCCTTTTGCCCTTTTTTTCCACTCAAAAGGATCAAGAATGCCAGAACCTTTGGAATCCCACAGATAATAAGCCATAAAGCTATTTACTTATCTTGAATGTATGAATAGTATTTTATTACTATCAAAGAAAAAGCCAAAATACATAGTAGCTTTGTCAGGGAGTTATAAACATCTTACTGTAAATACAATTTTGACTACATGTAAAGTTTTAAAAACATTGACTATTTTAAACTTCTGTCAAGGGTCTGTTATAAATAATACTGTTAAGATCAAAACTTTACATTGTTTTTTGAAAATTAGTTTGCAATCATTTTGTCTTATTTATTATCATTTGGAAACAAAATAACAATAAGCTGTGTTAATCAAGAACAGGGAGCTCTGGTGGTGTAGTGCCTAATGCATTTGACTGCTAATCAGAAGGCTGGCAGTTCAAACCCACTGGCCACTCTTTGGAAGGAAGATTGGGCAATGTATTTCCATAGAGATACTGCCTAAACATACAAATTTGGGATCTAATGTAATTAGCCTACAGTGATACCAGGATTCCTCTTCTAGACACTTGAACACCCAGAGACCTGTCTTGTGCCATTTCCTTGAAATTAGATTATTTATATTCTGTTTCCTTTTCATTTCTCTCAAAGGACCTGGTATCTTGTTCCATATGCAGTGAAGTCTAAGGATTATTGACTGCTGTGAAAATCTGCTGTATAGGTAAATGTTATGAAGACATGTCTGGTAACATTTATATTAGATTTTTTAAATTACAGAATTTTAAACCTGGACAGGAGCTTAGCTATCATGTACATAAGTAGTTCCCAAGTATGGTTTATGACCCCCTGGTGATCCCTGAGAACTTTTCACAGGTGTGCAAATTCAAGAGAACACTGATACATTATTGCCTTATTCACTGTGTTGACACTGATTCACTGTGTTGTACTGAGGATGCAACAACAATGGTGGATAAAACTGCTGGTGTCTTAGCATGATTCAAGGTGGTGGCACCAGGCCAATATCCCTCATGAACATAGATGCAAAAAATCTTCAACAAAATTCTAGGCAACAGAATCCCACAACATATCAAAAAAATAATACATCCTGACCAAATGGGATTCATACCTGGTATGCAAGGGTGGTTCAACCTCAGGAAAACAATCAATGTAATCCACCACTTAAACAAAACAAAAGTATCATATGATTACATCAATCAATGCAGAAAAGGCATTTGATACAATCCAACACCCATTACTGTTCAGAACTCTCAGCAAAATAGGGATAGAAGGGAAATTCCTCAACATAATAAAGGGTATATATGCAAAGCCAATGGTCAAAATTATTGTTAATGGAGAAAGACTCAAAGCATTCCCCTTATGAACAGGAACCGGTCAAGGATGCTGTGGTGGTTATGTTTGTGTGTCAACTTGGCTAGGCCTGGTTGAGTGGCTGGACAGCTGGATGTAGTATTCCCCATGATGAGACTGGTAATCAACTCCATGGTGGAATCTACTGTGAGCAGCTGAGTAGCTGCCTTTGTGTATGTGGTCTGCTTCCTGTATGTAAGGAGAAGCTTTGAGAATGGTCTCTAGCCTATGGCATGCTTGGACCCTGCATGTAGCCATGTCGTTGCTCTGCAGCCTGCCATGCTCTGCCGACCTTGGGACTTACAATGGACTTAAGTTAATGGCCTGCCATGTGGTTTGGTAACATCAGGACTGTGCCATTTTACTCATCAACCTTGGGGCTTCTCAGCCTCAGCAGCCAGCAGGTGTCTGAGTGAAGAAACACCTCTAGCTCCAGTGGGCTGGGAGCAGGAGGCAGAGCTGGACCCCAAGGTTGAGGGGCTTTCACCCAGCCCCTAGAGCTTGGCACTTTGAACTTGGACTTAAAACTTCTAAATTGTAAGAATAAACTCCTGTTTGTAAAGACCATCACATTTGTGGTATATTTCTTGTCAGAGTGGTACTAGGTAACCAGAATACAATTTGGTACCAAGAGAGTGGGGTGCTGCTTTGACAGATACCTAAAATGTGGAAACAGGAGTGGAGTGTGTCCTTGACCCAAGACCCTGGCAGAGAGACCCCGGCATACGGCATGACAGATGGCAAGAGACCAGCATGAGAGATAGCAGGAGCAGAGCGTAGAGAACCGGCATGATACAGAGACAGCCTTACCAGCCCATGGAGGAGAAAGCTTGATGCCTTTGCTTAGGTGGCTTCCTGGCGGAGTGGCTTGCCTTCCGGCATTAATTGGTAGAAAAGATCGGTATCTAATGGAGCAGCAGGTTGGCCGGCCCATGGAGCAAAAAAGCTGAGTGCTTTTTGGGCAGGGTTTTTCAACGGAGTGGGTTGCCTATGGAATTAATTGGCAGAAGCGGAGACCAAGGAAATGGAAGCAGAGCTGCCTCAGCCTGAAAGGGTAGGACCATGGCCTTTGTAGGTGGAATGATCACAGCCCCCTAGGTTTCAAAGAGCCAGACCTTCACCAACTTGGTTCTGGAGTGTGGGGCTGCTTGTTCATGTGGGATGGAGCCATAGCCCCTGCCCAAGAGTGAGGGGGTGGGGCTGCCATGTCCAAGAGGGAGAGGAATGGGCCCACTAGGCCAAGGGGATGAGGTTGCCATTCAGGAACTAGGGAACTGGAGCCACCCAGTGGAGGAGACCTGTACAGATACCACCCATTGAAGATCTATCTGTACAAGTGCTAAGTTGACAAGCGGTGAAATTGTGGTGGTTATGTTTGTGTGTCAATTTGGCTAGGCCTAGTTGAGTGGCTGGGCAGCTGGATGTAGTATTCCCCATGATGAGACTGGTAATCAACTCCATGGTAGAATCTACTGTGAGCAGCTGAGTAGCTGCCTTTGCGTATGTGGTCTGCTTCCTGTATGTAAGGAGAAGCTTCGAGAATGGTCTCTAGCCTATGGCACGCTTGGACCCTGTGTATAGTGGTGTCATTGCTCAGCAGCCTGCCATGCTCTGCCAACCTTGGGACTTACAACAGACTTAAGTTAATGGCTTGCTGTGTGGTTTGGTAACATTAGGACTGTGCCTTTTTACTTGTCAACCTTGGGGTTTCTCAGCCTCAGCAGCCAGCAGCTGTCTGAGTGAAGAAATGCCTCTAGCTCCAGTGGGCTGGGAGCAGAAGGCAGAGCAGGACCCCAAGGTTGAGGGGCTTTTACCCAGCCCCTAGAGCCTGGCACTTTGAACTTGGACTTAAAGCTTCCAAATTGTAAGAATAAACTCCTGTTAAGACCATCCCATTTGTGGTATATTTCTTGTCAGAGCAGCACTAGGTAACCAGAACAGATGCCTCTATCACCACTTCTATTTAACATTGTATTGGAAGTCCTGGCCATGGCAATAAGGTAAGAGAAATAAAAGGCATCCAAATTGGCAAAGAGGATGTAAAGCTATCTCTATTTATGGATGACATGATCCCATACATAGAATACCCAAGAGACTCAGCAAAAATACTACTGGAACTAATAGAGAGGTTCAGCAAAGTGGCAGGATACAAGGTCAACATACAAAAATCAGTGGGATTCCTCTACATCAACAAAGAAGCCTCTGAAAAAGAAATAAGGAAAACAATACCATTTACAATAGCTACCAAAAGGATGATATATCTATGAATAAATCTTCCAGAGACACAAAAGACCTATACAAAGAAAAATATAAAACACTACTACAAGAAACTATAAGGTATCTACATAAATGGAAGAACCTGGCTTGTTCATGGATAGGAAGACTGAATATTGTGAAAATGTCAATAATACCAAAAGTAATCTACACATTGAATGCAACCTTGATCCAGATACCATCAACATTTTTTAGGATAGTGGAAAAACCAATTACTAACTTCATATGGAGCTCTTGTGGCATAGTGCCTAAGGCATTTGACTGCTAACCAGAAGGCTGGCAGTTCAAACCCACCAGCCACTCCTTGGAAGGAAGATTGGGCAATCTACTTCTATAGTGATACTCCCTTGGAAACCCAAGACAAGTTCGTTATGAGTTGGGACCAACTTGACAGCAGTGAGTTTGGGTGGTTTTTTTTTTTTTTGTTTTTTGTT
>NW_006922002.1:197340-201751 GCF_000298275.1 Orycteropus afer afer | reverse complement strand
TTGACTGCTAACCAGAAGGCTGGCAGTTCAAACCCACCAGCCACTCCTTGGAAGGAAGATTGGGCAATCTACTTCCATAGTGATAGTGCCTAGGAAATCCAAGGAAGGGTCGCTATGAGTCGGATTTGACCCAACGGCAGTTAGTTAGTTAACTTGGATAAGAAAAGCACTACTGAAGAAGAAGAACAAAGTGGGAGGTCTCACACTTCCAGATTTCAAAATCTACTATACAGCCAAGTAGTCAAAACAGCGTGGTATTGGTGCGATGATAGACAGGTAGATCAATGGAACAATATGGAAAAGCCATAAATAGACCCATCCATCTATGGACAGCTGGTTTTTGACAAAGGATCAAAACCCATTAAATGGGCAAGAGATAGCTTCTTTAACAAATGGTGCCAGTAAAATTGCGTGTCCACTTGCAGAAAAATGAAACAAGACCTATACCTCACCTCATACACAAAAACAAACTCAAGTTGGATCTAAGACTTAAATGCAAAACCCCAAACTATAAAGCTTATCAAAGATAAAATAGGGACAAATCGAGGGACCCTAATTTGCAGTATAGAAGACTATCAAGCATAACCCAGAATGTGCAGGAGGTAGAAGATAATCTAGATGACTGGGATCTTTTAAAAATTAAATTCTTATGGGCATCAACAGACTTCTCCAAAAGCATATAAAGAGAACATACAGACTGGGAGAAAATGATTTGTTTATGACATATCTGACAAAGGACTTATCTCCAAAGTTTATAGAAAACTTCAACACCTCAATGCCAAAAAGACAAATAATTAAATTCAAAAATGAGCAAGGGACATGAATAGACACTTCACTAAATATTATATACTGGTGTCCAACATACACATGAAGAAATGCTCATGATTATTAGCCATATGTTGTTATTGTTGTTGTTATGTAGTTATTAGAGAGATGCAAATCAAAACAACAATGAGATATCATCTCACCCTAGCAATAATAGCAAAGTTCAACAGGACAGAAAATAACAAATGCTAGTGAGGTTGTGGAGAGATTGGAACTCTCATACGTTGCTTTTGGGACTGTAAAATGGTACAACTATTGTGGAAAATGGTATGGCATTTCCTTAAAAAACTTAAAAGAGAAATATCATTAGAACCAGCAATTCTATTACTAGGAATACATTCTAACAAGGTGAGAGACGACATGAACAGACATATGCACACCCATGTTCATCACAGCACAATTCACTATAGCGAAGAGATGGAAACAACCTAAGTACCCATCAACAGATGAATGGATAACCAAATTATGGTACATTCACACAATGGAGTACTATGCTACATTAAAAAACAACTAAGAATACGTGAGTCATCTCACAACATGGATGAATCTGGAGGACATTATGCTGAGTGAAATAAGTCAATCACAGAAAGACAAATATTGTATGAGCCTATTACTGTAAAAAGTCAAGGAAGGGTTTACTTAGGGAAGGGAATTCACTTTGTAGATTACCAGGGATGGGAGGGAAGGAGAGGGGAAAATTTTGGACTTGTTGGGGGCCACATGCTGAGTTGGTTAAGGGGAGGGATGGTATGGAAAGAGTCTGTGGCCAGCATGATAACATTGGGGCAAAAGTGGACACCAAATTGTGCACAAAATATATAGACGACAGAGGCTAATACCAGTATATCCACAATACTGCATTATCACTAATACCAAATGCTAGGCTACAGATAAATGCATAGACAACTGAGAAGATCAGATGGGGGTTGGTGAACAAGAATATACTCTAGACCAATGATAGATTCAGCTGAGGATAATCTTCCACAGATACTAACCAAACTCAAAACCAAACTAACTGCCATTGAGTTGAGTCTGACTCATAGCGACCCCTCCTTGGGTTTCTGAGGTGATATCTCTATAGAAATAGATTGCCAGTCTTCCTTCCGAGGAGTGCAAACCCACCAGCCTTTTAGATAGCAGTAAAATGCCTTAGGCATTACACCACCAGAGCTCCCACAGATACTAGTGATAAAAAATAACCACAATCATTACAGAAGCAATAGAAGACAGACTTGGAGTAATCCCTCAGAGACAGCCAGAAACCTTGGGAAAGAGAACCACTGGATCTGCTGACTTAGGACCATAGTATTGGGGGACACCAGACTCAACTGGCATGGCATAATACATAAAAGTCTTGTTCCATGACCTACTTTGGTGAGTAGCGACTGGGGTCTTAAAAGCTTTTGAGTGGCCATCTAAGATGCAGCTAGTGGTCTCCTCTTGTCTGAAGTGAAGAAGAGTGAAGAAAACCAAGGACATTTGGAAACAATCAGCCCTAGAATATGATGGACCTTGAGACCAGAAGAACTAGATAGTGCCTGACTACCAATGCCAACAACTCAGGAAGGGATCAAAACTGGAGCTCCTGGGTAGAAGGGGAGGAAAAACATGGAACAAAATTAAAAACACAATAACGACCAGAATTACTGGTCAGATGGAATCTGGTGGGACCCTCAAGACTATGGCCCTGGGATATACTTTGGGCCTGGGATAAAATTCACTCCCAAAGGCTGGTTCTCAGTCCAACAGTAGTAAGACTTACATACAGAATACCAACCCAGGGTGATGCACCCACCTACTCTACAGAGATACACCCCTTGGAGCAATCAGCCATGGGGCACCAGAGGGGCAGCATTCACAGGGAGAAAATGCCACCAGACAGGAGTGCATAACTAAGAAGGGCACAGGGATGGAGGGGTCACTGGGAAGGGAGAGGAGGAAAGTGGGTTAGGGTTGGGGATAGCAACTGGGGAGTGAAACCAAATGTATATGAACAGTTGAGTGTAAAACAAATCCTGCTCTGTAAATTTGCATCCAAAGCACAATTAAAAAAAAAAAAAAAGAAAAGGCAGTGGTACCAAACTGTATAAATTGTCATTGTATTCTTCACTGTCACACACTCACATTAAGAAAAGAAAGTTGAGGGCGCAAAAGCAATGGTGAAGAATTTAGCAAAGGCACAGGATGTAAGATCAATATACAAAAATTAATTGCATTTCTATATACCAGCAACAAGAAACCAAAAAACAAAATGAAGGAAACAATTTCATTACAATAGCATCAAAAAGAATAAATACTTAGGAAACACATTTAATAAAAGAAGTAGACATGTATGGTGAAAACCACAAAATACTAGACAAATTAAAGATCTGAATAAGTATTTATGGGCTGGAAGAATCAATACTGTTAAGATGGACATTCTTTCCAAATTAATCCATAGAATCAATGTAACTCCTAATTAAATCCCAGAAAATTAATGTTGATGCTAAAATTTATATAGAGATGTGTTAAGAAGATGAAAAGCCAAGCAACAGACTGAGAGGAAATATTTGCAAACCACCTCTGACTAGAGAATAGTATCTTAAGTTTATAGAGAACTCTCAAAACTCAATAGCAACCCAATGGCTCCACTTTTACCCATGCAATAGACATATTTCTCAAGTGAAAGATAATACCAGTGAGGTACACACTCCTTAAAACAATCAGTCATTCAAGATCAAAAGGGCAGCATTTGCTCAGAGACAAAGTTCAGAAGGCAGGAAGGGATAGGAAAGAAGGATAAATGGAAATGGGAAACACAAGGAGAAAATAGAATGAGTGATGTTACATTGTGGGGCTGGCAATCAATGGCACGAGACAAAACGTGTATGAATTGTTGAATGGAAAATGGATTTGCTCTGTTAACTTTTCCCCAACTCACAATAAAAGGTTTATTTAAAAAAAAAAAAAAAGCCTCAACAGTAAGAAAACAAACAATCCAAATAGAAAGTGGGCAAAAGGCAAGAACAGACATTTCTCTGAAGAGGACATATGGAATAGAAACAAGCACGTAAGATGTTCAACATAACTGTTGTTGTTGTTGTTGTTATTTGCCATCGAGTCGGCCCGACTCATAGCGACCCCTCCTTGGGTTTCCAAGGCAGTATCACTACGGAAGTAGGATTGCCCAACCTTCTTTCCGAGATTATCAATTTTACTCATAGAATAATATGTGATAAATATAGTTGTAAATTAGTAAATATTTCTTAGATTATATGACTGCAACAACAAAATTGTGAAATCTTTCTACATTTTTATCAGGGTCTTTCACAGAGCAAAACTTTTAATTTTGATGAGATCCAATTTATCAATTTTTTTCTTTTATGGATCATGTTTATGTGTCAAGTCTAAGAACCCTCTTTCTAGCCTTAGATCCTGAAGATTTTCTCCTTTTTGTCCCAAAAGGTTTTATATTTTGTGTTCTATATATAAGTTCATGATACATTTTGAATTAATTTTTTCTTATAAGGTGTGAAGTTTAGATTTAAGTTTCTTTTTTGCCTGGGGATGTTGAATTGTTGCAGCACCATTTTTTTTTTTTTTTTTT
>NW_006922002.1:176446-192870 GCF_000298275.1 Orycteropus afer afer | reverse complement strand
ATTAACATTCAGGGTGATTATTGATAAGTTTGAATTTGTTGCTGTCATTTTGTTATGTATTTTTTCCTGGTGTCCCTGGTTTCTTTGTTCCATGCAGCACCATTTTTGAAAACGCTATTTCTTCTCCATTGAATTGCTTTTGTAGCTTTGTCAAATATTAGTAAGGCATATTTTTGTGGCTCTATACCTGGGTTTTCTGTTCTGTTCCATTTATCTTTCTGATTCATGCCAAAAAATGGAAGTAGAAAATGGATGGACTTAGCTACTATCATTCACAAAATAGTTTTAAAAACTGGTGTATTTGGAATAAGTAAAATCTATTATCTCTGGTGTACAGAATACAACCTCATCATGGTTTCAACTTGAAATTACCAAAGAGCTCTTTAAGTTGAAGGTGAAAATAATTTTGTTCCAGTTTGAGTATTTTATGATATGCAATAAAGTGAGGTAAATTACTGTACATTCTTTAGAAATTCTTTTTCTTAATCTAGTAATTCTCACTGCCATTGAGTCAATTCCAACTCATAGTGACTCCCATTGGGTTTCCAAGGCTAGTGAAGATTAATGATTTTCAAATGATTTATGAAATAATTTAGTATATAGAATCCACTGACATAGAATAATAACGTATATTACTGATTGCCTCAAAGTAGGAAAATGTCTAATTAAATTTTCTCCTATGTATCTTAAATTCTCTTTCATTTAGAATAAATATTCATACTTAGCAAAATTAAATGACACATTAAATTCTAACTGGGCATTTGATTCAGTGACCCAAAACACTGTCCAAAATGGTTACTATATATTTTTTTCCTCACAATTTTATTAGCCATTTTAGTGTACAGAAAAAAAAAAAAGACTTTCTTCCTGGTATTTCCTATGTAGAAACAAGCCGATGGGTAGAAAGATTCTTAATATGAAAATATGATTAGACAACAGAGAATTAGAATCTCTCACACATTGCTGTAGGAGTATAAGATGGTACAACTCCTATGCAGGCCAAATCTGCAATCTCTGAACAGAATGTGGGAAGGTACAAAGACTCACAGAAACCCAAAAGTGATTGAATAACAAACATTACACCCCCTACAGAACTTACTTTTCTCCAATCATTCACCTATCCAAAATTCCTGGCTAAAAAAAATAGTGCTTTGTTAGACATCTTCAATTCTATGACTAGCTTTCTTCTCTGAGTCATTTTCCACAGAAAAACTAAATGTTTATCACTTTATGAGAGTTCATTAGAGTTATTGCAAACAAGTAAAGAACCTCAAAACCACATGAGTGGACTCTGGTGTGTCAGGAGAGGAACTCCTTCTATCATATCAGCCTGCAAGCAGGGCCAATTTGAATTCAGGCCTTGTATAATTAGAAAAGTAGCCAATGTTCTGGTTTTTCAAGCTGCTTTCACACAGTTGGGCCTACAGATGTTCACGCCTTACATCCTGAGAGTCTATGCTTTCTCTCTCCCTCCCTCCTATCCTCAAATGTACCTCAAATGTCTTCTGTGTGCCTGTTCTATTACATGCTAAGAGTTGCATCCCAACGATGGATCCCATTGCTCAACTCTGTCTTCTTTCTTCCATTCCCCTGAAGTTCTTGCCTTCTTTTCACCAACATTTTAGAAAAGTCTGATATAAACAGCTGCCTGAGTTAGAAGAAGCCTCTAGCTCCAGTGGGCTGGGAGCAAGAGGCAGAGCTGAAGCCCAAGGTCAAGGGGCTTTCATCCAGCCCTAGAGCTGACACTTTGAACTCAGACTTCTAGCCTCCTAAACTATAACAGAATAAATTCCTGTTTGTTAAAGCCATCTCATTTGTGGTATTTTCTGTTAGAACAGCACTAGAGGACCAAAAGAGTGCTTAACATTCAAATGTATTTTGTGAGTTTGTTCTGTGGTCTCAAGGTCCCTGGGTGGCATAAACAGTTTGTGATCAAATACTAACCTAAAGGCTTGTGGTTCAAACTCACCCATAGGTGCTGCAGAAGAAAGCCCTGGTAATTTTGTAAGGATTACAACCAAGAAAACTCTGTGGAGCAGCTGTATTCTGTAACACATGGGGATGCCATGAGTTGGAACTCATTTGACAGCAATGAGTTTGTTTTGTTTTTTCACCTGTGGTCTCAAAAAGTTCAACAAAACACTTGAGTATAATAATATTCACCAGGCCCTCGGGTCAACTTGAATGAATGTATGCTTGCATCCTCAAACAGAATGTAAGCACTTGGAAGTCATGGCTGCTTTAGATTTCTTTGTTTTCTAAGATGCTTGTTGAATTTCTGTTTTAATTTGGGGATTACCCATTATAGAGGCAGGTAACAGATTTTCTTGAAAGACAAAAATTATAGGGGATAAAGCTCATATATAAGTCACATAGGTCTTAATGTTTTTAGAATTAGAAAAGAATCTTGTCTTGGAAATTCTTCCTACCTTCTAATATTGTACTATATCCTGGAAAGTTCTCCAAAGTTACTGATTAAAACAAAAAAGAATTATATTGAAAGTATATTTTCAGTGTTATCTACATTAATATATAATATACAGGTATTAACCAGTATATATTTTTTATAGATACTTAGATACTATTTAAGGAGCTCTGGTCTCATAGTGGATAAGGCATTTGGCTGTTAGCCAGAAGATTAGTGGTTCAAACCCACCAGCCATTCCATGGAAGGAAGATGAGGCAATCACTTCCATAAAGATTTACCACCTTGGAAACCCAATGGGGGTCTCTATGAGTTGGAACTGATTTGATGGTAGTGGGTTTGATTTTTTTTTTTTTTAAAACCCATTCGGGGTCACTACGATTTCGAATCAACTTGATGGCAGTGAGTTTGGTTTTTTTGGTTTGAGATAGTATTTATATATACATGGATAGGTTATACATATATATATATATATATATACACACACATAAAATAGAAATGCATATACATTGTCTATATGCATACACAAGGAGCTCTGGTGGTACAGTGATTAAGGCATTTGGATGTTAACTAGTAGTTTGAACCCATGAGCTGCTCCGTGGGAGAAAGATGAGGCAGTCTGCTTCTGTAAATATTTACAGCCTTGGAAACTCTATGTAGCAGTTCTACTCTGTCCTATAGGATCACTTTGAGTCAGAATTGACTTGATGGCAATGGGTTGGTTTTTGGTTTATATGTACACGTTGTATATACACATACACATACACACAACAGAAATGCACATACATCCACACAAAAAGACATGTCTGAGAGTGTGCTTATAAGTGCTATTCATAAAAGCCCCAAACTGGAAACTATGTAAATGTTCATCTACAGTAGAATAGATAAATAAATCACAGTATATTCACGTAGAAGCTGGAAATAAGAACAGATATCATAAGAGTCCATTTATAGAAAACATGAACTATCAAATTCATGATGTTAGAATCAGGATAGTAGTTAACTATGGGGATTGGGGTGGTGACTGGGGGACTTCTTGGGTGTTGATAACATTCTGTATTATGGATTGAATTGGTTCCCCCCCCCCCATCAAAATGTTGAAGTCTAACCCCTGGTATCTGTGAATGTGACCTTGTTTGGAAACTGTTGTTGCTGTTAATTCCCATTGAGTCAATTCAATGTGTTTCAGAGTAGAACTGGGTCTTTGGAGATACTATCAGTTAATGTGTGGTCGTACTTGAGCAGGGTAAGTCCTAATCCAATATGAGTGATGTCCTTATAAAAGAGAAAGACAGACACACGGAGGGAAATGTCACATGATGGATTATGCTGCAGCTGCAAGCTAAGGAACACCTGGAGAGATAAGCAAGACTCTTCCCCTAGAGCCTTCAGAGAGAGTATGAGCTTATCAACATCTTGAATTTGGACTCCAGAACTGTGAAACAATACATTTCTGTCCCACTTTATGGTAATTGGTTGCAGCAGTCCTAATAAATGAATACATTTGTTTTTTGATGCTGGTAGCACAGATGTGGGGGTACTGGCAATGTTCTGTTTTTTTGATCCTTGCTACATATATGTATTCAGTCTCTTAGAATTCAGAATTGACACTTAAAACATGTACATTTCCCTCATGTACTTTATATTTCAATAAAAAGTTAAAAAATTTAAAATGTGTCATGGCTCTTAAAGGATGTAATACTATTTTAGTCATCATAACTTTAACTTTTATAAGCAAATAAAATTTGTGGTGACAATGGAAATGTGTAAAAAACACTACATTTATGACATAAACGATACCATTTTAAGACCATTTTAAGAGAGAAAGTTAAGCGTTTTCACGACATTTTTACTTTCTGAAATGAATCCTTAATTCTTCATTTAAGCTAAAAGTTCACAGTAGTCAGAGTTTTATTAGTACATTCTGCAGAAATGATTTGTTGTCGTTAACTGCTGTTGAGTCAGCCTGTGACTCATGGAGAACCCATGACAACGGAATGAAATGCTGCTAGACCTGTACCATCCCCATGGTAGCTTGTGGGTTGGACCACTGTGATCCATAGGGTTTTCACTGACTGATTTTTGGAAATAGATCTCCAGGTTGTTCTTGCTAGTTTCTCTTAGTCTGGAAGCTCTGCTGAAATCTGTTGCGCATCATAGCAACACACAGCCTCCACTGCCAGACCAGTGGTGGTTGCTCATGAAGGATATCTGCTGGAATCCAACCGGGATCTCCATCTGGAAGGTGGAAATTCTAGCATTGAACCACCTACACCCAGAATTGCTTTAACTGCCTGAAAACTTATGTAGAACGGTGGTACTGGGTAATTCAATATTTGGCAAGGAGACATGTGTCTATTACCTTTCATATTTTGACAAGCAATGATTCTGGACATTTCCAACACTATTGTTTGATTTACTTGTTGCTTTTTAAAATTATGAATAAATAATAAATTTCCACATTTGAGTTGTTTTAGATTTAATGGAACCATTTCACAAAAAGTATGCTTTATATATATTTTTTCATGGAGGATTTCTAGCTTTTTTTAAAAAATTTTTTTAGTGTGATTTGGGTGCAAATTTACAAAGCAGATATGTTTTACTCACAACTGTTCATGCACATTTGGTTTCATGGCCAGACTACAATCCCAACAATAAAAAGCTCTCCTCCCATCTCCTCCCTTTGACTCCCCATTCCATGTGCCCTTCTTACCTATGCATATGGTCCAGGTTTCCCTCTTTGCAAATGCTACCCTCCTGATGTCTCATGGTTGAATGATCTAAAGGGTGCATCTCTCTAGAGTAGATGGGTTCATCTCCCTGGGGTAGGTGTTCTGCTTGGAGGCCTTTCTATTTTTTGGCTGAGAGCTAATCCACAGACATGATTAGGCCTGAAGGATAACCCCAGGCCATAATGTTAGGGGTTCCACCAGCTTCTATCTGACCAGTAATTTTGGTCATTTTTTTTTGTTTTTTAATTTTGTTCTACATTTTTTCCTTCCACTCTATGCAGGATCTCCAAGTTTGATCCCTTTCAGAGTGGTTGGCATTGGTAGTCTGGTTTCTTTTTAGTGATCAATTTAGATACATCCTCATATATCATTTCTTATGCTTTCATATTCATCTTTTAATTCTTATGCATCTGGTAAGTCTCTAGGGAGAAAGGTCTAGAAATGGAACATTCAGTTTTATCAATAAAGACTGATGTTTGCCATGCAGCTGAAAATGTAGGCCAGCCAATCGCTTTAATTTTTCTGTATCATGTCCACAGACAAACTGTTTAGTCTTTGAAGTGATAACTGGATAAGACACCAGTTTGGCAAAAAATGTTCCTCTGAGCAGATGTATAAGTCCAGGCAATGATCAAAGAACTCATCCTTTTTTGCTCATTTTTAAAAAAAATTCTTTCCTTCTGTCAATGGATCTCATCAACGTGACAGTGAGCATATAATACAAAAATCTAGCTAACCAGATCTTCCAAGGCAATCTCTAAGACTTAATAACATGGAGGCTGTTCTGGAGAGTAATCACTGTTTAGGACACATTTTCCTTTATAATGTGTTACTTCTGTCTTAAGGAACTAAAGAAGCTGTTGAATTTAATGAAGGAGGGAAAAGGAAATTATTTTCATCTGTGAACTTAATCTTTGAAAATAATATTTCTATGTTAGGGATGACATCTTAATAATTTAAAAGGCTCTTCTATGAGATTTATGGAACAGAGACAATGTGACAGTTGAGTTAACAGCATGAACTCCGGGATCACACTGGATCCCACTCCTGGTTCTGCCACTTGCTAGCTGTGTGACCTTAAGGAAATTATTAAAACACCCTGTACCTCAGTTCCTTCATTTTCAGAATTCAGGTAATATTCAGGTAAAAGATCATCATAGGCTTTTTGTGAGGATCAAATGAGTTAGTGTGCAACAGTATAAATATGGATTCAGTTTTAGGCAATGTTAGTCACAAATTCTATATTGTTATGTATATTTTAAGATGAATATTTTTCCTTCATTGCTTTAGGATATGCTGCCCAATACAGTAGCCAGAATGTAAACCAGATCATCTCATTTATTTGCTTATAGCCTTCCCAAACCTTCCTAGTTCAGAAAAAAAGCCAAAGGCTTTATTTCATAATGGTATATAGGTAGGGCAACCATTTTTCCTCGTTTACCCAAGACAGTCCTGATTTATGCCTACTGTGTAGACATAATTTTTGATAATGCCTTCTTTCACTTGCAAAGGTTCCTAGTTTGGACAATACAATAGTCATTACATATATAGTCATTTTACTAATGGACCCTATGCGGTCTGCCTCTGCCTTATTCCTTCCCTATTCCCCAAACCTTGAGATCTCATCAGTCAGTATATTCTTTCTTACACATAGCTATCATTGTTTCTTTAACTCTCTAGGCAGGGCCTTTGCATTTTCTGTTTCCTCTGGTGAGAATGTTATTATCTTAGCTATCAGCAAGGTTTGCTCCTTCATAAGTTTTTAGTCAGCTGTCACCTTGTATTAGCCTTGTTTGGCCATCCACTCTAACATTTATATCTTCTCTTCCTTTTCCCTATTTTGCCTTTTTTTTTCTTAGCACTTACCTCACATAAAAAAACAAATATACAAACTCACTGCCATTAAGTAGTTTCTGACTCATAGTGACCCCCACTGGGTTTCTGAGGTTGTAAATCTTTACAGAAGTAGATCTCCCCATCTTCCTTCCATGGAGCAGCTGGTGGGTTTGAACTGCTGACCTTCCAGTTATCAGTCAAGTGCCTTATCCAGTACACCACCAGAGCTCCTTATCTCACATAATATATATATATATTTATTTATTTATATTGCTCCTTGTCTCAAACTAGCACAGGCTCCATGAGGGCAAAGATGTTTGACTGTTTTGTTTATTGCTATTTTCCCCAATGTCTGGTATATAGTTGGAGCTGAGCAAATTAAATGAATAGATGAAGAGCATACAGAGAAGAAAGACATGATATAACCAAGTAACCAAATGGTCAATCAGTTGTCATATCTATTACCTTCTAGTATAAAATGTGACCTAAAATAATAATTGTTATGTGTAGCATATTTTAAGATTAATATTTAAGGGTCCCGTGTTTAGGACAAGTAGGATGAGAAGCGTGATTTGACTAGCTTCCATTCTAAGTATTAGTCTCCAAGTAAGTTGTTTTGAAACTTTTTATGACAAACAATTTCAATGACATTCTTAGAAATGTTTAAATTCTGAGACCTTCAAATTTGCCCATTTAAAAATAATGTTAAATCCTTCTGGAAGCACATTTGATTTTAGATTTCTGAGCCCAAGAATACTAGAGACTTTAAACTTTCCAAATTTAAATGAGCACCTTACAGCACGTGGCTTTGCATAATTTCTGATGTTCAAATTAATAAAAAAGAAGCTACCAAAAATTAATACTGAATGATACTTACATTCAGTTAAATTATTGAAATTTAGTTTCAATTATTAACTTTATAATTTACAACAGTTTTTCCAACAAAAAGTAGACCTAGTTCAAACATAAAATTGTGCTATAGTCAGCAGTTATTCTACCCAAGAGAATGTGGTTGATCCAGAAGGCAGATGTTGAGTTTCTGGCTGTATGTCAGATTTATTTTGACAGAATCACTTAGAACGTTCTTTATTTAGCCACTCTTATCTTAAAATCAACTTCAGAGACAATGAACTTGATTCCTCTCCCCCTTTCATTCCAGTTTCTATATTCTTTATACTAACTGTATAAACTTTGTACAATAATAAGTAATCTTCACATCCTAGCAGTTCATACTATAGAAACATTTCAGAACATTTGCTTATATTGACCAGAATGCTGAAATTAGAATAATATTTGCAAAAAAATATTTAAAAGTGTATAATGTGAAAATTCTTTCCTCAAACCGAAAACTTTTATTTATGTTAAATTTGTAATACAGCAAATTCTTCCATGAGCTGAACTGTTTGATGGAGGAATATCACCAGCCATGAGGTTGCTAACATCTCAACACCTTCCTAATGATATTGGGACTGAAACCATCTCTCCCTCCTGCCATGGGAACAATCTTGGAGTTATGGATAGTTTCCATCCCCCATCATTGAAAGGGGAATAACTTTGCTGTGAGCCAAATGCTGAGGGTTAGCAGAGTAACCTCACATGAGAATAATTACTTAATATGACCATGAGAGAAAGCAATGAGGTTCCCAGACACAGGAAATGAAAAGTCAGAAGGGGAGGTAGAGTGGGAGAGGGTTCTGAAAGCTTTCCAGACAGAAACTTCCTATAACTCACAGCAAATTAGCTAATACATTTATTGCTTTGTCATTTTTATGTGTATCCATTCTTCAATCAGCTAGTTAACATAATGAATGTTTGCAATGTGCATGTGTTTTAGCAAGGCCAGAAAATCAACTTATTTCCTACTCTCTAAGTAACGTAGAATGTTTTTTGATAAGAATTGTTCATTTTGATATTCCAAATAACTCGTAGTTTTAATATTTCATAGGAAGATGGTTTTAATATTCCAAATCACTTATAGTTTTAATATGCTCAAAGAATGCATATTACAGAGAACTCTTGGAAAGGGTCTCTTTGATTGGTTATGTGGATAACAAGAGTGGAAATGAGCTAATAAAGAACAAAATGTCTGAACTATAGGAAAAGAACTCTTGACCTCTGGAGACAAAAGGGAACAGGGGAAAATGATCCTGCTGTTACGTGTTGTTCTGCTTTGTAGAAGTTTTCCTCAGATTTATGGTCCCTGAAACATTCCTGGAGTGCAGGAGAAAAGTAGAAATTCAAGAAATATGTAAGTCTTCCTTTAGTGCAAACGCTAAAGATCTGGAATTGTGTGGGAGGAAAACATTTCTTATAAAGGCAACTCTAGTACATTTTCTTATTTTACCCATTCTTCAAATCTTTTTTTATTTTTAAGCTGGGTACAGTGCTGAATGCCAGGAATACAATGACAAATGAGAATGATGGCAGCTTGCCTCAAGGAACTTGCAGTCTAGTGGGGCAGACAGGCAAATAAATTGGCAAATACAATGGAGTGTGTGTCCAGTGTTGTCAGAGGGTTAATGAGAGGGTATCATGGGAGCATATGGGAGAGGTAACAACTCCGTCTGGGTCATGGATACTCGCCAAACAAAGAGATGTTTAAGCTAAGATCTGAAGAACAAAATGAAACAAGTCAGTGAAGACATGAGGTGAAAACATTCCAGGTAGAAGAAGGATCATCTTGATATTCTGAGACTCAGGTTCGCTGGAGTATATATAAGACAGGGAAAGCATGGAAAGAGATGTGCCTGGAGAGGAGGCAGGGTCAGAACTACCTCATGGGAAAACGTCTCACTGGAATGGAATGCACCAACATGGGGCAGAGATATTATTCAAGGATACATTTTCTCTCTTAAAACACAGGGAATGCAGCTTCTAATTTTATTATTATAACAATATACAGTCATGTATTATACATGAGAAAGTATGTATGATTTTAGTGATGCAGTGAGAAGAGAAACAATGCCCTTATCACATATGGAATCTCATGGATAATTTGATTGACTTGGAGAATAATGTGTGCAGATTACAGATAATATCCTGTGCCTTGTTCATAAATGAAAAATTCCTCTAGCAAGTTATTACCATTATTTTAACTTGAAGGTCTCATAGAAATCTGATTATAAGTTATTTTAACAGAAAGGTGCCTAATCAAATCATATCAATACACATCAGTTGCTATGATGCTGAACAGGTTTCAAGAGAGCTTCCAGACTAAGACATTCTAGGAAGAAAGGCCTGCTGATCGTCTGAAAATCAGCCAGTGAAAATTCTATGAATCAAGATAGTCTGATCCACAACTGACCAGGTAACCTTTCATTCTGTTGTACCTGGGATCACCATGAGTTGGGGTCTGACTCAGTGGTGGCAGCTAACAACAACAATAACAACTATGCTTGAGGCATCTGATCCATAACTAAGTTATGGCAATTTATTTTTGTGGCAGAAATAGCCTTGGTGATTCGATGTGTCAAGAAACAACTTTTGTACGGCTGCCCAAGCAGGATGTATCCCAGTTATATAAGATGTCAAAAAATGTGTGTGAACATGGAGATAACTGGCTCTGTGTGAATGTCTCTGGTTTCCACATTGCTCAGATCCTCTGCCAGAGCAACATATTGAGAATTTTGACTGTTCATTGCAAAATATTTCTGATAATTTTATACAGAAATTGTATTTGTTTATTTTTCATTGTTGCCCTGAACAAAAGGTGGTTGCTTAGAGTGAACAGAACTAGTAATCAACAATCAAAGTTACTGGAATCTATCACTAGCTATTTAGCTTGTTCTCACAGATCCACTTTACCCTACATGCTAAATGGAGACATTATTTACGTACAAGTATTATTTACGACACCAATGACTTCAACTCTTTGCTCTGTAATTTTCTATGCCAAGTCATTGGATTCATCTTCTTACTTTGTCCTAAGGCCCCTATTCTAATCCCCTTTATTTCACTTCTCTCATACATATATTTCTCCACATTACTCTATCTGCTTAAGTGGCCAAAGTATAGTGGTTTGGTGGTAGGTCTGTGTGTACATAAGGTGAATTATATGGTTCCAAGCTTTGGCCCATGCACACTGTGGTAATTAAGGTTATGTGTCAACTTGAGCGAGCCTGGTTTTGAGTGGCTGGGCAACTGGATGTAGATACTCCCCACTATGAGACTGATAATCAACTCCATGGTAGAATATACTGTGAGCAGCTGAGTAGCTGCCTTAGGGATGTGGTCTGATCCCAGTATATACAAAGAAACTTTGAGAAAGGTCTCTGAGCTTTTGGCACATCTGGATCCTGCATTTGGCCGAGTCTTCATCTTAATGGCCTGCCATGTTGTCTGCCGATCTTGGGACTATTAATGGACTTGAAAATCAGTGGCCTATTGTGTTGCTTGATAATTTTGGGACTGTGCCATTTTACCTATTGAGCTTGGGTTTGTTAGCCTCAGCAGCCAACAGCTGTCTGAAATAAGAGAAACCTCCAGCTTCCATGGGCCAGGAGCAAGAGGCAGAGCTGAAGCCCAAGGTCGAGGGGTCTTCACCTAGCCCCTAGAGCTGGCACTTTGAACTCGAACTTCTAGCCTCCTAAACTGTAAGAGAATAAATCCCTGCTTGTTAAACCATCTACTTATGGTATGTCACTTACAGCAGCACTAGAGAACCAATATATACACTCATAATTTATAGGGTTTCTACAGTGTTCAAAATTATAACCCATCTCTCTATAGACACCACTCCATGTTGTTGTTGTTGTTGTTGTGTGCCGTCGAGTTGGCCCTGACTCATAGCAACCCCTCCTTGGGTTGCCGGGGCAGTATCACTACAGAAGTTGATTGCCCAACCTTCCTTCCGAGGAGTGGCTGGTGGGCTTGAACCACCAGACCGCTGGTTCAAAATTATAACCCATCTCTATATACAATACTCCATATGATAAATAAAATTACATTAATCATTAAAGAATAAAATTATTAAATTCTCCATTTCCAAACTATATTGCCATTTAGTAACGGGGTTATTTTTGGTCTCAAACACAATTTCTGATTGCTTTGATGTTCTAATTAAATGTAATTATTTTATATAGAGATTAATTTACTTGTCCAAGTTTTTGTAGTTCTTAGAAATTTAGGATGCCAGATTATGTCATTTATTGACAAATAGAATCTACATCAGTTTAGGTGATAGGCTTGGGTATTTGAAGAGTCTGCTAACTCTTTTTTCCCTCCTAATTTTTCAGTCTTCTCTTATGATTGGTGATACCTGTTTTTCAAACAATTAAAACTTACTGTTTGATAAAATGAGTAATATCTTTTCTTCACTACCATTTGCAAGGCCCTTGTGCCTAAGGCATTTGACTACTAACCAGAAGTCTGGTGGTTCAAACCCACCAGCCACTCCTTGGAAGGGAGATTGGGCAATCTACTTCCATAGTGAAACCACCTTGGAAACCCAAGGAGGGATTGCTATGAGTTGGATTGGACTTGATGGCAGTGAGGTTTTTTTTTTTTTTTTGGTATGATTTAAACACCAAGAAGGGCAATAGGTATTTACAGGTATATTTTGTTTTATTGCACTTTGCTTTATCATGCTTCACAGATAGTGTGTTTTTTTTTACAAATTCATGCTTTGTGGCAACCCTGCATTGAGCAAGTCTATTGGCATCATTTTTCTAATAGCATGTGCTCACTTTGTGTCTCTGTTATATCTAGTAATTCTCACAGTACTTCTAACTTTTTCATAATGCTATTGCATACTTAACAGAGTATGGTATAGTATAAATGTAACTTTTATTATGTACTTGAAGCCAAAAGTTTGTGTGACTTACTTTATCACGATGTTCACTTTATTGTGGTGGTCTGGAACCAAATCCTCAGTATCTCTGAGGTATGTCTGTATTTGCCTTCTTTGGTTCCCTCTGCTTTTATTGTCTTAGACTAAGACATTTTATTGTCTTAGATTGTCTGATTTCCTTTTATCACCAAGTGGTGTGTCTCTGTCTGTGTGTGGGTGTAAGGAAGGGCTACAGGAGATTCTCTCCATGTTTTGGTTTATTTCTTCTCTATGCAATGCACATGATTCCAGACCTAACTCATTTCTCAATCTAGGATCTGTAAATGCTTCCAAAGAAGCACTTTGATGACTACAGCCAGCTTCCCTGAGCATGTAACTTATGGCAAAGAACATGATTTAAGGGAAGTGAGGACATCCTAACAAGATCTGAGGATGCATGTTAAGAGTTGCTAAGAAGTAGGTAAAATATGGCCAGAGTATGGAGGGCCTTGACTGCTAGATATGAGAGGCATGGATACAATTGGGAGTGCCTGAGTTTTTCTGACCAAACAGTGACACAGTCCAGGAAAACGTAAGCAGAAACGGTCCAGGATAGATTGGAGGGGAGAGACCCTAAAGACATGGAGTCCAGTGAGACTTCTGGAGATTCAGGTGATGGGTGACACCAGTTTCCAAGTACAATGACCATCTAGAGCTTCCCAGCACTAGCTTCACAGGTTATGACAGAATGACAGATCAGAAACAACTCATCTATCTGATACTGCTGCATTGCTTTTCAGTTGTGTTTTATATCATGCTGACATATGAAACCGTTTCAGTACAATCTTTTTCAAAGTGAGAGAAGGGAATAAAATGTGTATAGAAAAAACACTTTATCATGCCCTTTCCTTTTGCTTGTAACATTATTGCGGTCTAATCAGCAATTCTGGCTTGCCTGAAGACACAATCTTCACACTGTCTACTTCCACTTACACTGAGTCTGATAAGATTCAATTCAATGTTTTTTGTCTGGGGACACCTTAGAACTGAGTATAAAAGCAACTGACATAATTGCTACACAGAAAATATATGTGCTTTGAACACTTATCCTTCATTGAGGAACATAGCAGACACTTTAAACCACAGGGTAGTCTAAATCTCCAAACTGGATAAGGAGCTCTGGTGGCACAGTGCCTAAGGCATTTGACTACTAACCAGAAGGTTGGTGGTACAAACCCATCAGCCATTCCTCAGAAGGAGTCACTATGAGTCAGAATTGACTCAGTGGCAGTGGGTTTGTTTTTTGGTTTTGGAGGGGAGATAAAGAAAGTTCATGCATTATTTTAATAGAATGTAATCCAAGTCTATGCATTATTGTCATAGGTACCTAAACATAATGGTAAAGGGAGGTAAAAGATTAGGGAGCTGCTAACTTGCCCTGAAAGGAGCTCTGGTGATGTAGTGCCTAAGGAATTTGACTGCTAACCAGAAGACTGGTGGTTCAAATCCACCAGCTATTCCATGGAAGGAAGACAGGGAAATGTACTTCCATAAAGATTTATCACCTCAGAAACCCAATGGGGGCCCCTATGAGTCGGAATTAACTCAATGGCAGTGATTTTGGTTTGTTTTTTTGGTTACCTTGCCCTGAATACAGAGGTAGTGAGCATGGTGGGGTTAGAGGAATTCACAGGTCTGTTACCTGAGAAACCCCAAAGCATTAGAATCTTACTGTAGGAGGCTGCTGTGAAGAAAAGGAATGTGATCCAGGAACTATATTGCCTGGGAGGAGCTCTCTTGACTATCCTGGGCAAAAGTCATAGAAACAGCAACATGTCATGATCTCCTGACTTAGAGAAGTGGACTGATGAAAGAACTAGAGATAACCCCTATATATTGTAAGCCTTTTTATCTCTTTCCCATTGCCTTTCTCCTTTCCTCTAGAAGAAGATTGAAGTGACTAAAGGTAATTATTATTATTTTTTTTTAACTAAAAATGTTTACTTTCCAAAACTAATGCTTTTTATTCATTATATGAGTTTTAGAGACACAGGAATTACACAAATGTACCCCTGTGATGTAAAAGTACCACAAACTTTCCATATTACTTAGAACTATAATAAAATATATAAAATATGGATTTCTAAGATTGAAGAAAAGAGCCCTAGTGGCACAATAGTTATGAAATCAGCTGCTAATGGAATGGCTGCTGGATTGAACCCACCAGCTACTCCCTGGGATAAAAGACCTGGGGATCTGCTCCTGTAAAATTTATAGCCTAGAAAACCCTATGAGGCAGTTCTACTCTGTCCTATGGGGTGGCTATGAATTGGAATTGACTCAATGGCACACAACCACAAGAGGTAAGAACCATATGCTCAAATAAGGATGTGTTAATTCTTAACTGTTGATATATATATATGTATGCATAATTTCATTCAGATTTTCATTCAATTTGGAGGAGATGTTCCAGATGATTTGGCTTAAAATGTTGCTATGGAAAAGAAATAAAATCTAGTCTAGTGACTGGCAGGTAACGTTTTAAAGACATAAGTGAATCTTCCGAGCAGTTGCAGATTCTAATTTGGCAAGAAGCTGTTTTGCACATGGTCAAATCTATGTAGTTTGCTTCAGAGCAAGTGTTAGCAGGGAGCAGTTAATTCAGAGGTGATTATTTATTTTCCTGACAATGATGAGTTGGCTAACTAGTGCATAGATATTAATACTCATAGGATAATTTAATATTTTACAGTATGATTACTGAAGAGTCTAACTTGGAGTAAGAGTAATGTCAACATTTTTCAAATCTATCATTAATGAGAAATGTCATGAAAAAGCCAAGGGTTGAGTACCCATAATATTTCATAAGGAGAAAATTAAGAAGATATTTTTAAAAGAAAAAAGTAAACAGTAATGTTCTGTAGCATATGTTAACATTTTAAATTAATTACACATTTTCAATTTTGCATCATAATCCTGTTTTAAAATCCCATTTTAAGTTCAGATAGAAAACACATGTATTTAGGGATTCAAAATGGAGTCTTGTCAGTAATCACCATATTATTTCCCTGTAGCATCTTAGTGCTTGAAAAACTAGGTACACCAGTTTAAATTAGGGATTCTGGTGCTCTGAACAGCTCACTGACTCAGAGTGCACCAAACTCAGAGGAGTAGAATTAGAGAGGAGAAAGGTACAGGGGAAAATAAATAAGAAGATCTATGCTGTGGAACCCCAACAGGCAGCCAAGAAAGGCCATTGGACACTCCTCTGGGGGACCACCCACTGGCAGTTGAGAAGGGGCATCCAAGACCTCCCTGGATTAAGGCAGAAGAAATACCACACCAGCATATCAGCAATCACCCCAAGGATCTACCTTTAACACCTGATGTTATTGGTAACTTGGGTCAGGTAGGTGCAAACGGGCACATCCAGCATTGCTGAAACCTGAGCAGAGAGTCCATTGGTGATGCAGCAGGGTGGGCTGGGGAGGCATGCCCACAGCAGGTCACTGAGCAGGCTTGGGTCAGCTTAGTGGCACTGAGAGGCCTGAGCTTGACTTTATCAGTAATATTGGGACCATAGGTTACTAGCAGGCACTCTCCCAACTCCAGTGCCGCTGAAACCAAGTGGATCTATGGTACTGTGGGTGGGTGGACCTACAAA
>NW_006922002.1:159480-173140 GCF_000298275.1 Orycteropus afer afer | reverse complement strand
GATTCCTGTTCAGAACTCTTAGCAAAATTTGGATAGAAGGGAAATTCCTCAACATAATTAAGGGTATAAAAAGCCAACGGCCAACATCATTATTAATGGAGAAAGACTCAAGGCATTCCCCTTACAAATGGGAACCAGACAGGGATGCCCTCTATCACCACTTGTATGTAACATTGTATTGGAAGTCCTGGTCAGGGCAATAAGGCAAGAAAGAGAAATAAAAGGCATACAAATAGGTAAAGAGGAACTAAAACTATCTCTATTTGCGGATGATTTGATCCTGTATGTAGAAAACCCAAGGGACTCAATTAAAAAACTACTGAAACTAATAGAGAGGTTCAGCAAAGTGGCAGGATACAAGGTCAATTACAAAAATCAGTTGGATACCTCTACAATAACAAAGAGTCCTCTGATAAAGAAATAAGGGAAACAATATCATTTGCTATAGCTATTAAAAAGATAAAATATCTAGGACTAAGCCTCACCAGAGACACAAAAGACCTATACAAAGCAAACTATAAAACAGTGCTACAAGAGACAAAAAGGGCACTACATAAATGGAACAACCTACCTTGCTCATGGATAGGTAGACTAAATATTGTGAAAATGTCAATACCTAAAGCAATCTATACATTTAATGGAATCCCGATCCAGATTTCAGCAAATTTTTTCAAGGACATGGAAAAACCAATTACTTATTTCATATGGAAAGGAAAGAGATCTCGGATAAGCAGAGCATTTCTCAAGAAGAAAAACAAAGTGGGAGGTCTCACACTCCCAGATCTTAAGAACTACTGTACAGCCACGGTAGTCAAAATGATACAATGATAGACAGATAGACCAATGGAACAGAATCGAAAGTCCAGATATACACCCATCCATCTACAAACAACTTAACTTTGACAAAGGTCCAAAACCCATTAAATGGGGAAGAGATATCCTCTTTAACAAATGGTGCTGGCAAAACTGGATATCCACCTGCAGAAAAATGAAACAAGACCCATACCTCACCCCATACACAAAAACAAACTCAAGCTGGACCAAAGACTTAAATGTAAAACCTCAAACTATAAAATTCATCAAAGATAAAATAGGGGCAAATTTGGGAGCCCTAATTTATGGCATAAATAGACTATCAAGCATAACCCAGAATGTGCAGGAGATAGAAGAGAAGCTAAATGACTGGGACCTTTTAAATTTAAATTCTTATGTTCATCGAAAGACTTTGTCAAAAGGGTAAAAAAAGAACCTACAAATTGGGAGAAAGTATTTGCCTATGCCAAAATCTATAGAAAACTTCAACACCTCAACACCAAAAAGACAAATACCCCAATTCACAAATGGGCAAAAGACTTGAACAGACACTACACCAAAGAAGATATACAGGCAGCCAAAAAACACATAAGAAATTGCTCACAATCATTAATCATTAGAGAGATGCAAATCAAAATAACAATGAGATATCATCTCACCCCAGCAATAATAGCAAAGTTCAACAGGTCAGAAAATGACAAATGCTTGTGAGGTTGCAGAGAGATTGGAACTCTTGTACACCGCTGGTGAGTTTGTAAAATGGTAGAACCATTGTGGCAAATGGTATGGTATTTTCTTAAAAAACTGAAAATAGAATTTCTCTTTGACCCAGCAATTCCATTACTAGGAATATATCCTAAAGAAGTGAGAGACACCACACGAACAGACATATGTACACCTATGTTCATTGCAGCACAATTCACTATAGCAAAGAGATGGAAACAACCTAAATGTCCATCAACGGATGAGTGGATAACCAAATTATGGTATACGCACACAATGGAATACTATGCTACATTAAAGAACAATGAGGGATATGTGAATCATCTTGCAACATGTATGAATCTGGAGGACATTATGGTGAGTGAAATAAGTCAATCATAGATAGACAAGTACTATATGAGCCCATTACTGTAAAAAGACAAAGAAGTTTGCTTGGGAAAGGGAACTCATGTAGTAGGTTACTGGGATGGGGAGAGAAGGGGACAGATTAATTTCAGGCTAGTTGGGGCCTACACACTGACGTGGGTAGGGGGAGGGATATACTGGAGGGATCTGTGACCACCATGATAACACTGGGAAATGGGAGGACACTGAATTGTCCACATACTGTATTGCCATTAATACCAAACACCAGGCTACAGATAAACACATAAACACCTGACATGATCAGATGGGGGTCAGTGAACAGAAGTATACTCTAGACCAAGGATAGATTGAGCTGAGGCTAATCTTGCACAGACCCCAGTGATTCAAAATACCTGCAGTCCTTATAGAAACAATAGAAGATAGACACAGAGTAATCCCTCGCAGACAACCAGACACTATGGGAGAGAGATCCAATAGATCTACCATCTCAGTATCATAGTACTGGGGGACACCAGACTCAATTGGCACAACAAAATACATAAAAGCCTTGCTCCACATCCTACATTCGTGAGTTGTGACTGGGGTCTTAAAAGGTTTCAAGTGGCCATCTAAGATGTAGCTAACAGTCTCCTAGGGTGGGACATAAAGAAGAACACAAAACAAAGAAACAAAAAACAATAACAAGGGCATTTGGAAGTTATCAGTCATAGGACATGATGGCCCTTGAGACCAGAAGAACTAGATGGTGCCCAGCTACCAATGCCAACCACTCAGGAAGGGATCAAATCTGGAGATCCTGGATAGAATGGGAGGGAAAATGTGGAACAAAACCAAAAACTCAATAACGACCAGAATTACTGGTCAGGTGAAATCTGGTGAGACCCCCAATACTATGCCGCTGGAATACATTCTGCACCTGGAACAAAACACACTGCCAGAGGATGGCTCTCAGCCCAATAGTTAACGAGTTGTACACACAGACCACTCAGCCCAGGAGATGCACCCACATACTCTATGGTAATACATCCCTTAAAGCAATAGACCATGGGACACCAGAAGACCAACATTCAAATTGAGGAAATGAAATTAACTTTGTCATTGGACCTTTATTGCCCAGCATAGGGGTGGGTATACAGTGAACACTCAATAAATGTACACTGAAGAAATGAAGAAAACAACAATAAATGAATATATATTTTAAAGAGTTCTAGTAAAACCATTCAATAGGACAAACAGGAGTGCATAAATATGAGGGGCATAGGGGGAGGGTTACAGGGTAGGGAGGGGAGGAGAATGGGTTAGGGTTGGACATGGTAAATGGGGAATGAAACTAAATGTGCACGTAATGTTGAATGCAAAACAAGCTCTTAAAAAAAACCAAAACGTATTTATGCTGTTCTGTGGAAAGAGATGGTATGCAATATTTTCTTGATTATTTGTTATCTAATTTCTCCAGTTTTGCAAATGGTGTACTGTGTAATTTTGAAAGGTTCTTATTTGTAATGTTCAAAATCTTACTCATTGTTTTCATCTTTATTGTAAGACCACTGATTTTGCACCCCGTTTACCTGTTGGAAATGAGAGGCTACTGTACTACTTAAAACATATCATGTCTTTAATGGATGAAACTTGTCATTTTAAGTAATATTTCAGAACACTACTACTTGGAATAGTTTTGCTTCTAAGGAAAATATATAGAAGGACTGGGCGCGAAAAAAAAGACTGAGGATATGAACCAGTAGAAGCGCTCTCCCTGAGTTTAATAAAATAAAGACATTTCATAAAATCTGCTATACATTATGTAATTTCATTTGAATTTTAGTTTATCTGAATTCTCACTTCAAATTGAAAAGCAATTTCCCTTCATAACCATGAGACCAAATATGGAATATCTAATTCCTTTTGGTTTTAGTTTGCTTTGGGACTAAATCAAGGTGATCACAGTAAAGGTTGGTTATTTATCTTCCTTTCCCAATGTGAGTGTCCTGAGGCATTAACTTTGTCATTGGACCTTTATTGCCCAGCACAGGGGTGGGTATACAGTGAACACTCAATAAATGTACGCTGAAGAAATGAAGGAAACAACAATAAATGGATATATATTTTAAAGGGTTCTAGTGAAACAGTTCAAGGAGGCCAACACTGGCCTGCTATCATGTGTACCCAATTATCTTTAAGTTACCCAGATAACTGAGAAAAGCCAGGATACCTTTGACTGCAATCATCAACCCAAACAGTCAAAATAAAATACTTTTCATTTCAAGCTGTACTGTGGATATCTAGCTTTTGAGAAGCATCACATTGAAAAGGTAGCTGAGACTGAGGGAATATTCATTTAGAATACTTTCAAGGCTCAGTAGGTCTCACTCTGGGAATTGAATCTCAGAAAAATGCAATGTTCTTCTCAAGACTGCCCACCCCATCACCAAACTCAGTGCTGACACGAGAATCCAATTCATGGAAGACCACAATTTTGAAGAATCCTTCCTGAAATACCATTTTGTCAACAATGAGTTAGAAAATAAGTGTAACATTTAACAAGTTATAAACATTTAAAATACCACTAAGTTTTTAAGGCAGCAGAAGACAGCTCTCAATAAAAAGATAGACTAATATTCCAGGAAAGTCTGCAGTGACTCTCTTACTCTGGAATCAGAGCATATGTTCAAATTTGCAAATACATTTGTGGTTAATTCCTACCTTAAATACATTGATAGGGAGATCAATGACCACATAGATAAGGTCTCCAAGGGCAAGGCTGGCGATCAGCGCGTTGGGGCCGTTCCTCATACACTTGTTCTGGTAAATGATCCTGAGCAGAGTTGCATTCCCCACCATTCCCACGATGAAAATAGTACAAGATATCACAGTGTTAATGTATTTGAAAGCTGAAGTAATTTTAGTCTGCTGTGGGCAATAGTTGTGCATTGAGCTATTGCTGGTTAGGGCCAAATTAGTGGGTCGATGGGTGGTGACCAGGAAGCTGAGCTCTGTCCCACGTACAGTAGTGAAATCATCCACATGATCACTTAGATTTGTGCTGTATCTCTCAGGATTATCACTGATCACACAAGCAGTCATTACCAGCCAAAAGGATACCCTGAGGCAAAAAGTTTCCATCTTCATGCAAATTTGAGGAAATGTATCTTATTTCGTTACTTTTACACAGTCTTTTTTTTTTTTTTACAACCTGGAAAAAGAAAAGAAAAAGGATTTTGGTTACAAAATCCAACTGCCAATAAAATCATAATCAAACTAAACTCACTGCCATCAAGTTGATTCAACAAGATCATAGTTAATGATCATTTACTGCCTCAATTAAACAGCAGGACTTATTTTATAATTAGGTAAGATATATCTATGCTACATTACCCTGTGGCAGAACAAAACCAGAAAAGGCCAAAGCTCTATTGTTGTTGTTGTTATGTGCTGTCAAGTTGGACCTGACTCACAGCAACCCCTCCTTGGGTTTCCGAGGCAGTATCACTACAGTAGATTGCCCCATCTTCCTTCCCAGGAGTGGCTATTACAGTAGCTTTTATGTATCTATCTATCTCTATTGCCTCTACTTCTGTCTCATCCATATCCATTTCTATACTTATAGCTAGATCATAACATGGATAAAAATATGTCAGTTTTTCCTTCAAGTAATTGATGAAAAATTATGTTTTTCCTTTCCATTACACCAAGGTTGATAAGAAACTAAGTTACAAAAATCTGCAAGAGATTAGATTCAAAATTTTATTTATTAATGAAGGAGAAAAGGCACTGTATGCCAAGCAAAAGTTACACAGTATTAAAGCATAAAATTACCAAATTTCATAGTGAATCCAATATTCCAAAATATGTGCTATTTTTCATATGGCAAATAGTGAACATAGGAGTAAAATACAGCACAAGTTAGCATCTAATGTAGTGCAAAAGGCTAATTTAAAATTAAAAATTATATAATGGGTAGAAAAAAATATTTAAAGTTATTTTATTGAAAACCTTGAAGATTAATGTGTAAAGTCTACAGCTTTTATCAAGAGTATTTACTTTTGCATTCCTCAGAAATTGTCCTCATTATGTTTGTCAAGGTGTGAAACCAAATGGACTGGGAACAGTGATCTTTCACAGGCTAGTTACACTATCAACTTTCCAAGGTACCCTATGGTACATATTTTAAACATCCTATATCGCTACATTCATTACATTCTAGTCATTGTGCTGAGCACTTCACATGAGTGAAGTACTTGTTACTTCACATCTAAACCCATACAATGACCCTGTGAAGTAGATACATGTCCCATTATAAAGTTTGGGAAACAGAGGCTCAGAAGGGTGAAGTAGCTTGTCAAGGTCACAGGTGTTGGGTGGCAATGCTATGACTCTAAACCAGGCTAGTCTGAGTCTAGAGACTGAGCTCTTCACCACTAAAACATACTGTCCCTCATTCTCATGTCTTATTAGCACCTACAAGGTTTCAAAAGAGTCTCCAGAGTTTAGAGGAAGCAATAGACTCAGGAGGGTGGTTAGGCATTTGGAAAAGATCATCTGTCTTTTCTTTTAAGTCTCTGCAGAGCGCAGGTGCTCCCTTCCCTGAAAAGCCTAGGTTTCCACCTTCATCCTTACAGAAAAGATGTTGGGAAAGAGAAGGAGGCTGGTGGTAACAGAATAACTAAAGGTAAATAAAAATGGCTCTCTCCACTTCAATCAGTGTATTTCAGTTCCCGTGGTTTCATATGAATCTTTAAATGAAGATCAAAGCCTCATTTACTGAGTGTCCTGTGTATATGTGTATGCCATGTATGCCCAGTCCATAATTTATTTAATTTTTCAAAAAATTGTGTCCTTTTTCCGAGCCTAATTATAGTTGGTATTAATCCTCTTAGGACTTTTGACTGTTATTTTGGGAACTCAATAGAGCTCAGGTTCAGTCAATGTTTAGATGAAATAAGATTTATGTACATTGTGTATAAGGTATAAAGTAAATGTAAGGGGCAACTAAGGAGCTCTGGTAGCGTAGTGCCTGAGGCATTTGACTACTAACCAGAAGGCTGGTGGTTCAAACCCACCAGCCACTTCTCGGAAGGAAGACTGGGCAATTTACTTCAGTAGAGATACCTCCTCAGAAACCCAAGGAGGGGTTGCTATGAGTCAGATCCGACTCGATGGCACATAACAACAACAAGGGGCACCTACCACATACTTTTGCTTTACCCAGAGTTTCTTCCCCCCGAAGAAACAGAATAATAATAGCATCTTACATATATAATAAAGTACTGTTATATATTAGATATGTAATAAAGTATAACATATATGGCAATTCTACTTTGTCCCAAAGGGTCACTGTGAGTCATTGCTATGGGTCAGTATGGCAGTGGGTTTGTTTTTGTTTGGTTTATTACATACACATAAAGTACTGCATAGGTATCAGCTATCTGAGCTTTACAACTCTAGGTAGATAGGCAGGGGTGATATCCTCATTTTACTCATGAGAAAACTGAGTCTTGATGAAGTTAAGTGACTTGGTCAAGGTTTCAATAACCAAGAAATGGCCACTAGTTGCTGTTGAGTCGATTCTGACTCATGGTGACCCCATGTGTGCTCCACAGGGTTTTTCAAAGGCTGATTTTTCAGAAATAAATTGCCAGGCACTTCTGGGTGGACTGAAACCTGCAGCCTTTCAATTAGCAGCTGAGTGTGTTAACTGTATGCACCACGCAGAAGTGGCAGGATGGTTAGATGCCTAGTTTAACTTTACTTAAAGGATTTGACTCAATCTGATTAACTGAGAAAAATATAAAATATTCGAAACTAGGGGCATACAATGTACCCAGTGTTAGATTACCTAATAAGCAAATAAGCTTGGGCTTACTTGTGCTTACTTACTAATCTGTAATGATCAATTCCACATTTTTTCATCACATCAAAGATTCTGCCTTTTGGTATGGCTGGCACCTGTATCTCTCTTAACCTCACAGCACCATCCTATAGAATCAAAGCTTCTTTTCAAATGTATAGTCCCTGACAAGGATGGAGTACCCAGTAAGCAAGGTAAACACAAATAATTTTATGAATCTGTAGTGAACACTTTCACGTGGGTTTCACTGGTGAAAAACATGAAACTGTTCACTACAGATTTGTAAGTAAACTCAAGAAGCCCATGCTTACCTCATTTATTGCGTAGTCCACCCCTGCATGTACTTGTCACTTCTGCCTAAATTTCATTTTAACTACTTTGAGGTTTTCTTCTGCTTCTTATAATCTGGGGTATATGACTGAATATTGATAGAGCTACAAAATGCCATCATTTCCATTCCAAAGAGAACAGGACTCTAAGAACAAAGTATATTTTGATCCTTCTCTTCAGATTACAGATATGGGAGAATAGAAATACTTAAATCTCTTGTGTTATTTAATGACTAAGCCTCCCAGTTTCCCAATTGGAATGGAATCTTCTGTAATAGTTTCCCCTCAAAAGAGAGCGAGAAGGCTCTTTCCAGAAAGAGAATGGCTGTTAGGCTATTAGAGTCTGCTAGGAGGATATTTAGTTAATTGCCCTTTCTATCCTGTATATTACTCCACTTATCAAAGGTGCCATTAGTGTTTTGAGCATTAGAAGGATGGTTTGCTTGGTCAGCTGATTATAGCCAGAGCTAAGGGGGTCAAGGCTGTGGTTTCTTATCATGAAGTGAGGCAGGTATCACTTTCTTTCCTCCTCCAACAAGATACCACCATTGCAATAATTTCTGATGACATCTCCATCAGCTGTCTATACATATTAAGCTGCAGAGCTAAGGGATACTTGGCAAAAGCATCTGGACTCATACTATCATTGGATAAAATATACAAAACAAAAACCTTCTCAAATGCATGTTCCACGAGGAATGCTTATCTGAACTGATCTCAGTCAAGGTGGGCTTCAAATCATAACTATAGCTTTTGTAAAGCATCTAAGGTTCAGATCTGAACATTAATGGTCCACAGATTCAGCGATCCTCAAATTTGGGGTACAAGTTTGCTGGATGCCAAAAATTATTATGAAGAAAGAGAATGGATGGAATTCTTATGATTACACTTAACCCATTTAATGTCTTGGACTCTCTGGAACAAAGTTCACCTGTAATTAGTAATTTGGAAATTCCAACTTTACCAAAATGACTGGAGTTTAGAGCAGGTAATTATTTACATGACAGAACTGCCAAAGCGTTTCTAAATTAGCTAACACTTAAAACAGGTGGTGGGAGTAGAAACATAAACAAACAAACCATAAACAACTAATGGAGGGGAAAAAAAAGACAAATCTAGGTACTTTTTACAAGTTTTCTGTGGGTTTTACTCTCTGGAGATGAAATGACCAGTTCTCTTCACTAAGGACTCCTGCCTTTAATTTGTCTCCGGAGCCCCCAACTCTGTCATGGGAGCGCCATTATGATAGTGCAAGGGTTGATAATCTAGAAACTGCCTTAGTTTTCTGCACGTGCAAGTCAACAAGTGCCCTTTAAAGGAAAACACAAAACAAAACACCTAAACCTATACAGGCAAGTTTCCGAGACTCGGCATTGGGGGTTTTCCAGAACACATCAGTCCCTCACACCCAGTGTCCTTGGCTACCCTTGGCATACCCCGGGCGTTTGGGGAGGAGAAACCAAGCGAGTAAGAAAGAGCTGTGGAACCAACTTCACAACTAGGCTTGGTAGTAAGCGACAGAATCGGCGTGATGTTCCACAAAGTTCCTGCATGGCTGGGAAAGAGGGAGACCCAGGAAGAACTGTTGGTCTTCCTTTTCCTAAAACTCAGAATCCCGCTGGCGGAGACTGAGGAGCTTTGGATCAGTTCTCCAATCCCCAAAAGTTCCCGAGGCTCACCCCTCCCAAAGAGAACGCCCTCCCCACCACGCGCCCTTGGGCAGGTGGGTGCCAGTCCCTGCTTCAGCGGGTCGCCCAAGTAGTACAGCTGCCAGGCAAGAACGCTCAGTTTTTCCCTCTCTTGATAAACCAGGAGCCATGAAGACATCACCGCCACCCCCACCAGAGCCCCGAAAGGAAAGAGTTTCACCGACCTTGGAGCTCTGCTGGCGCAGACTGCTGCCCAGTGCGCGCACGGCGCCTGGACAAGAGAAGCCGAGTTGGAGAGGGTGGGTGGTGTGCAGGGTGGCGGGTGTCCCGGGCTCTGGCGCGGCGGCGAATAGCCCGGCTGCACAGCTGCCTCAGCTTTGGAAAATTTCTCCTGGACGGCTTCTCTGAGGAGGTCCGGCCGAGCCTCCAGCCTCGGGTGACAGTGTAGGATTGAGCCTCTCCACGGTCTCCAGACCAAAGGGATGACTGTGCGCGCGCGCGAGGGCTTGCAAGAAAAGGAAAACTCCAAAGGAGCACGCCTCCTGTCTGTCCTCCCCTTATACTCCAGAAGCTCCTAGACCTTTACTCCACTTCAGGACAGCAAACCGACCTAACGTTCCAGCCCTCCTAGGAGAGACTGCCACTACAAAGCACAAAGATGCCGCCCCCTCCCAGGCCCTGAAGGGCAGGAGCCTTTTAACTATTTCCTCTCTGAAATGAAAGTGGGATGGAGAGGCATGAAGGGAGAAGAGTAGTGTAACAGAAAGAGTCTGAATTCAGAAAGACCAGGCAGACAAACCTATGTTCCTCGGTATTCATGCAGGCTGATTTGATCTATGGTAGAGCAACTGGAGACGGAGCCAGGGCCCAAGGGCAGGACTTTGTGTTCCCTGTCCCTTTGCCTGATGAGTATGCTCCCTCTCAGCCAGTAGGAAAATAGATGGCCAAAGCAGACAGCAGCTTTCTGGATCTAGTGTGCTTTGCTTCTATCTTGTCCCTCAATGCCAGTGCCCCATGGCTACATACCTCTTTCCAGGGGCACAGAATTAGCCCAAGAGAGTCTGTAAGGGTCCAGTGTGTGCCTAAGTGAAGCCTATGACTTCAAAAGAAAGACAAACAATGAAAACACAGACCTTGCAGTATGTGGATCTCAGCATCTTTAACATTACAGGAACTTTATAGTAAATTGGGAGGGGGAAGAGATGAGAGCAAAGGCCATTGCCTGTGATATGTGAGAAAAAATTGAGGTCTTCGCAGAGGGAAGTCCTGCCTTGACATCTGTCCTTCACTGCCCTGCTGGTGTCAAGCATATTGTGGAAATATGAGGTTGGAGCCCTGGTCTCTTTACATCACAGACTCTTCCTATCTATCTTCACTAAACAAATCATCCTAAAACCATAATCATTTATTTCACTAATTTATGTGCAATTTGAGCAGTGGGTTGGGTCAGCTCATCTTTGCTTCACCAGCTGGCGCTAGAAGGATCCACTTCCAAGATGGTTACCTTCCTTGGTGCTCATTACTAGTTTTCCCCATGTGTATATCTTTACAAGATGGTTTGAACTTCTCACAGCATGGTGGCAGGATTCCAAGAATGAGTGTTTCAAGAGACAGGAAGTCAAAGCTGCTAGTTTCTTAAGGTCTGGCTCAGAAACTGGCACAGAGTCACTTCTGACAAATTCTATTAGCCAAGAAGTCACAGAGCTCAGATTGAAGATGAAGGGGCATAAACCTCACCTGCTAATGAAGGAGAGTCAAAGAACTTGTGGGTTATTTTGTAAAATTATCAAAGAGATCCACAAAATACCGCCATTGAAAGGGTCCTTAGTAGTAATCTAGTCCTATTGAACTAGGTATTACCCTATGCATTAATCTATTCTGTCTTTACCTTTTCTATGAAGGAAAGTTAGCTTGTCAGGGTCACTGTTGTTGTTGTTGTTGTTATGTGCCGTCGAGTCGGCCCCGACTCATAGCGACCCCTCCTTGGGTTTCCGAGGCAGTATCACTACGGAAGTAGGATTGCCCAACCTTCCTTCCGAGGAGTGGCTGGTGGGTTTGAACCGCCAGCCTTCTGGTTAGCAGTCAAGTGCTTTAGCCATTATGCTACCAGAGCTCCTTCTCTTTCTATATACCCTCCATATGTTACTGACTGCTAAATTTTTAACTCCAGCGCTCCTCCACCACACACATAACACAAACCGATCTTCCTATTTTCCCCTTATCAGTAAGTGGTAACTAACTAGTAGCTTGTAAAAGTACCTTAGTTTGCTTAAAAAAAAAAAAAAAAAAGGTACTCTCTGGGTACATGGCTTGGCAAAGTTGGCAGGGCTTTCAGGGAAGAAAATTTATTGTCTCCCATCAAACAGGCAGTTCCATACTAAAGCTCAGAACTCCGCATGTGCTGGATTTCAGCCCCTATTCACCTTGTGGTCAGACATATTTGGGCAGTGCACAACCTGCACAACTGAACATGTCAATCTGTCCAGCCTTCCCTAGAGCACATCCATCAGCCCCTGTCGCCTGACACAGCTGACTCCACAGTAGTGCAAGTCCAGTTATTAAAAATTCTTGTCTGGAAGACATCAAGATAAAATCGACCACCCTATAATGTTACCTGTTGATCTGCCCTCTAAGTTTATAAAATGAGCTTACTCCCTCTTGTGAGAAGACCTTCAAATATAAATGTGTGTTTATGTGAATCACTGGGCTGTCTCATTCTAGGTTAGAACAACATATACTTTCCTTAGTTGCTGGAGATTTAGATTCTCATCTTCTCTGGAGAAAATTACTTCAGTGGATTCAAACCAGTTTTTAGTCAAGTTAAACTGTACCTATATTAATCCCTTTTCCCATAGCCAAGATTTTATGTACTTTCACTACCTCTGTGTTCCCACTTTGTAATTTTAATGAACATGTAATTTATATATTAGACCAAGTTTTTCAACTTGACTTTCAAGGCTTCTTTCTTATCCCTGGAAGGTAGGCTGGATACAGTTTTGCAGGTCTCTTGGATTTCAGCCTGACTTCTTGATGACACTAGACTTCTGGTTCAAGCAACTCAGTAAGAACAGTTACATTGACTTCTCTTAGCATTAGATTATCATTATTAATTTCCTGAAAAATAAATCCTGAAGATTAAGAAGATTTGAGCTAGCACTTCAAAACTACTTTTTTCTCACGGATCTTTGGGGAAAATGTTCGTGTGAATTTAAGATTCTTAGTTTGAATTTGCAAATCAATTTTATAAGTGCTAACTCCCAAGATCCTCAATCTGGAAATGCAGTAGAGGATCTGTGTTTGCTAGGAATGTTGTGTTCCTTTTCTTGGGCTCCCTGGGGGAAATGACACATGAAGGGTTCAGAGAACCACAAAGATAAAGAAAGACTGGGAAGCTGTCTGTGAGAGGAAAGGCAAAGAAACATTAGTGACCTGAGCCTGTCGCTCCTGCCTCCACATTCAGCAGTGCTGTGGCCAAGGTGCTCTGATGGCAGTGAACATCACGGGTCTGGAGAAGAAGTAACAAGCCTAGGGAGTCGAAGTCCCATTTTGAATTCAAACAAAGTCTTATAAACCAAAAAACCAAATCCACTACTATTGAATTGGTTCTGACTCCACAACTCTATAGGTCAAAGTAGAATGTCCTCATACGCTTTTTCCAAAGCCGTAATCTTTACGGAAGCAAACTGAAACTGCCCCATCTTTCTCCCACAGTACAGCTGGTGGGTTCGAACCACCAATCTTTGATTAGCAGCCGAATGCTTTTAACCACGGTACCACCAGAGGTCCTTAAAACTATTATAGGCAATGTGTGTTCAAAAGGAAGTATTCCAAAAGTTAGGTTGTTAATACTTTGCTAAGGATTCTGGTAGCTGTGGTAGCATATTGCCTAAGGCTATAAGACTGCTTATCAGAAGTGGTTTGAACCACCAGCCACT
>NW_006922002.1:131383-158930 GCF_000298275.1 Orycteropus afer afer | reverse complement strand
TGGGCAATCCTACTTCCGTAGTGATACTGCCTCGGAAACCCAAGGAGGGGTCGCTATGAGTCGGGACCGACTCGACGGCACATAACAACAACAACAAACTGTTATTGGTGTGACTGTTCCTGCTAATATGCTTGACTACTCACTGAAGGGTTGGAGGGTTGCATCCACTCAGAGACACCTTGGAAGAAAGGCCTGGCAGTGTCCTTCTGAAAAATCACCCATTGAAAACCCTGTGAAGCCCAGTGCTATACACATGGCGTCCTCATGAATTGGAATCGACCCCACGCCAACCAGTTGGTTTAATGTGATGATGCATTCTATCTACTCAAAACTGTTTCATTTGAATATTTGAATATAATTATTTAGTTGTAGCTTCCAGTTTCTAAAAAAATAGGAGATAAATGAACAAGTCAAATAAGTACTACAAGAAAATATATAGACAAATCCATAAGATATGACATTTTACAGGACAACTAATCTTGTTGCTTTAACAACTCAGAGGCAATTCAAAAGGGATTTTTCTACATTAAAAGAGACTTAAGGTACACAACAACTAGTTGTAAAGCACAGTCTTGAGTTGGATCCCGGTTTGGGTAACGAAATGTAAAGGACACTTTTGAGACAACTGGGAAAACTTGAATTTGAATTAGATATTAGATGATATTAAGAAATTATTATTAGTTTATTAAATGTGAAAATATTATTTTGGACATATAGGAAATTGTCATTTATTTGTTGTTGTTGTTAGGTGCTGTTGAGTTGGCTCTGACTCACAGCAACACCATGTACAACAGAATGAAACACTGCCTGGTCCTGTGCCAGCCTCACAATCCTTACCACATCTGAGCCCATTGTTGCAGTCACAGTGTCAATTCATCTCATTGAGGGCCTTCCACTTTTTTTGTTGACCCTCCACTTTACCAAGCATGATATCCTTCTCCAATGAATGGTCCCTTCTGACAACATGATGAAAGTAGGTGAGACAAACTCTGGCCATTCTTGCTTCCAAGGAGCATTCCTACTGTACTTCTTCCAGGACAGATTTGTTGGTTCTTTTGGCAGCCCATGGTACTTTCAGTATTCTTCGCCAACACAACTCTTCTTCGATATTCCTTATTCATTGTTCAGCTCTCACATGCATCTTCTGTTCAACTCTTATTTAGCTTTTATTCAGCATTTATTTAGCTCCTATTATATACCAAGGGAGTTCTGGTGGCATAGTGACTAAGTCATTTGACTGCTAACCAGAAGGCTGGAGGTTCAAACCCACCAGCACTCTTCTGAAGGAAGACTGGGCAATCTGCTTCCAAGGAGGAAACCCAAGGAGGGGTTGCTATGAGTCAGATCTAACTTGATGGCAGTGGGTTTTTGAATTAAGTTTGAGTTGGGTTTATATACCCAACTTTTAAATACTTTTCATCCTTTTTTATTTTTGCCTTGTGTTATTCTTGTTTGTGCTTTGGTAGTTTAAAGTAAATTATATCTACCCCTGTGGATCTCTCCAAGGAGCCCTGGTGGTGCAATGTAAGTGCTCAGCTGCTAACCAAAATGTTAATGGTTCAAACCTAGCCTGGGTGCAGTGACATACCCTTGTAGTCCTAGCTACTCTTGGGAAGGCTGAGGCTGGAGGATCACTTGAGACCAGGAATTTTGGCCTGTAGTGCCCTACATCAATCAGGTGACGGCACTAAGTTCAGCATAGATATGGTGACCTCCCAGAAGCAGAGGACCACCAGGTTGCCTAAGGAAGGATGAATGAATCCAGGTTAGAAACAGAGCAGGTCAAACCCACACAGTGGCTCAGAGGGAGAAAGACCTGGCAAATAAGAAGTTTCATATGACAAAATGGATGACTTCAGAAAGATGTGACTATAGTAGTGACTAGGATCAGAGGGATCAATGGCATTCAGGGACCTATAAGCTAAAGGCTAAAAGAAGAAATGATTTCCTGAGTTGGTGATGAAGACAGTCATGCATAGTGGAGCATACATGATACTGCAGCAAGGGTCCTTTAAAAAAGATAGAAGCGTTCCAGATTTTGCTAATAAGCACTAGAGTCCAAGATGAGTGCCATGATGCCATCATTGTGACCTCGATTCTCAAATGTTCACTTAGGCTGGTATGGGCTTAGGAACCATGGGTCACACTTGTAATAAAAGAAGACATACAAACAAAAAAGAGAATGAGCTTGGGGAAAAAAAAAAAAAACCCACCAAACTGTTCCTTTTGTGACTCCAATGTGTTTCAGAGTAGGACTGTGCCCCATAGAGCTTTTAATCACTGATTTTATAAAGTAGATCACCAGGTCTTTCAAGAAGAGACTAAATTAGAAGAGGTGACATAGATCTCCTGTGGAGTAACTTCAAAGGGAGGGAGTGAAAGGTAACTCTTTTATAGTTGGTTGTTTAGATATGTCACAGCAATTTGTGAAAGGCTTTGACATTAGCAAAAAAGATTATTCAGTGTCCTGTCTATACATTCTTCTGTGTTATCTGTGATTTTCATTGTCTTTCAGCTGTTTAAATCTCTGTCCCCACACCTCCTCCAAAGAAACAAACCCAAACTCATTGCCATTGAGTTGATTCTGACTCATAGTGACCTTTGGTTTCTGAGGCTATAAATCTACTGAAGATTTTCCCATCTTTCCTCTTTGGAGCAGCTGGTGGGTTTGAACCATGGCTCTAGTTAGCAATCAAATGCCTTAGGCACTGCACTGCCAACCAAAAACCAAACAAAACTCACTACTGTCAAGTCAAACCTGACTTTTAGCTCCTTATTTTAAAGTCTGTAAGCCATAGGAGGGGCTCTCTGGTGGCGTAATGTGTAAGGCATTTGACTACTAACCAGAAGGCTGGCAGTTCAAACCCACCAGCTACTTCCTGGAAGGAAGGTTGGGCAATCTACTTCTGTAGAGACACTGCCTCAGAAACCCGAGGAGAATTACTATGAGTTGGATCCGACTGGATGGCAGTGAATTTTTTTTTTTTTTTTTAAGTTGTAGAAAACAAGTAGTAAGTAGTGCAACTAATTCTTATTCATAGAAATGAAAATGAATTTTATCTGGTTCAGCTATAAATGATTCTTGTCCTGTGAATATTGATGAGTTTTGCATCTGTTTGTAAATTCATTTCAGTGTTCCTGATTGTTTATATGTAAATGGTTTTTCCAAATTTTTCCTTGAACTTGTTCTAACAGCTTACTGGTGTCCTCATGAATGAGTTAAATAAAATCTTTGACACATGTTCACTTTATATTTGTGAAAGTGTTGTCAGTTTATTTATTTATTTATTTTATCTTAAACTATCTTTTAACAGATACAAATGGGTGTCTACTTAAACCTGCCCTTTGCCTCTGGTCTTAAGCTCTTCAGTAACCTTCTAGCACCTATTGGAGATCAAAAATGGCAGAATCTGGTTGAAATTAAAATAAAGAGCTTTTATTGAGGGGCAAGGCAATTTGCAAATTGGGAATCAGAAAGCCGAGAGGTGTCTGAACTAAGTGACCCAAGGAGGAGATAACTCAGAGTTTATATAAGAGAATATAAGGAAATTTAGTAAGAATTCAGTAATTTGTTGACATATAGGTAATAGTTAAAAAATTTGGTGATGATACATGTGATTGGTAGGAGATTACATATGTTTCTCAAGTTGTTTTTTAAAGTCACAAAGTAATTATTAAATGGGGTACCTTTGGCCTCCAAACTATCACGAGACCCTCCTTGTGTGACTACAGGGAACTCAAAAAAACAAAACCAAATTCACTGCCATGGAGTCGATTCCGACTCACAGCCACCCCCTTTGGGTTTCCGAGGCAGTAAATCTTTTTGGAAGTAGATTGCCCAATCTTCCCTCTGTGGAGTGACTGGTGGGTTTAAACCACCAACTTGTGGTTGGTGGTCAAATACCTTAGGCACTATGCCACCAGAACTCCTTGTGACTAAAAGGAGGACATACATAATTCTAAAGTTTGTTTTGAGTAGGCAGCTGTTCTGAGAATTCTTTTGGACCTGGCTTGCTAGGTGGGAAACAATACCTGTAAAATTGCATTTGTTTCTGGAATTGTTTACCCAGTAATTTTATCAGAGTGCAGTGGGGAGTTACAGGAAAGACAGGCTATATTCCTGATACATAGGTTACTTTTGATTCAAAATGAAGTTTTAACCTCAGACCCTAGCACAACCACCATGCCATGTCAGAGGCCCTAAGTTAATTTGGGGTATGCTTTTTCTCATAACATTGAATGGAAGATTTAGAATTAGCATTTATGCGATATTTTCAAATCAGGTATTTGAATTCTTAGTGTGAATATTTCCTACTGCCATATTTCTTCCAAGGATGGTGTTACCTTTGGTTTCATATCCATTTCCTAATTTGTTTAGTTGCCAATTAGTAACAGCAATGGTAGAATGATCCTTTATGATAATAACTAATAATAAATAATCTGCAAATTTACCACATGCAAACATTGTACTGAGTGCTTTGCCTGTGTTATCAGATGTAATTATTACAACAACTCTACAAAGTAAAAACTTTTATGACCCCTATTTTACAGAAAATGGAAACTTAGAAAAGTTAAGTGATTTGCCCAAAGTCATTGTGGTAGTTAAGTTGTGTGTCAACTTGGCTGGGCCTGGTTTTGAGTGACTGGGCAGCTGGATGTAGTTATCCTTTGTGATGAGACTGGTAATCAATTCCATGGTGGAATCTACTGGAGCAGCTGAGTGGCTGCCTTAGGGATGTGGTCTGCTTCCAGCATATAAAGAGAAGCGTTGAGGAAAGTCTCTAGCTTTTTGGCATGCTTGGGTCCTGCATTTGGCAGAGTCATCAGTGAGTGGCTTGCCATGCTGTCTGCCAATCCTGAGATGGTCTCTGGACTTGAAGTAGTGGCCTGCTGTGTTGTTTGCTAATCTTGGGACTGTGCGATTTTACTTGTTGATCTTGGGTTTGTCAGCCTCAGCGGTCAGCAGCTGCCTGAATTAGGAGAAGGCTCCAGCTTCAGTGGCCCAGGAGCAAGAGGCAGAGCTGAAGTCCAAGATCAAGAGGTCTTGACCCAGCTCCTAGAGGTTGGCATTTTGAACTCGGACTTCTAGCCTCCTAAACTGTAAGAGAATAAATCCCTGTTTGGTAAAGGCCATCCATTTGTGGTGTTTTCTGTTAGAGCAGCACTAGAGAACCAAAACAGGCGTATACTTAAAAAGTAGCAAATAGGTGGAAACAATATTTTTGATTTGGAATGAACTTTAGCCATTACCTACATCAATTCCCTAATTTCATGAAGAAAATATTTAGTATAAGTGGCTTAAATTCTCCCAGTAATAGCAGGGATTGCTTCACAATTAGGTTGTCTAATTCCTGGTCTAATGCACTGCTCTGGATACCGTTGACATTCTATAATATGGGTATATTAATTCCCAATGAACAACAAGTAGAGTTGGATGTTGGGAAAATGATTTTATTTTATGTATTCAGTGATTTGTTCAAGAATATTTTTAAGTACACCTTATTGTCCTTTGACCAATTGCTACTAAAAATATATGAAAGGTAAGTCTGTGACTTTTAGAAGGCATGATGTCTTACTTTTGTTGAAGAAAGATGACAAACAAGGTGGTGAAATCATAAGCACAACTGGAAATAACAGAGTGCTAAAGTGATCATTTATTTTAAAAAAAGGGGTGGGCAGAGTTGAGGGATTTAAAGTTGGCTTGAAGGGGAGAGAGAGAAAGATCAATTCAGTGAGAAAGAACAGATTGGAACATCTTGGATGAGCCAGGGATGAGGTTGGATTGATTACAGGAGGCCAAAGGGTAGAGAGTCTTGGATGGAAGAGCTTTATATCAAAGTCCCCTGAGGTTTCTAACCCAATGAAAGCTCTATTTCAGGTTCAATATCTTTGTGGCAGTGTGTAGAATTGATTAGGGCAGGAAGAAATATAGGTCATTTGCTTGAGATTTAGACAGAGTGCTCCCTGTGATGAAAGGTTCTTGGCACTTATGAATAATAATGATAACCTATATTTGGTATTAAGAAAATACTATAGAAAGTTATTATTTTGTAGTTTCTCTATTTGCTGTAAATTTACCATAGTATATTTATGAACTTGCCTTGTTCTATATAGCATGTACCATTAGTTCTCTCTTCCCAGGCCAAATATTGCTGCTTTTATCATGCTCCCAGGAAAATTTATTCTTTAATTCCACTGATTTATTCTGTGTTAGCCAAAAGAGTAGGAATTTTGTTTTCCTTCAATTTCTAGGAAATTATATAGTAAATCAAAGCTCTTTTGAATGTTCAAAATCTTACTGTTGTGATAGCAGTAAATCTTTAAGCAGTATAAGCAACTTTAAAATTTACAGGCAGTCTACATTCTTCTTCTAAGTAAATAAAAAATAATGTAGTATCTGTGGCAGGCAGAAAGTCTTTATTATAAAACAAATTGCTCCACTTCAATGAATATAAAAGATAAGAGGTTTTGTCTAGACATGGTGAAAATGGAATCCAAACAAAACACTGTACCTTTTAAACATCATGTTGACACTTAAAGAAAATTAAATGTATGTGGGGAAAATGTCTTTAGGTGAAAAAAAAAAATCAGCTTTTACTTGTATTTTGCTGTTATCAATGATGTCTGTGGCAGTTAACTAGACTTGAGCATTACTGGGGTAGGATCAGTCATATGAGTTTGATCTTGATCCTCATACAGCTGTCTATTATACTTGTTGTTGTCATTATTCTAAACCAAGAGTTGGTAAACCTTTTCTGTAAAGGGCCAGTTATAAAACATTTTTTTTCGGGGGTTGAGAGCTGCCATATGGTCTCTGTTGCAATTATTCCACTTTTCCCTTATAGCTTGAAATCAGTGATAGATAATATGTAAACAAATGAGCTTGGCTGTGTTCCAATAAAATTTCATTTACAAAACCAGGGGACAGCCTGGATTTGGCATGTGCTATAGTTCACTGACTCTATTTCTGTAGAGATACTGCCTCAGAAACCCAAGGAAGGATCACTATGAGTCGGATTGGATTCAATGGCAGTGAGTTTGGATTTTTTGAAGTACAGAGGATGAAGTATCAATAGACTAACTTGTTGATGAATTACCATCACTATGAAAAAACAAAAATGGTTTATATTATTCTCTGTGTTTTCTCAAGGGTAATGATAGTTGTGGTAGGGAATTCTTATTTCACTAAAAAAAAATTTAAAAATAATCCATGAATATATTGTCATTTCAAATAATACAGAAATACATAGGATATAATATGAATGTGCCTCTTTACCACACCCTGCCACTCCATTCTCTTTCCTACGGGCTATAACTTTTATCCATTTAAGTGCTTATCCTTTCCATCATTTTTCTAGTATGTAATCACACATCTTTTTATTTTTGTTTATTTTACTTAAATGGAATCATACTATAACTGCTATTTAGTAACTTGCTTTTTTAAAAATATATATAAATACATGTCTTTTTTTAATGTCATGCATATAGAATTCTTTTAAATAATATTCTGTAATATGGATGTACTATAATTTATTTAATCAATACCTTGATCATGGACATTTAGATCCTTTCCAGTTTTTCACTTTTATAAACAGTGCTAAAATCAACAACTCTGCACATTCTTTACTGTGATAATATGCATGTGAATTCTTACAAGTGGAAGCTGCTATCTTTACAGAAAAAAATAGTAATACTCCTTGGCAAATGGTAAGCTCTAAATGTCAAGTCTTTCAGGACAGATTTGTGCAGCCAGAATGCTCCTTAGAAACGAGAATGGCTAGATTTTATCTCACCTAATTTGGTCATGTTGACAAAAGGGAACAATCCCTGGAGAAGATGGTCAGCAAAAAAGGGGAAGACCCTCAACTAGATGGATTGACACAGTGGCTGCAATGATCCATCATATACTCAGGTATAGCAAGGATTGTGAGGATAGTACAGGACCAGGCAGTATTTCGTTCTATTATACATAGAATCTCTATGAAGGCACCTAACAACAACAACAACAACAACAAATATAAAGTGATAGCTGTTCTGGATTTGAAGGTGAGAGTGAGGTTGAAACTTGTTTAGATGGTGTGGTGTAGTAAATTGCATGGTATGGCTTTTCTAGCCATAGTCTTTATAACTCCCACTTTGCTGTGAGCAATTGAGTAGCTGATGGTTAAAGTTATCCACCTGGTGCATTTCTGTTGGAGGAGCAGGAAGTAATCTTTTGGGAAGTTCATTCTCTCTCAGGTGTGCAGAATTCTGATGTTGGGATTGGTTAGCTTTGCCACTCTTCCAAGTTCAAAATGAACCCTCCTAGAGGCAGAAGGGGTCTTTTTGACTGCAAGCTGAGAGAGACACACTTGGTGAGAGAGATGCACTGCTGAGACAGAGATACACTACTGAGAGGGTCTGAGAGGGATGGCTGAGGGAGATGGCCAGCTGAGATGGCCGGCTGAGGGAGAGAGCAGGCTGAGAGAGACTGAGCGTGTTCCTGAACTTGAATTGTATCCTGTTGCTTTCCTAATAAACCCCATAGTCTGTGATTTCTATGTGGCCACTGTAGCCAATTATTGAACCCAGCAGAGAAGTGGTGAGTGCTGTGGGAGGAATAGTTGGTGACAAGGTTAGTAAGAGGGTTGGAGGGTGATAGCATGTCTGGCCTGATAAGAACAGGCCTTGGGCTGCTGATGGTGATTCTATCTTCCTCCTGTGTGGTAAGAGGAGGTCAGAAGATGCCACCTCCTTACCCTTTTAGCAGATGGGTTGTTGTTGTGGTTAGCTGTCATCAAATTGGTCTCTGACTCATGGCAATTCCATGCATAACAGAATTAAATGCTATCTGGTTCTGCACCATCCTGATGATTGGTTGCAGATTGGACCATTGTGATCCATAGGGTTTTTATTAGCTCATTTTCAAAAATAGTTCACTAGACCTTTCTTCCTAGTCTGTCTTAGCCTGGAAGCTCCACTAAAACTTGTTCAGCATCATAGCAATTTAGATGGTAAGGTAAGGGGAATAGTTACAGTTAATAAACTCCTCATATTACGGTGGTTCTAGAATTAGAGAGGTTGGATTTTATATTTAGGAAATAGGGTGTCATTATTTATATTGATTAGGATATGATGAGAGAAAAAGTTTTAGGCAGATTAATTTGGCAGTGTTGTTTTACATGCATTTATGAAGAGAAACCAGAAGCAAGAAGAGAAGACAAGTTGGTAAGTTATCATGGTATGAGCATGAGGATAGAGGATAAAGTGGTGATGGGTACTACTTTGGTGATTTGGGGGTAAAGGTTAAGGCATAAATCATGGAGACATTTAAAAATGTGGACCAATATGTCAGCTAGCTTATGTTATGTACCAAATCACCTCAAAACATTCTGGCCCAGAACAACAATTCATTTGTTCATGATTTTGTGGGTTAGCAATTTGAAGTAGGCTCATCTGGTAGGTTCTTTTGTTGGGTTTGACTATTTTCACTCACACAGTGGGGTTTCCTCATGTATCTGCAGTCAGCTAGCATTTGATGACCTCACTCACATATCTGGCTATTGGCTGGAGTGAAGGGCTAACTGGGCCATGTGTCTTTTGTCACCTAGTGGGCTAGCCTGGTTCATTCACCTAGTGAGATCAAGGTTCCAAGTGCAGCAAGAGGGCAATCCCAGTGCTTAAATACCCTTCAAGTCTCTACTTACATTATATTTGTTATTATCCCATTGGCAAAATCAAGTAATATGGCCAAAGCTGGAGTCAGTATTACAGGGAAATAGCCAAGAGCATGAAAAAAGCAAGGGAATTCTTGCAGCCATTTTTGCAAACAATCTAATAGAACAAAGAAGTTGAGGAGAGGGCAGATTGGATCTAGGGTACAAAGTAGGAAGAGTCAAAAAATGACTTCAAAATTTCCTGGAGGTAGTTTAAAAAAGTTCATCAATATTTATTGAGTAAATACTGTGTACCAGGTGTTGTGCTTTAGATTGAGATTAAAAAAATGAGTAAGACATGACCCTATCCTAAAGTAGCCTAGAGTCCAGTGTTAGAAAGTGATATGCAAACAGCTTAAAACAACTGTTAGGATAAATCTGTCTGCTATATGAGGGTAAGCAAACTCCTGTAAAGACCTATCTAGTAATATTTTTGGCTTTGTGGGCCATATAATCTCTGCCACAATTACTGAACTCTGCTATTTTATCTTGAAAACAGGCATAAATGATAGGTAAGATTAACAGTGAACCCATTAGGATAGTTGGAAAGGGAAGCCAAGTGTAGAGGACAAAATGATTGGAAGTGGGAGGAGTTCAATTTTGAATCAGTTTGACAACCTTCTAGTGGGGATGTCTGGTACAGGCTACAGGCTGGTGTCTAGGTGAACATTTCAGGCCTGAAATATAAGTGTAGTAATTAAAAGTCATGAGTTGGATACATTTCATTTGGAACGAGAATGTGAAAAAGAAAAAGCCAGACACAAGGACAGAATCTTGTACAAAACATTTGATTAAGATAAGTGACAACTAGAAGCTTGTCAGAAAGAGATCAAAACACCAGAGAAAAGAACCTGGGAAAGGCAGTGTCTGTGACATGAAGAAAGAAGACAGTTTGAGGAATGAATGTGTGGTCAAGAGAGGTCAAAAAGAATGAGGAGTGAGAACTGGTCACTGAGATGGCAATAAAGAGGGGTATTGTTCTAAAGATGTCAAGTTTAGCATTTAGGCAAACTCTTATGGTTCACATACATTCCAAATAACTTAGTATTTAGAAACAGTGGGAAAAGAAATGCAGAAATATTGCTTAGTATTGAGTATAAATCTTTTTGCTGTATTTGTTGTTACAATAAGTGGAAGAAAGATCAACACAAACACATTAAGTTGTACTACATTAGGTTTTTTCAAGACTTCCTGGTAACGTTTGGAGAAGGAATTTTATGGAGAAATAATTCTACTAATATTTTTGTGTTGTTGTTGTTGTTAAGTGCCGTCGAGTTGGCTCCGACTCATAGCGACCCCTCCTTGGGTTTCCGAGGCAGTATCACTACGGAAGTAGTATTGCCCAACCTTCCTTCCGAGGAGTGGCTGGTGGGTTTGAACTGCCAGCCTTCTGGTGAGCAGTCAAGTGCCTTAGGCACTATGCTACCAGAGCTCCCAAGGATTCCCTTTAGCATCTCTTATAAGGTTAGTCTAGTCTCAACAAATTCCCTCCATTTCTGCTTATCTGGAAATGTCCTAATTTCACCATCATATTTAAGGGACAATTTTGCTGGGTATATATTTTTGTATGAAGGTGAAAAAAAGAGAAGGAAGCTTGTATGAGAGGTAAAGATTAAAGCATGACAGTTTCTAACTTACATTTTTTAAACTTGAAGACTTTCCCATTGCCTTATCTAAATTTTGAGTTGGAAAAGCAATAGTTGAGACTTCTAGTTCTTAATATATATTTATTGATTAAATTTAAGTCACGTTTAATTAAGAGCATGTTCTATCTATAGTAAGATCTCTTAAATTTCTTTCATCATTTATTTGCCACTCAAGACCTTAAGACCACTGTTGAGAAGCAGGTGTCTAATATTGGTAACGGAGAATTGTGCTGTAAGGAATTTAGAATCAGAATTTCTGAGTTGTGTTCTCTCTGGGCCATCTCCAACAGTTCAGTCTTCTTCCACGGATATCAGTTATTTCTCCTGGACACTGTTTTCATCTCTTTTCCTTGGAAGACTTAGAGGTTGCTCTTCTTAAAGAAAAATGCATAGACTAAACAGAATCTCAAGGACCTTCATTTACAGCTTTCTGGTTTGGATATATTTGGAAGGACATCTAAAACTTGAATACTATGGCTTGAAACAGCAGCCTGGTTTTGCAGATTCTTTGGCATACACCACTACATTCTTGGCTCCATTGCTCTTATTCAATTTGTTGCCCCATAAACTGTCTGTTGGGTTTTATTCCCTCCCCCCACCTTTTTTTTTTTTTAAATATTAACACTTTGTATATATTTCTGTAGAAATATTTTAAAATAAATTATGTTGTTGTTGTTGTTATGTGCTGTTGAGTTGGACCCAACTCATAGCGACCCCCTCCTTGGGTTTCTGTGGGGTTATCACTGCGGAAGTAGATTGCCCAACCTTCCTTCTGAGGAGTGGCTGATGGGTTTGAACTGCCAGCCTTCCGGTTAGCAGTCAGGTGCCTTAGGCACTATGCTACCAGAGCTCCTGAAATAAATTATAGATATCGTGATTTCACTCCTAAGTATTTCCCATGCACAAAAGAATGAAACACTGCCCAGCCCTGCGCCATCCCCATGATTGGTTGTGTATTTGACATTTGTGATCCACAGAGCTTTCATTGGTTGATTTTTAGAAATAGATTGCTAGTCTTCTTGTTGTTGTTGTTGTTGTTGTTATGTGCCGTTGAGTCGGCCCCGACTCATAGCAACCCCTCCTTGGGTTTCCGAGGCAGTATCACTACGGAAGTAGGATTGCCCAACCTTCCTTCCGAGGAGTGGCTGGTGGGTTTGAACCGCCAGCCTTCTGGTTAGCAGGCAAGTGTCTTAGCCACTATGCTACCAGAGCTCCCGCTAGTCTTCCTAATCCATCTTAATCTGGAAGCTCCCCTGAAACCTATTCAGCATGATAGTAACATGCAAGTCTCCACTGACAGACAGGTGATGGCTGTGCATGAGTTGAGTTGGCCTGGAATACAGCCTGGCTCTTCTGCTTGGAAACTGAGAATTTTACTACTGTCCCAAAATATTTCATTATGTATCTCTAAAACAGAAGATCAGTTTCCAACTTAACTTATTTGTGATTTTAATTCAATGATTATTGCTTCTCAAACATATAAATTCAATTTTGTTTTTTTTAAGCACTTATTTATTGCTATCATCTTTCAATCAAGTGTACATAATATCTTCTAGGATGGTGTTTCATCAATATTTTATAATTTATAATATATTCTTTGCTTACACAACATTAGGAAATACTGAGGTAGGTGATTCTCCAGGATGTGGTTATGTTTTATTACTCATTATTTTAGTGATATCATGTTGATGTTAGTCACTACAGGTAATGTTTACTCATACTGTAGTTTTGTAATTTCTGATTACACGACACTTAAAATCATACCTGAGGATACTGTTTCAAGGCATTATTTTAACAAAAGTTCAAACTCTTATTTGGAGTGCTTCCTCATTTATTCCTTGGAAATATTTTCTTTTTGGTTCTGGACCATGCTAATGTTTTCCCATACATTTTTTTTTTTTTTTTTTCTGTATCCTTAATGTTTGGTAAGAACTAACTAAAGAGTTCATATAAAAGACTTCACAATATCCCTTTTCTATCTTTACTTAGATTCAGTTCTACAGCTCATAGATGCATTGTGTAGTTAGCTTGCTTGCACAGTGGACTTCTGTTCCAGAACCCTACAAGATCCTTCATGTTCTCTTACTTTGAACTACATTAAACCGAAACTCCAGGTTCTCTTATATCTCCACCACCATCACAAATTGAAATTCTACTAGTTTATATTTATTGATTTTTTTTTTTTTTTTTATTATAACTGAGGCCTTACTCTTGAGCCTACTCTTGAACAAGCTTTCTGGTTTTAGTCAAATATATTTGACAACTATCATGCGAGTACTATCCAGTTTCACCCTTCCACCCCATCTAGCTGTCACACAAGCCACTCCCTCTGACTGGAATACTCTCCCATTTCCTTTTTCATGAAAAACACTCCTATCCTTCAGTCACAACCTATGACTCATCTCACCAGCGGATTCATTCCAGACTTAGCCAGCTCAGTCAACTTATAGTTTTCAAGATAGGGGTTAGAAAATATTCCTTCTCTCTATATTCCTGATGACTTATTATTTGTTTGTGATTATTGTTATCATTTTTTCCCCTAAACTTTATTTATTTTGTTGTTGTTGTTGAGAATCTGCAGAGCAAAACATACACCAATTCAACAGTCTCTACATGTATCATTTAGTGATGTTGATTACATTATTCAAGTTGTGTAGCCATTCTCATTCTCTTTTTCTTGGTTTTTTTTTTCCCCTCATTAACATCAACTCACTATCCTCTAAGGTTTCTATCTAGTCTTTCAGGTTGTGGTTGTCAATTTCATCCCTTATAGATAGTTCTTAAAAGAACATAATGCTCAAGGCAGATCTTTCTTACTAGTTAAGCTACTCTATTGTTGGGTTTAAGACTTCAGGGGACATTTTTGGTTTAGTGTTTAAAGATTATGGAGCTCTGGTGGTGTAGTGAATAAGGCATTTGACTGCTAACCAGAAAGTCAGTGGTTCAAACCCACCAGCCCACTCTGCAGAAGGAAGATGGGGTGATCTACTTTCATAAAGATTTCAAGCCTCAGAAACTCAGTGGGGGTCATTATGAGTTGCAACTGACTTGATGGCAGTGAGTTTGGTTTGGTTTTGGTTAAAAGATTATTTCAAGGCAATAGTTTCAGGGGTTCATCCAACTTCCATAACTCCAGAAAGTCAGAAGTCCATGAGAATTTGAAATTATGTTCTGTATTTTCCCTTTTTGATTAGAATTCTCCTATGGAATCAGTAATGCTAGCTGGCCATCATCTAGTTCTTCTGGTCTCATGGCAAAGGAAACAGTTGTTCATGGAAGCAATTAGCCACGCATTCCATATACTCTTCCTGTTCCTGACTTTTCTTCTTTTGTTCCTCCAGGTGAATAGAAATCAATTGTTGTGACTTGTATGGCCACTTACAAGCTTTAAGATCCCAGGCACTACACAACAGAGTAGGAGGTAGAACAGAAACACTAAACATGGTATTAGGTCAATTAACTGAGATGTCCCACGAAACCACAACCCTAAATCTCTGAACCAATAAACAAAATCTCATGAAGTGTTTGGTCAAACATTGCAGCCTCAGCAGCTACTTTTTTTTTTTTTTAAATTGTGAATATATCTATCACATAACTTTTGTCAATTCAACTTTTTACAGGTGTACAACTTATTGAAAGCACTTGCAATAATTGGCTATGATTTTTGCAATAATTTTTCCCCCTTTTGGATTTTGTAGAACAGAGAAGAATATAGTGAATATAGTGCCTGGGATTACAAAATTTTAAAACAAAAAGGTCCAACATACACAGCAGTTATGCTGCCCACCTAAGAATGTAAGATTTCCAAAGCAGGGACTGGATTTTTTTGAGAATATTAGTTTGGATATAATTCACTTTCCCAAAACATGTTCAACTCAAACATTTTTTAAAATCACATTCTTATGAGTAAGACAGGGCAGGTATAGGCAACTCTTATTTTTCTTGTCAGAAAAATTGCATCGTAAGTTGAATCTTTACAGGGAGATTCTATTTTCCACAGAGGGACAATATGAAATTTTGAGTTTTGTACCCTACCGTATTTTCCCACTGAGCTTAGAGCTATTCTAAAAACCCTGTAGTAGGTGATCAATAGAAATTTTGACAAAAATACTTTCACATTTATTTTCTCACTAGCACTGTTGTTGTTAAAAGTAAAAGACTGATCCAAAGAATTTCACCTTCACCTTCTCCAATTGCCTCAATTTATTTTAAGTCCCAAGTATAGTTGCTTGATATCAGATTGATGAAGGCTTATTATTCTTCAAAGACATGGGATCTCCAGAGACTTTGTTGATGAATCTCAGATATTTGAGCCTTATCTTTTATTGATTTTTGTTAATATCATCAGTAGATGATAAGATCAGAATTTAAAAGGGGAGCATTATTTGGGTGGTGCGATAACTGAAATATGACAATATGTTAATTTAAATACACATACTTTGGGTCAGTAGCAAAAATAAATTACTAAAGTCAACAAAATTAATGTGTATATTAACATTGTATGAAATTAGCATTGAAATAATTGATTTCACAAAATTAATTTTGTTTTATTGAACATTTACCATATGCCAGGCAATGGGGTTTCAGTCATGAACAGTGTCTTTGCTGTCATTAATCTTATATTCTAGTGGGGAAGACAATTAACATTTAATAATTAACAATTAATTATAACAGTTAACAAGTAATATTGTAATAATTTTTTTGTTGTTATTTGCTGTCGAGTCAGACTTGACTCATAGCGACCCCTCTTTGGGTTTCTGAGGCAGTATCACTATGGAAGTAGATTTAGTAAGTGGTAAGTAAAAAATGCAAATTAGAGTAGATAAATATTCTGATGGGATGAGGACTAGTTTATTTTATTTAAAAAAATATTTTATTTATCTATATTTTTATTGTGGTTTGGGTGCAAGTTGACAGAGCAAATTAGCTTCTCATTCAACAATTTATATACATTTTGTTTTATAACATTAGTTGCAATCCCCTCAGTGTAATAGTACTCTTCCCACTTCTCCCTGGTTTCCCTGCATCCATTTGTCCTTCTTTCCTGCCCCTTCATGCCAATCTTCTGAGCTTGGTTTTGGGGCAAATGCTGCCCTTTTGGTCTTGTATGGTTAATTGTTCTGAGAAGCACATTCCTCATGAGCACCATTCTTCACTTTGTAGGCCTGCTGTCATTTGGCTGCAATATGATCCCCAGAGGTGGGTTAAGTTCCAGGTTTACAGGGTGTCTAGCAGTCATGGTCTCAGTGGTCGCACTAGTCTGTATTAGACCAGTAATGAGGACTACTTGGGTGTGTGGGAGGGAAGGTCCAGGAAGTCTCTCTGTAGCAGAGACTTGAATAAAGGATGGAAGAACCCCTCAAAGATCTGGGGTAGCAGCATTCCAGGAGAGGAATCAGCAAGGACAAAGACCCTGGGAAAAGCCATTTGGCATGCTTAAGGAGCAAGGTAAAGGCCAGAGTTGATGGAATAGCACATGTCAGGGAGAGAGAAGTAAAAGATAAGATGGACAAGGCAGTCAAGGGCCAGATCATATAGAGTCTTGGTGTGTGTTTTAGTCTGGGTTCTCTAAGAAGCAGGTGCCAAGATGGGATTAAATGTAAATGGATTTTATTAGTGAATATCTGTGTAAAATAAGGTGTAGTATTCCAGTGAAGGCTGGGAGAGCTCTCAGACTGTGATGCTATGATACAAATTTGTCCTGAGTAAAGAAGAAACAAAGAAGATTGGACGTCAGTGTTTAGGTTGTCATAAGTTAGAATGAATGCGACAATAACTAACACCAAAAGTAACATTCAGTAAGGTTATCCATCAAAGAAGTGTGGTGTATCTCAGGAACTGGTTTGATTTAGTATCTCTGCCTCTGTCATTGGAAAGCATGTGGAAGGTATGGACTCAGTGCAAACAGTGATGAGATGGGGAGCTCTGGGGAGGCATGAGTTCAAGGTAAAGGGATGGTTATATGTATACTGAACTTGAAATGCCTATTAGACTTCTAAATGGAGATATTTGGTTCACAGTTGGATGTAGGAGTCTGACCGGCAGAGGGATTATCCAGACAGAAATTAAAATTGGGGGTGGGAGGGGTGGGAGTGTCATCTGTGTTATTTTAAAACCAAAAGCTAGATGAGGTCATCTAGGGAGAGTATAGTAGTAAAAAGAATAGAAGCAGTTGAGGACTGGCCTTGGGGCACTACTTTGTGGAGGTCAGGAAAAGGAAGAGGCAAGAATGAACATCAAAGAAGTCTAATGAGATGGCAGAAAATGGGAAGAAAGTGTTTCAAGAAAGAAATAATTAGCTGTGTCAAATGCTGCTGAGAAATTGGTGAGGATTCTAACTTAAACTTTGTATTAGGAAAAAGGGAGATCTTGATGACTTTGAGTGTGGGTTCAGTGCAGTACTAGGAAAAAAAAGATTGAAGGGAGGATGGGTGTTGACCAAGTGCATACAGTGAGTATAAATAATCTTTTGGAGGAAATTTGCTGCAAAGGGAGCAGTAAATTGGGTGATATCAGATAAAGCATGTTTGTATTTTGATGGAAATGATTCAGAGGAGAAAGGAAAATTGAAGATGTAGAAGAAGAGTCTACAATTGTTGGAGCAAATCTTAAGCAGGCTTTTGGGGAAGGGCTTCACAGCATCTTTGGAGGAGTTGGCCTTAGGTAGGAGCAGGGAAGGATCATTTATTTCAACAAAAGGGAAGGTTGAATATAGATACTGTGGTAGTTTGGTTTGTGTGTCAACTTGGCTGGGCCTGGTTGAGTGTCTGGGCAGCTGGTGGTAATTAATCCCCATGAGAAGACTGGCAATCAGCTCCATGGTGGGATCTATCACAAGCAGCTGGGTAGCTGCCTTTGGGTATGTGGTCTGCTTCCCATATATAAGGAGAAGCCTTTGGGTATGGTCTCTAGCCTTTGGCATGCTTGGACCCTGCATGTAGTCATGTTATTGTTCAGCAGCCTGCTATGCTCTGCCAACCTTGGGACTTACAGTGGACTTAAGTTAATGGCCTGCCATGTGGATTGGTAACATTGGGACTGTGCCTTTTTCCTTGTCAACCTTGGGGCTTCTCAGTCTCAGCAGCCAGCAGCTGTTTGAGTGAAGAAATGCCTCTGGCTCTGGTGGGCCGGGAGCAGGAAGCAGAGCTAGACCCCAAGATTGAGGGGCTTTCACCCAGCCCCTAGAGTTTGGCACTTTGAACTTGGTCTTAAAGCCTCCAGATTGTAAGAATAAACACCTGTTGTTAAGGCCATCCCATTTGTGGTATATTTCTTGTCAGAGCGGCACTAGGTAACCAGAACAGATACTGATGCATGAAGCCTGTTAAAACTTGTGATGGATAGATAAAGAAGTTTTATGATTGCTTCTATTCTTGCAGTGAAATTGGAAGTAAAGCAATTTGTTGAAAGTGAGCATTGAGGATACATTGATTGAGATTTGTAAAAGAGGAGGTGTGAAATAATTGTCTTCAATTTTAGAATCCTGGGAATGGGAGAGCAATTGGGGGTATAATGTACTAATGCAAGGCAATATTCAGGGACCATCTGTGATTTATGTTGTTTGTTATTATTGTTAGCGGCCTTTGAATTGGTTCTGACTCCTAGTGACTCTATGAACAAGAGAATGAAACTGGCTAATCCTGTACCATCCTCATAATCATTGCTATGTTTGAGCCCATTTTTTTTTTTTTTTGCAGTCACTGTGTCAATACATCTCATGGAGGGTCTTCTTTTTGCTGACCCTCTGCTTTACCAAGCATGATATCCTTCTGCAGGGGCTGGTGCCTCCAACTAACATGATCAAAGTAAGAGAGACAAAGTCTTTCATCCTTGCTTCTAAGGAGCGTTCTGGCTGTACTTCTTCCAAGACAGATTTGTTCATTCTTTTGGCAGTCCATGCAATACTCAATATTCTTTGCCAACACCATAATTCAAAGGCATCAGTTCTTTAGCTATCCTAATTCACTGTCCAGCTTTTGCATGCATATGAGGCACTTGAAAAAAAAAAAACACATGGCTTGGATGAGGCATACCACACCTTGATCTGCAAACTGACATCTTTGCTCCTATATACTTTAGAGGTCTTTTGCAGCAGATTTTCCCCATGCAATACATTGTTTGCTTTCTCAATTGCTGCTTCCATTGGCATTGATTATGGGTCCAAGTAAAATGAAATCATTGACAACTTCAGTCTTTTCTCCATTTATCATGATGTTGCCCATTGGTACAGTTGTGAGGATTTTTGTTTTCTTTATGTTGAAGTGTAATCCATATTGAAGGCTGTAGATTTGATCTCATCAGTAAGTGCTTCAAGTCCTCTTCACTTTCAACAAGCACGGTTTTGTCATCTGCATATCACAGGTTGTTAATGAGTCTTCCTCCAATCCTGATACTGTGTTCTTCTTCGTATAGTTTACCTCCTCAGATTATTTCCTCAGCATAGAGATTGAATTAGTAGAGTGAAAAAACACAGTTCTGACACATAGCTTTCCTGATTTCAAACCATGTACTATCCCTCTGTTCTATGTGAATTATTTCCTTTTGGTCTATGCACTGGTTCCACATGAGCACAAGGAAGTGTTCTGGAATTCCTACTCTTTGCAATGTTATCCATAATTTGTTATAATCCACACAGTCAAATGCCTTTGCATAGTCAATAAAACACACATGAACGCCCCTCTGGTATTCTCTCCTTTCAGCCATGATCCATCTGACATCAGTAATGATATCCCTTGTTTCATGTTCTCTTTTGAATCTGGCTTGAAATTCTGATATTTCCCTGTCTATGTACTACTGCAACCATTTTTGAATTATTTTCAGCAAAATTTTACTTGCATGTGATATTAATGATATTGTTTGATAATTTCCATAGTCTGTTTTTATGTTACATTAGATTTATATTAGCAGTCTTGAAATGATATCATGTACACTGTTGTGTTTTTTTCCTCTATCAATGGTGAAAGAAATATATGGCATTAAAAAATGAAGTCTTCCTGAGACTTCATGCATCCTCAGTGTATCAGGATCACACAGAGTAACCTCTAGGAGTTGAAAGTGAAGGAGATTGTGCAAGTCGAGAACTTAAGAACACTTTAAATGTGCTATGTTGTTGTTGTTAGTTGCTGTCGAGTTGGCTCTGAATCATAGAACGAAACACTGCCTAGTCATGTACCATCCTCATAGTCCTTCCTACCCTTGAGCCCATCATTGCAGGCACAGTTTCAATCCATCTTGTTGAGGGCCTTCCCCTTTTTCACTGACCCTCTGCTTTACCAAGCATGACATCCTTCTCCAGGGAGTGGTCCTTTCTGACAACATGACCAAAGTAGGTAAGACGAACTCTGGCCATTCTTGTTTCCAAGGAGCATTCTGGCTGCACTTTCAGGACAGAATTGTTTGTTCTTCTGGCAGTCCACAGCATTTTCAGTATTCTTCTACAACACCACAATTCAAAAGCATCAACTCTTCTTCATCTTCTTCATTCATTGTCTGGCTTTCACATGCATATGAGGCTATTGAAAACACCTTGGCATGGGTCAGGACCACTTTAGTCTTCAAAGTGACATCTTTGCTTCTTAACACTTTAAAGAGGTATTTTGCAGCAGATTTTCCCAGTGCAATGCCATATCTAATTTCCTGACTGCTGCTTCCATGGGTGTTGACTGTGGATCCAAGTAAAATGAAATCCCTGACAACTCATATCTTTTCTCTGTTTATCATGATGTTACTTATTGGTCTAATTGCAAGAATTTTCATTTTCTTTATGTTGAGGTATAATCCATACTGCAAACTGGAGTCTTTGATCATCAATAAGTGCAGCAAGTCATCTTCATTTTCAGCAAGCAAAGTTGTGTCATCTGTATATCGTAGATTGTTAATTGTTCTTCCTCCAATCTGGATGCTGTATTCTTCTTCATATAATCCACCTTATTGGATTATTTGCTCAGCATGCAGACTGAATAAGTATGGTGAAAGATACAACCCTGTCACACTCCCATCCTGATTTTGAACCATGAAGTATCCCCTTGCTCTGTTCAAATGACAGCATCCTGGTCATAAGCACAATGAAATGTTCTGGAATTCCCATTCTTGTAATTGTTATCCATAATTTGTTATGATCCACACAGTTGAATGCCTTTGCATAGTCAATAAAACACAAGTAAACATCTTTCTGGTATGCTTTGCTCTCAGCCAAGATCCATCTGACACCAGCAATGATATTCCTTGTTCCACTTTCTCTTCTGGACACAGCTTTCATTTCTGGAAGTTTCTTATCAATATACATTTATTGCTGCAAACGCTTTTGAATGATCTTCAGCAAAATTTTACTTGCATGTGATAATGATATTGTTGGATAATTTCCACATTCTGTTGGGTCATCTTTTTTTGGAATGGGCACAAATATTGATTTCTTCCAGTCAGTTGGCCAGGTAACTAGCTTCCAAATTTTGATGCAAGCTAGGGAAAATCCCTCCATTATTATTTTTTAATTTTTGACCCTTGGGTGACATTTAACCTTTTAGAATTAACTTCTCAGTTTTCATTAAAAATAGTTTGCATTTTTATCAGAATTGCATTTAATGTGTATATGTCAATATGAAAGGTTGTGGCTTTTCCAGTTGGATCTTCCTATATTCAAATGAATAAAATATTTTGATATTTATTCAAAAAACAAAAAATATTTTTCAGAAATACTTAATTTTCTCACACTTCTCTTGTTAGAGTATTCTTAAGCACATATAAAATTTTATCAGTTTGTCATAATAGGACTCTTATTGCATTTTTATTGTTTATTATTGATGTGCAGTAGTAATGCATTCATTTTTATATGTTTATCTTTTATATGACTCACTCAGGAAATTCACCTATTCTAATAATTTGCAGTTGATTATTTTGAACTATAAATATTCAAAGTTTGTGTCTTATCTTTCTAATGTTTATACTTCATTTTCTTTCTCTCCTTATTGCATTATCTAGGAAGTCCAGAATAATTTTGAATGGTAGTGATAATTTTTTTTCTCAATTGTTTTTTATTCTTTACACTTAAGAAAGTCTTTTGTTTCATGTTTCTAGTATATTTCTTTATCAAATTAATTTCCCTTATTCTTAACTTACTAAGAGTTTTATATAGTTTATAATTTATTAAGTTTTTTTAATATCTATCCCTGATTAGATAGGAATAGACATAAAACTTTTCAAGTGTGTGTGTGTGTGTGTGTATGCTTAACCATCTATCAAATGGTTCTTTTATCTGTTAGTGTAGTAAATTGTGAATTAAATTTCTAGTAGTAAACCGGCATTTAGTTATAATAGTAATACATAAAAATAGTATTAAACCCTATTTAGTTATAATACTTTCATTTTTCACTCTGTTGTTAGCTTTGATTTGCTAAAATTTAAGGAAGAATTTTAAATCCACACTCAGAAGTGAAATTGTCTATGGGTATAAACTCAAATGCCTACAGGAGCCAAAATAATTTGTAAAAATGAGCAGTGTAGATGTGGTTTACAAAAGAATAGATGGAGGCTGTGGTGGTAAGAGGAGCTCTGTTGGCGTAGTGCCTAAGGCATTTGACTGCTAACCAGAAGGCTGGAGGTTCAAACCCACCAGCCCCTCCTTGGAAGGAAGACTAGGCAATCTACTTCTGACGAGATACTGCCTTAGAAACCTGAGGAGGGGTCACTATGAGTCAGCTCCGACTCGACAGCAGTGAGTCTGGTTTTGGTTTGGTGGTAGTGAGACAGGCAGGGAATCGGGCTAGCCAGGTCAAACAGGCCCCTGACTCAATACCGTTGGAACTTAAGCCTACATGAAGACTAGCATGTAATTCTTGATGCTGGCTAGAAAATTGCTTGCACTTGTCAAACCAGGCCTTCAGGCAAGGTAAAAGATTACATTTTGAAAGCCCCAAAAAGCTTGACCAGTTGTAAAATGCTGATAAATCTCTGAAGTTGCCCTTCAAGTTCCTCACCAGGTGCAGAGCCTTATTCCTGCCTAAAACCCTTTATAATTATACCATAGAAAATCCTTTGTTCAGTGAGAGACCAGAGGCTAGTGTAAGTGAAAACCCCTCTCCATCTCTGCCTTGTGAGCTCATCCCCTCTCCTCTCTTTAATAAACTTTGCTTCATGTGTGGTGGTATAGTGGCTAAGGCATTTGACTGCTAACCAGAAGGCTGGCAGTTCAAAGCCACTAGCCACTAGTTGGAAGGAAGGTTGGGCAATCTACTTCTGTAGTGATACTGCCTTGGAAACCCAAGGAGGGGTCACTATGAGTCGAATCTAACTCCATGGCAGTGAATTTGGTTTGGATTTTAGTTTATTCAGTTTTTTGCCAATAGAAGGCGAGGACCCCCTGCTCAGGGCCACAGGGACCCTGGTAACAATAATGCTCCCATATTGGGTCTCATAGCACTCATATTCACTATTTAAAAGAAATATATTGCTTAAATATAATTATCTACAGACTTGGTTCATAGTTCAGTTTGCAGTGTCTGGTATGTGTGTGTAGGTTTGTGCCAGCCTCACAAAATGAATTAGGAGGCATACTTTTAAAATTTTATGTGTAGGGACAACTTAAATAAATTATTTTCTTGCAACAAACTCACCCTCAAAATGATCTAGGCCCAGTGCCTTTTTGAGGGTATAAATCCACTCCCTGCCCAGATATATTTAATCTAATCTACAGTTATTATCAAGGAGTTCTGGTAGTGCAGTGGTTAAAGCATCAATCTACTAACCAAAAGGTCAGCTCTTTGAACCTACCAGCTGCTCTGCAGGAGAAAGATGAGGCAGTATACTTCTGTAAAGATTAACGGCTTTGGAACCCCTATATGGCAATTTCACTCTGTTCTATAGAGTTGCTATGAGTCAGAATTGACTCCATGTCAGTGGGTTTGGTTTTTTTGGCTTATGGTTATCATCCAACTTGGGTTTACAACTTACTCTGAAAGCAACTCTTTATATTTATGTTTTCTGGGAACATAGCATATCATGAGAATTTAAAAATTTCTCTGCAAGTATGGCTGGGAGCAGCTGGGCAGCCTGAGAGATTCCAGGAATGCTGTATGAGGAAGATCTGAGTGTGGAAGTTGCTTCATTTCCTGAATGTATGCGTACATAGTGAATGTGTGAATGTTTAGAGTTACCTGAGTCTGCTGTGCTTTTATTTCTTACTTTATGCTAGGAGCCCTCTCCAGTTAGACTCTGGAATCAAATATCCCAGCCAGGAGATTTTCATAGATAGGGAGAGAAAGGGACATAGCTAGCTGAGCTGTTTTAAAGGTATTTCATTAATTTATTACCTTCTGATTTGCTCATCACTCACTCTGTCCCCATATGTGTGGATTCAGAACTTGCAGTTTCTCTGATGAGGTCCTTGGAGATGAATGGCTCCTTCACTCCCGTATTTCCCACACCTATTTTGTGTTGCTGTTTTCTCTGGTTTGGATTTTCCATCAGTCTGATTCCATCTGCTTTCTATTTCCTCAAAATTTCTGGTCTAGTGATCATACTTCTTCTTGTTTCCAGTGCTGTTAGGGATTTATTCTTAAAAAAAAAACAAAAAAAACTTTTTCACATTTTTAAGTAGAATTGGTGAAGGAATGAAAAATAAACCTATGTGTTTAGTCTATTACCATGCACTGAAAGTTTAAGAGCTCTGTATGGTAATTGGTATTACTTTATTAGACCCATTGTCTAATTTCTTTTCTACTAAAAGTATACTTTTTCTTTTTTTACTGTTGATGATGAATATATATTTATTTATTGTTTCTCATTATGGTATGAATGTAATGTTACATAGAAATATCTTTAGTAATCCATTCTAAATTTTTAGATTTTACTCTTTAAGTTGAAAACATGAACTTATTTGAACACTGAATTTTTTTTTTTTTTTTTTAAATAAAATTTGCTATGTTTTCTGTGGTAGTCCATCCAGTAAGCCTGTTGTTGTTATGTGCCGTTGAGTCGGACCCGACTCATAGCGAACCTTCCTTGGGTTTCTGAGGTAGTATCATTATGGAAGTAGATTGCCCAATCTTCCTTCTGAAACCACCAGCCTTCTGGTTAGTAGTCAAATGCCTTAGGCACTATGCTACCAGAGCTCCAGTAAGCCTAGTCTCACTAAATAAACTGACAAAAGGATTGATATGTAACGACTCAGAAACAGGGCTAGTATTCACAGATGCACTGTTTGCTACTTCAATACTCAAATGGGGCATAAATTGTTTTATGAATGGAGCATTGGGTTTAGAGTTTGAAACTCTGTAATCTAGGTTTTGCCTTTGGCAGTTATTATTAGTTGCAGAGCCTTGAGTAAGTACCTAAAATTTCTGAACCTCAGTTTTATCATCTGCAAAATGGTAATAATAATAATACCTGCCCTTCCCTATCACATAGGTTTATTTGTGATAATCACATGGGAAAATGAATATTGAAAATCCTTTAAGAAAACAAAATTAGGTAAATGTAAGTTAATAGTAAGCATTCTATAGCTTCCCAATGACGATCTTTAAGCAAAGATTTGATTTAAACATCAGTAGTATTCTTGACTTCCTTTGAGTTAAGGACTCCTTGAATTCAATTTTTTTTATTACTATTATTAAAATGAAAGTTTGATGTATAAGGAAAAGACAAATGGAGAATAATAAGTTATATTAATAATAAAGGAGAATAGTTAATCAGATCTGATAAAAAATAAGAGGTTTGTTTTCATCAGAGTTTCAAATTTTTGCTACCCGAAAGGAACCAATTTAGAGATGTTTTCATAGAAACATCTGGATAGTGGGTTAGAAATGTTTAGAATGTGCCTGGTCTCAGGATACTTAATTTACTTTGGCTGCCTGAGTCTTTTCTCTAGAATAGATGTTTAGGCCTCACCTTTTCTTGGTTACTTTCATACAACAATTAGTGTCAACTAATGAAATTCATTATTTTATTCTGAATATCAAATCCAGTAGTCTGTGTGAGTTGGTTTTCAATCAGAGAATTTTGCTAGGTGAGCAGAATTTGAAGTCAGACCATGAAAACATAGGATCCATTTGCACCCAGCTAATTCGCAAGGGAAAATAGCCTTGGGGTGTATTTATTGCAGAAGAAAATTAAGCATTCTAATCCATGAGGATTAAGACTTTGGAAAAAGAGAGGGATATATTGAAAAATCCCTGCCTCTTATCCAAACTTTCTGTAACCTGAAGTTACAGAAACAAAATATACCAAGGACCAAATACTACTGAATGTTTTTTTGTGATGATTGAAGGGGAATGGCATTCCACAGATGTGGAATAGAATAATACTTGGTGAACAGAAAGCTTAACACTGTTTTCCAAACTGATTCTACTGTTCTAAATATATTTCCTAATTTGCCAAACTCTTTGAGATAATAAATAGACTGCATACATACACATTCAAATGTATACTGTAACAAATTAAGAATGTGAATTAACATGAAACACCTGAACTTTTGTTTGTTTGAGTAACAGAAGCTTTCTTTCTGTTTTTTTTTTTTCTCCATACTTTCAAAGTATTGGGGGAATATTACAAAATAATAATGAATAAGACAGGAAGATTACTTCGTTGATCATTTGGAAATCATGCAATAGACTTTCTTAACTTTACTTTTCCAGGCAATTATGGCCTGATGCTTCTATTCTCCTTTATAAAATTCTTTCAAAGAATTGTCTGTACTCATTGTCTCCAATTTCTCTCTTCCCATTCTTTCTTTTTTCACTTTAACTATTTGTTGTGATTTGGGTGAAATTTTACAAAGCAGATGTGTTTTCTTTTCAACAGTTCATACATATTTTTTTCATGACACTAATTACAAACTCAAGGAGCTCAGCTGGTGCAGTGCCTGAGGCATTTGACTGCTAACCAGAAGGTTGGCCATTCAAACCCACCAGCTACTCCGCAGAAGGAAGACTGGGTGATGTACTTCCGTAAAGATTTACCACCTCGGAAACCCAAAAGGGGTTGCTATGAGTCGGAATCTACTCAATGGCAGTGAGTTTAGTTTATTTATTTATTTTTGGTAATTACAATCTCCACAATGAAATAGCTTTCTCCCCAATTTCTCTCTGTGGTTTCTCTTTCCCTGTCCTTCTTTGTTATGCATTCCTCCTTGTCTCCCTAGCTTTTTCTCTGCACAAATGCTTCCCTTCTGATCTCCTGTGTTGATTGTTCTAAGTAGACCTCCCTGGTGTAATT
>NW_006922002.1:130108-130615 GCF_000298275.1 Orycteropus afer afer | reverse complement strand
ACACTTCTGTTATATTGTCTTCCACTTCACCACAATCCATACATGTCTCTTAACTAGCTAGCAATTTTTCCTCCCCACTTTCCCCTCCTTGGTAATCAACAAAGATTTCCTTCCCTGTGTAAACCTTTCCTTGACTTTTTACAGTAACAAACTAATAATATAACATTTGTCCTTCTGTGATTGACTTTTTTCACCCATCATACTGCCTTCCAAGTTCATGCACAGTAGGAGGTGATTTGTGGATTCGTCATTATTCTTTAATGTTGCATAGTATTCTTTTGTGTGTATATACCACACTTTGGTTATCCATTCATCTGTTGATGAGCACTTTGGTTGTTTCCATCTCTTTGTTATTGTGAATAGTGTGAACAGTGCTGTGATGAGCAGGGGTGTGCATGTATCTATTTGTGTGTATATCTGTGCCCTGGATTTCACCTATTTAGGATATATTCCTAATAGTGGGCTTGCTGGATCAAATAATATTTCTATTTCCAACTTTTTTTTTTT
>NW_006922002.1:117514-123833 GCF_000298275.1 Orycteropus afer afer | reverse complement strand
CCATTTTTGAATTTGAGTGTTTGTCTTTTTGATGTTGAGGTGTTGAAGTTTTCTATAAATTTTAGAGATAAGTCCCTTGTCAGATATGTTATTGCCAAACTTTTTAGCCCAGTCTATAGGTTCTCTTTTTAATCTTTTGGAGAAGCCTTTTGATGCACATTTTAATTGAATTTTCAGAGGTCCCAGTCATCTAGTTTATCTTCTGCTGTTTGTGCCTTTTGGATTATGTTAGTCTATTTATGCCATAAATTAGAGCCTGTCCATTTGCCCTGATTTTATCTTTGGTGAAATATATAGTTTTGGGTTTTACATTTAGGTTTTTGATCCATCTTGGGTTCATTCTTGTATGAGGTTTGAGATATGGATCTTGTTTCATTTTTCTGCAACAGCACCATTTGTTAAAGAGACTATCTCTTCCCCATTTAATGGGTTTCAGTCTTTTTTCAAAAATCAGCTGTCCATAGGTGGATGGAAGTATTTGTGGATTCTCTATTCTGTTCCACTGGCCTATTTGTATATTATTGTACCAATACCAGGTCATTTTAACTACCATGGCTGTACAGTAGGTTTTGAGATCAGGAAGTGTGAGTCCTCCTGCTTTGTTTTTCTTTTTCAGTAGGCTTTTCTCATCTGAGTTTTCTTTCCTTTCATTATAAAATTAGTGATTGGTTTTTCCATGTCCATACAGGATGTCAGTGGTATCTGCATCAGAATTTAATTTAATCTATAGATTGGTTTGGGTAGTATTGACATTTTTCACAATGTTCAGTCTTCCTGTCCATGACCATGGCATGTTCTTCCATCTGTGTAGGTCTCATAGTTTCTTGAAATAGTGTTTTGTAGTTTTCCATGTATAGGTCTTTTGTGTCTCTGGTAATATTTATTCCTAAGTATTTTTTGGTAGATATTGTAAATGGCATTGCTTTCTTTATTTCCCTTTCAGACATCTCTTTGTTGATGTAGAGGGTTTTTGCATATTGATTCTTTATCCTAACACTTGCTCAATCTTCAATTAGTTTCAGTAATTTTCTTGCTAAGTCTCTTAGTTTTTCTATGTGTGGGATCATGTCTTCTGCAAATAGAGATACTTTTATTTCTTCTTTGCAATTTGGAAGACTTCTATTTTTCTTCCTTGCCTTATTGCCCTAGCTAAGACTTCCAGTACAATGTTGAACAGAAGTGGTGATAGAAGGTATTCTTATCTCATTGCTGCTCATAAGGAGAATGCTTTGAGTCTTTCTCAATTGAGAACAATGTTGGCTTTTGATTTTGCATGTCCTTAATTATGTTGAGGAATTTCCCATATATTCCTATTTTGCTGAGAGTTTTTTATCAGGAATGGGTGTTTTATTTTATCAAATGTCTTTTCTTTATCTATTGATATGATCATGTGGTTCTTTTCCTTTCTTTTACTTATGTGATGGATTGCATTGATATTTCTTCTAATTTTGAAACATCCTTGCACACCTGATATTATTGGTCATGGTGTATTATTATTTTTTTAATTCTATTGGCTAGAATTTTGTTGAAGAATTTTGCATCTATGTTTATGAGGGATTATCAGTCTGTAGTTTTCCTTTTTGGTGATGTCTTTGCCTGGTTTTGGTATCAGGATTATGGTGCTTCATAGAATGGATTTGGGAGAATTCCATCCTATTCTTTGTTTTGGAACAGTTTGGGTAGGATAGTTGTTAGCTTTTCTCTGAATGTTTGATAGAATTCTCCAGTGAAGCCATCTGGCCAGGCCTTTTTTGGGGGATTTTTTTTTTTTTTTTTAATTGACCTGCTCAATTTCTTCTTTTGTTGTGGATCTGTTCAAATTTTCTATATCAGCCTGTGTTAGTTTCGTTAGCTCATTGGTTTCTAAAAATTTTTTCATTGTTTCTAGGCTTTTAAATCTATCATACTATTCTGTTATTATCCTTTTTATTGTGCTTGGTTCTCATGTAATGTTGCCCATTTCATTGATAATTTGTGTTATTTTCATCTTCTCTTTACTTTCTTTAGTTAAATTTGCCAGTGGTTTATCAATTTTGTTAATCTTTTAAAAGAACCAGCTTCCAGTCTTGTTGACTTTTTATTTTGTTTTTGTTTTCTGTTTCATTTATTTCTGCTCTGATTGTTATTATTTCCTTTCTTCTGGAGACTGTAGGCTCCTTTGGTTGCTCTTTTTTTCTAATTTCTGGAGTTGTTGAGTTAAGGTGTTGATTTTGGTTCTTCTTTTTTGATATGTACTTTTATCACTATAATTGATGTCTGGGTACTGATTTCATTGTGTCCCAAAGCTTTTGGCATGTTGTGTTTTCATTCTCATTTGTTTCTAGATATTTTGTTACTTTCACATTTTATTTCTTCTTTTGCCCAGTAATTATTGAGCAGTGTGTTATTCAGTTTCCATGTACTTGATTTTCCCCCTCATCTTCTTATTGTTGATTTCTCAACTTACACTGTTATGATCCAAGAAAGTGTTTTGTAGTATTTCTATATTTTTAAATTTATTAAGACTTGTTTGTGGCCTAACATATTGTCTGTTCTGGAGAATGATCCACTGGAAAAGAATGTGTATTGCATTTTTGATGGGTGGGATGTTCTATATATGTCTTTGAGGTAAAGGTGGTTGATTGTGTTGTTGAGATCTCCTGTATCTTTATTGAGTTTCTTTTTAGTTGTTCTGTCCTTCACTGAAAGTGGTGTGTTAAAGTCTCCTACCACCATTGTAGGTCTATTTCTCCTTTCAATTCAGTTAATGTTTGTTGTATTTATTTTGGAGCTCTTTCGTTGGGTTCATGGGTATTTATTGTGATTATATCCTCTTGGATGATTGACCCTTTTATCATCATATAATACCCTTCTGATTTTTTTCTCATACAAGCTGGTTTCAAGGAATTTGTGTTCCAGCTGGCTAAGGCATTTTCAGCCAATTTCATTTCATTCTTTTGTCCCTCTAGTGTATTATCTATCTCCATAATTTTAGTGTTAATGGGGGTTGCCATGAGTTGGAATCGACTTGACAGCAGTGGGTTTTTTGAATATGTATATATATATATATGTATATATATATATAATTCTTTATAAGATAGTTCTATTATCCGTTCTTCCTCAGAAAGTTTTCCTAGTTCTTTATTTTCATCACTTGCTTGAATGATCTTCTCCTATTTCTTTGTTTGAATTGAGACATTTCTGTTCTCTCTGAGACATTTTGAAGTTGTTGTTTTTATTTGTTGGTTATGTGTTGGTTTGTTTCACTCTGTTTTTTTTTGTTTTGCTTCAATATGTCTAGAGGGGTGGGGCAGTTGTGCTTCTTTGATTGTTATCTTGGCAGCACTGGGTACTTCACAGCTATCTCCGGGTTGGTAGGATAATGCAGGAATTTGGGTATGGGTCTCTGTTTGTCCTGAAGAGGAGTTGCAGTTTGGATGAACAGATGCTGTCTGCCGTCTGTTGTTGGTTCAGTGGAGCAGGACCTGGTAGTTGTACTCCTCCCTTGGGTGAATTGGTTGGTGCGATAGATATTGGATGGGGCAGGAGAAAAAAAACCCAAGGAAGAGAAGATAAGAAAAAGAAGAAAGGATGGAATAAAAATAAAAGATAAAAAATAGAGAAAAAGGAGAAAAAAAAGGGTAAGTGGAGGTGGCTGAGAAGAAAGATTGGTAAAAATGAAGGAAGAGGAGGAAGAGGGAGAATTGAACAGATAGAAAGGAAGAAAATTGAGGTGGGGCAGGGAAGTAAAGGAGAAAAGTGAGGATAATAAGGAAGCTGAAGAATAGGGGATTTTGTAGTTATAGTCAGGTGGCATAGTGCCTAAGACATTTGACCGCTAATCAGAAGGCTGGCAGTTCAAACCCACCAGCCACTACTCAGAAGGAAGATTGGGCAATCTACTTCCATAGTGATACTACCTTGGAAACCCAAGGAGGGGTGGCTATGAGTTGGATCTGACTCTATGGCAGTGAATTATTATTATTATTTTTTTGGGTTAGTACCCCTGGGAGCAGGCAGGTATGGCACAAACTGCTGATCCATTCAGGACATGTGCCTGTGAGGTGAAGGGAACATGGCACAAGTGGGCACCTCTAGAGAGGAGGTTGCAGGTGTGTGCTTCTTATGTTCAGTGTGAGATCAGCCAGTGGCACTAGTGCAGGAAGGGAGAGCTGTAGCCTCTGGGATTATCTATTTTGATGGGGGGAAGTTTCACTCATATTTGTAGGAATGTTGTGCTTTTGGGAGTGGAGAGTTTAGCTCACCAATTGTGATTCACTTGCATGGGTCTGGCACCCTTCTGGGCTTACGCAATCATTTATTCAGCTTCTGCCCAAACTCTAGTGCAAGGCCACCCTGAGACAACTTTCTTCAACTTGCCTAACACAGGCCTTTCCAGTTATGGAGGTGAGAGGTGCCTGGTGTGCCTGGTGTGTGTGGGTGCCTCTGAGAGAGGAGACTGCAGTGTGTTTGTGTGTGCAGCGTGTTCAGTGTGAAAAAGATCTGTCAGTGCCTCAGGCAGGTGAGAGTCAGCCCCTGATTTTGTGTGCTAGACATGAGTTGTTGGGGGTGGCTGGGCTGTCATGGAGATGGCCAGGGTTCAGGTAGGTGATGGTGTGCCTTCTCTAACCACTGAGTTAATGGAGGTTGAATGAGTATTTATCCCTAGGTGCTGGGAAAATGTGTGTTTGTTAGAGAAGAGAGTGTTCTCCAGTTGTAATTTAATGGGGTGGGTCTGGTGCCCTTCTGGGCACCACCTGTTTATCCACTTCTTGCCTGGATTCAATCAAGCATAAGGTTGTGTTGAGCCTAGCTTCTCCAACTGACCCTTCATGTGGGTTCTTGGTCCAAATAACTTCTGTCTACAAGTGGTGAGTTATTTCATTCCCTTTCTTTGTCTCCCTCCTCATTCTGCTGAGCCTTTGCCACTCTAAGTCTGACCACTCTCTCTGCACATTCCTCTCCCATGTCCTGCAGTTCTTCGGCTCACCTTGAATGCTTCTCAATCTCTCTACAACATGTCTTTACCACCATGTGGATTCCATGAAGTTGTTTTTTTTTTTTTTCTCATCCATGTCTGATGTCTTTGTGCTTAAAATAGCAGTGCTTTGGCTAGTCTGGCTTCTTCCCTCTCCAGTCACTGACCTTGCTCCATCTCCATTTCCAATCAGCACTCAATCTAATTATTTATCATCTCATCTGATGCTCAGAATTCTTGAATCATTATTTGTATCTATTTCACTTGGTTTTTTGGGTCTTGGTTGCAGAAGGGGATTGGGTGGAGGGTGTTAGCAGGACACCATCTTTTCTCTGCCTCCTCTTCCTTTTCTTTCTTACATCTACTTGATGTGAATTGATCCAAACCAATTTAGTCATGTATGACTATTAGGTTCATTTTTGTATGTGATGATAACCACTTTGTATGTGATGAGAACCAAATGAAGTAGGCTTTTGCCATTCCTGCATGGCTTGAGTATAACCTAAAAATTTGCAGTTTGAGCACACTCAGTGGTGTTGTGAACAAAAGACTTAGAAATTTGCTTTTATAAGGGTTACAGCAAAGATAAAACAAAACAAAACCCAATGGAGAAGTTCTACTCTGTGACATATGGGGTTGCTATGAGTAAGAATTGACTTGATGGCAATGGGCTTGGTTTTATTTATTCCTCCACAATATCACTATAGTTGTAGGGAAAGCAAGATTCAAAGCAAATTCTTATACATGCACAACATTCATTAGCAAGCAGGCACAAAAGGGGATGAATATTTCAAATCTTTGTCTTTTTTTGTGTGTTCTGAGCACAGTTTGTTTGAAAGAAGAATAATACTATTCTAAAGTTATCATTCAGACAAACAGAATCCTCTGAATTCAAAATTGTTGTGGCAGCTAAGTTCTATGTCAACTTGGCTGAGTCTTGTTTTGAGTGGCTGGGCAGCTGGATGTAGTTATTCCCCATGATGAGACTGGTAATCAACTCCATGGTAGAATCTACTACAGCAGATAAGTAGCTGCTTTAAGGATATGGTGGTCTTCCAGTACATAAGGAGAAGTTTTGAAAAAGATCTTTGCAGTTTTTTTTTGGGCAAGCTTGGGCCCTGCATGCAGCCAAGTCTTCATTGAGCAGGCTGTCATGTTTCCTGCTCATCTTTGACTGTCTCTGGACTTGAATTAGTGGTCTGCTGTATTGTTTGGCAATATAGGGACTACATCATTTTATTTGTTGACCTTGGGCTTGTTAGCCTTAGCAGCCAACAGCTGCCTGAGTGAAGAGATGTCTCCAGCTCCAGTGGGCTGGGAGCAAGAGGCAGAGCTGAAGCCCAAGGTCAAGGGGCTTTCACT
>NW_006922002.1:110386-111444 GCF_000298275.1 Orycteropus afer afer | reverse complement strand
AAAATTGGTGGAGGACAGGGCAGGGCATCCATGCTCCATCTGAGCACACAGACTGTGATGGAGTTCCTGTGGGCCCAGAAGGTAGGTGCGAGTGGGGGATGGCTGCACCTCTGTTCACCAAGTGGGTGTGGGGTATAAGAGTAACAAGAGGAATGTCGTACCTTTCCAGTCTTGTGGGTCCGGAGTGTCCCTGGGGTTGCTGGAAAGCAGAACGTGTTCTTAAACCCCAGGAATCTGCTAGAGCCCTGTCTCTTTAAATATCCAAAATAGTCAAGCTGCTTTTAAAGCTTCAAAATGGTGTTGCCCTCTGGACCAACAAAAGTGCACAGCTCAGCTCTCCTTTCTCTTCACCTTCTCCATTTATTCCCCAGCCACCATGCATAGTCCTCCATGCAGTTCCTGGCTAGCAGGGCTGATTTTTTGGTTAATTCTTAGGTCCTACGACCGCTCGGGAATCTCCAAGCTGTCTGTGCCGTTAGGATCACTCAGGATCACTGCCAGACTGCAGCTCTGTCTGTCTCCTTTTTTGGTATTTTCACGCAAATTCTTCTGCTATTTGGGGTTTAGTCCACTTCTATATCCTTCCCTTCAAGGCTCAGGGGTCCAGAATTATCTTCTGTATTTGTGTTAATTGGTTTCCCTTTTCTTTGTTGAAGACGGTCTGTGCAGTCTTTCTGCCTAGTCCATCATCTTGCCGGAACCCAGAACCTGTTTCTTAAAGCCATCCATTTGTTCTATTTTTGGTTATTTGGGTCTGGGTCAACTAACCAAAACAACTGGACTTGGGACCAAATTGAAGATCATGATAAGGGTGCAGTCTTGAAGAGCACAGGATATACTTGATTTTCATACTGTCTTCATGGAAAGTGGGGAGTGATATTAGGCAGTCAACATGATCTTGACTATCACTAACTTTTAGGAAAACCTATTCAAATATTCATTGTGTGTATAAGCAAGGTCTATAGTTTTGATCAGGAGCTCTGGGAGCATAGTACCTAAGGCACTTGACTGCTAACCAGAAGGTTGGTGGTTCAAACCCATCTGCCACACCTCGGAAG
>NW_006922002.1:101483-110011 GCF_000298275.1 Orycteropus afer afer | reverse complement strand
TAATCCATCTTTTAAGGAGCCTGGAGGCACAGTGGTTAAGCACTTACCTGGTTGGTGAGTCAAACCCACCAGCTGCTCCATTGGAGAAGATGTAGGAGTCTGCTTTCATAATGATTTACAGCCTTGGAAACCCTATGGGGCAGTTCTATTCTGTCCTGAAGGGTAGCTATGAGTTGGAATTGACTTGACAGCAACAGGTTAATCTGCCTTTTGCTTCTATCCTTCCATGAGAAAATGGTCTTGTAAAGTATAGCATTGACTGATTTCTTGATGCTAAATCCTGTGGTCAATTCTCAGTCATTATCTTAATTGACTAAGTAGCATAATTTAGTCTGCATTTGGTTTTTAGGGCACCATACCCACCTTGTTTTCTTCCTTCCTCATAGATGGCTCCTTATATCTTGGACTTTCTGATATTGGTACTCTCAAAGGCTGATTTAGATCTCTTCTATTCTCTTTTCCAGTCATTGGTAATCTTATCTAATCTGATGACTCTAAATGCCTACTGTAAATTGATGACTCCCAAGTTTGTGTCTATAGCACAGTCCTTTCCCTTGAATTTCAGGCTTACGTATACAACTATCTATTGAACTCGGACAGTAGGATATATTATCTCACTGCCGTCAAGTCATATCCGACTCATAGTGACCCCTCTTTGGGTTTCGGAGGCAGTGTCTCTAGGGAAGTAGATTGCCCAGTCTTCCTTCCAAGGAGTGTCTGCTGGATTTGAACTGCCAGCCTTCTGGTTTACAGTCAAATGCCTTAGGCACTACACCACCAGAGCCCTGACAATATATTATAGATGCCTCATATTTAATGTTTCCAACACTGAACTCCTGACCTTCCCACTGACCTAACATCCCTCAGCTCCTTCTATAGCATTTTCAATCACAGAAAATTATCTGTCTAGTTTTTCATTTGCTCAAGCCAAAAACTTAGGGTTACCTTTTTCTTCTCTCTCTCTTACTTCTTTTATAAATTCATTAGCAAATAGTATTGGATCTACCTTGTAAATTAGCTCATGGGAGATGCAAATACTGCAGTTTCCTGCTAATTCAAAGGCTGGAAGTTCAAGTTCACCCAGAGGCACTTTGGAAGAAAGCCTTGGCAATCTGGTTTTATAAATCAGCTACTGGAAATCCTATGGAGTGCAGTTCTACCTTGACACACGTGAGGTCACCATGAGTCAGGATTGACTCATAAGTAGCACCCAAATCTCTCTGCTTCTAATTTTTAAGCCACTGTTATGTCTTTCTGATTATTAATCTTGCTTTCTTAATGGTTACCCTCCTTATGTCTTGTCCCATGTTGTTGTTCTTATTAGGTGCCATTGAGTCATCTACAACTCATAGTGACCTTATGTACAACAGAATGAAACACTGCTTGGTCCTGTGCCACCCTCACAATTCTTGCTATACCTGAGCCCATCATTGCAGCCACTGTGTCAATCCATTTTGTTGAGAGCCTTCCCCTCTTTTCACTGACCTTCCACTTTACCAAGCATGACATCCTTCTCAAGGGAATGGTCCCTTCTGACAACATGACCAAAGTAGATGAGACGAAGTCTGGCCATTCTTGCTTCCAAAGAGCATTCCAGCTGCACTTCCTCCTGGACAGATTTGTTAGCTCTTTCAGTACTCCATGGTACTTTCAGTATTCTTCACCAACACCACAACTCAAAAGCATCAACTCTTCTTTGGTCTTCCTTATTCATTGTCCAGCCTTCACATGCATATGAGGCAACTGAAAATACTGTGGCATGAATTAGGTGCACCTTAGTCTTCAAAGAGACATCTTTGCTCTTCAACACTTTAAAGAGGTCTTTTGCAGTAGATTTGCCCAGTGTGATATGTTGTCTGATGTCTTGACTGCTGCTTTTATTGGTGTTGATTGTGGAACCAAATAATATGAAATCTTTGACAACTTTGATCTTTTCTCCATTTATCATGAAACTACTTATTGGTGCAGTTGTGAGGATTTTAGTTTACTTTAAGTTGAGTTGTGATTCATATTGTAGACTGTGTAGTCTTCAATTTTCATCAGTAAGTGCTTCAAGTCATCTTCACTTTCAGCAAGCAAGATTGTGTCATCTGCATATTACAGGTTGTTAATGAGTCTCCAATCCTGATGCTGTGTTCTTCTTCATAGAGTCCAGCTTTTCAGATGATTTTCTCAGATTGAATAAATATAGTGAATGCATATAACCCTGACACATTCCCTTCCTGATTTTAAACCATCCTTGTTCTGTTTGAATGACAGTCTCCTGGTCTATGTACAGGTTCCTCATGAGTACAATGAAGTGTTCTGGAATTCCCATTCTTTTCACTGTTATCCATAATTTATTATGATACACACAGACAAATGCTTTTACATAGTCAATAAAACACAAGTAAACATCTTTCTGGTATTCTTTGTGTGGTAGTTAAGTTTGTGTGTCAACTTGGCTGGGCCTGACTGAGTGGCTGGGCAGCCGGATGTAGTATTCTCTATGATGAGACTGTAATCAACTCCATGGTGGAATCTACTGTGAGCAGCTGAGTAGCTGCTTTAGGGATGTGGTTTGCTTCCTCTATATAAGGAGAAGTCTTGGGGAATGGTCTCTAGATTATGGCATGCTTGAACTCTGCATGTAGCTGAGTTGTTTAGCAGCCTGTCATGCTCTGCCGAGCTTGGGACTTTCAATGGACTTGAATTAATGGCCTGACATGTAGTTTAGTAACATCAGGACTGTGCCTTTTTACTTGTTAACCTTGGGCTTGTCAGTCTCAGCAGCCAGCACCCAGCAGCTGTCTGAGTGAAGAAAAGCCTCTAGTTCTAGTGGGCCCGGAGCAGGAGGCAGAGCAGAAGCCCAAGGTTGAGGGGCTTTCACCCAGCCACTAGAGCCTGGCACTTTGAATTCATACTTAAAGTCTCCAGACTGTAAGAGAATAAACTCCTGTTTGTTAAGGCCATCCTATTTGTAGTATATTCCTGTCAGAGTGCCGCAGATAACCGGAAAACTTGGTTTTCAGCTAAGATCCATCTGACATCAACAATGATATCCCTTGTTCCACTTCCCCTTCTGAAACCACCTTGCATTTCTGGAAATTCCCTGTTGATGAATTAATTCCTTGTTGATGATAATTCAACCGTTTTTGAATTATCTTCAGTAAGATCTTACTTGCATGTGATATTAATGATATTGTTCTATAATTAGCACATTCTGTGGGATCACCTTTCTTTGGAATAGGTACAAATATGGATCTCTTCAGCCAGTTGGCCAGGTAGCTGTCTTCCAAATTTCTTGGCATAGATGAGTAAGTACCTCCAGTGTAGCATCTGTCTTATTCCATAGAGTGGCCAAAATAAATACTAAATATGACAATTTCACTCAAAACCCTTGAATGACTTCCTACTTGCACTAAGAGTGAAAGTCAAAGTCTTAAAATGATCTATCATATACTACATTGTGTGGCTTTCTGTTATGCTTCTGATTTCATTTTTTACCACTTGCCTCTTTTCTTCCACTGCAGCCACACTGACCTCCTTGCTGCTTTTTGAATACACGAGGCATACTCTACCCTCACATACTCTTCCTCTGTATGAAAAGCTTTCCTCAGTTTATCCACATGACATGCTCCCTTACCTCTTTTAGGTCTCTGCTCAAATGTAACCATTTGTCTATTATCTAGACTTAACAAAGATCAACATTTTTGCATCATTAATTCAAATACTACAGTGGGGTAAATGGTGGTGCCAAAGATATACCTTTATCCTAATCCTTGGAATCTGTGTATGTTACATTGTTTAAATATAGTATAATTTATTACATATATTTTTCTAGAGGAGTTTGTGTAAAATTGGTGTACCTTCTTCTTGAAATGTTTGGGAAATTCACTAGCAAAACTGTCTGATCCTGAAGTTGTTTTTAGTGGAAGAGTTTTCATGAAATATTTAATTTCTAGTAGTCATAGGACTGTTTAGATAAAGGGTCTTTGAAGATGTGATTAAATTTTGGTAGTCTGTGCCTTTCAAAAAATTGCTCCATTTTATCTTTTAAGCTGTTAAATTTAGGCACATAAAGTTATTCATGATTTTCCTTTATTAACTTTTAATGTCTATGTGATCTGTAGTTATATTCCTGTTTCACTCTTGATAATGTTAATTTGTATCTTCTCTCTTTGTTTTCTTTTTCAGTGTGGCTAGAGATTATCAAATTTACCAACTTTTGGTTTCACTGATTTTTCTCTCTAATTTAATTGATTTCTGTTCTTGTTTTCATCAAAAGGAGCTCTGATGGCACAGTGCCTAAAATATTTGACTGCTAACCAGAAGATTGGTGGTTCAAACCCACAAGACACTCCATGGAGGGTAGGTGGGGCAATCTACTTCCATAAAGCTTTACTGCCATTGGAAACCCAATGAGAATTATTATGAGTCAGAATACACTGGATGGCAGTGAGTCTGTTTTTTTTTCTGTTTGTTTGTTTAGTTTGTCTTCATTACTTCCTTCATTATGCTTGTCTTTATGCTGGTCTTTTTCTCTTCTTTTTCTGATTTTTCAAGGTAGAAGCTTAGATCGCTGATTTGATACATTTCTTCTTTCCTCATATATATATTTAATGCTACAAACTACCCTCTAAATCCTGTTTTTGTTGCATTGCAAACATTTTGATATGTGTTCAAATTATTTTCCAATTTCTTTTGAATTCCTCTTTTACCTATGTATTATTTAAAAGTTTTTTTTTTTTTTAATTTCCAGATGTTTAGAGATTTATATTTTGGTTATTGGTCTCTACATAAATGTCTTATGGTCAGACTACAGTCTTTGCAAGAGTTCAAGCATTCTGTATTAGGCTGGGTTCTCTAGAGAAAGAAAACCAGTAAAGCTTATATATACATATTGAGAAAGAGAAATTTACCTTAGGAAAACGGCTCACACACTTATAGAAGCTGGAAAGTCCCAAGTTCTTGGATCAAACATCAAGCTGGAGGCTTTTCCCAAGTCACACAGTGGCAGGGGCTGATGAGATCAAGGTTGGCAGGCAGTATACCTGCTGTTGACTCCAGTGAATGACAAATCCAAGATCTCCAGGCCAAATGGTGGATTCTTCACTCACGGACAGTTGTAGGCAGCACAACAGGATCCCTATCCACAGAAAAATGTCTGTTTTCCCAGGATGTCCATAAATATATTGGAAGCAGGCTACACCCCTAGGGAAACTCTCTTTCAATGGATTTGCTGTTAAAAACATATACATCTGATTCCATCATGGGAATAACCCACATCACAACTGCTTAAACCACACAGAATTGTGGTTCAGCCAAGTTGACACACAGCTCCAATTATCACACATTTTAAATTTGAGAAGATTTGTTTTATGATCAAGAATATGGTTTATATTTTCAAGATTCTATGCATCCTCAAAAAGAATGTGTGTTTTGCTGTTGGTAGTGAAATGTTCTGTAAATGTCAATTAGATTCAGAAAACTGTGTTTTTCAATTCTTCTATCTTCTTGCTGATTTTCTATCTTCTTGTTCTACCAATAACTGAGGAAGAAGTGTTGAAGTCTCCAATCAGAATTATCAATAATTGTTCATTTTTTCTTGTAGTTTTGAACAGGTTTTTTTTTTTTTTTTTTTTTTTATGTACTTTGTGGTGCTATTGTTGGGTACATGAATATTTAGGGTTGTTATGCCTTCCTGATTAATTCACCATGTCATCATTATATATTGTCTTTATCTCTGCTGTGAAGTTTACTTTGTTCAATATTAGTATAGCCATTCTAGTTTGCTTTTGTTTACTTTTTGCATGGTATATTTTTAATTTACCTTTTACTTTTAATCCACCTAAAACATGGTACATAAACTATGTTTCATATAGACAGCATATAACTTAAAAAATAATTCTTTTGGAAATCTTTATGTTTTAATTGGTATGTTTGGACAATTTACATTTAATATAATTATTGACACATTTGGATTTAGATTTACCATCTCATTTTCTGTTTTTTGCATATGCACTCTGGATTTTGTTTCTCTGTTCTGGTTTCTTTTTTTTTTTTCTCTGATTATTTGAATATTTTTATAATTTAATTTTAATTTAGTCATAGATATATTTTTACTCTATTTCTTTGTATAGTTATTTTAATGATCACTCAAGAGAGTGCAGTATGCATGCTTAAATTTTCTGAATCTTTGGTGAGACTCTCTCTCTTTCCCTTTGTTTCAAGAACATTCACATTTACTTCTGGGAACATGGTGATAGTATCTGCTTTAAAGTCTTTTTCTGATAATTCCAGAATGTGTCATCTTATAATTGACATCTGTTGATTGTATTTTCCCTTGCTAGATAAGATTTTCCTGGTTTTCTATATATCAAATAATTTTTGGATTACATCCTGAACATTTTTAATATTGTGTTATGAAATACTTGAACTTTTGTTTAAGTCCTATGTAGAATGGTGATTTCTTTTCTTTGGAGAGGCTGGTATTAGGAGGTAATAAACATTCTTGGTTAATATTGAAAGCTCTTACCCACCTTCTTTAGACTGTGGTTCCAATGTCAGTTCAATTTCAAAGTCTTTGCAATAATATTCAGAACTTCCCCATTCATGTGTCTGTCAGTGCTTAATAAAGGATCTGGATGGTAGTCTATCTTGTAGTTCAATTCTCAAAAACTGTGTAATGCTGTTTAGGGCCCAGGAGTTAGCCCAATAATACATGTATAATTCTATGTGCTCACTTTCTTGATCTCCCTCCCTCTCTGTTTTCCCTGACACTTTCTGCTTCCCAGGGATTCCCTATATTGTTCATCTGGCTGGAAAGCTGGGACTTTTGTATTCTTGCTCTGTAGTATACTTTCCATGATTTGATCTGACTCCTAGGCCAGGTGATGAGAGGACAATAACAAGGGAAAACAAAACAAAAAATACTAACCCAGCAAGGCTTACTCTTATGTTCTTGAAAATACAATTCCTTCTGTTGGATGGAAGGTTTCTTCTTTGTTGGGTTTTAGCTGCTTTTTGGGTTGCCTGGGAGCTAGAGCAGAAGAAAACAGAAAAATGATAACAAACCAAAACAAAAAAATCCCAGAGGGTTTTTCCCACTCTTTCTGACCCAGAGAACCCCCTCTACCCTTTAACTCCTTAGACGTAAAACAGAGGATTTCTCTTGGTGTACCTTCTGTTCACACTTGCAGTGTAGTTCTGATTTTCATGCTGCATTTGGGCCCAGGGAAGGAGATACCAGAGGAAAGGAATGGGAAAATCACCACTACCTTGGTAGCACTTCAAGTTCAAATTTCCTTCTTCAATGTGCCTGCAAGTACTTTCTTTTTTGATTTCTCAAATAATAGACTTTTTTTTTTAGAAGTTTTAGTTTATAGAAAAATTGATTAGAAAATACAGAGACTTCTCACATACTCTCTTGCTCCCTAATATGTTCCTCTATTATTAACATCTTGAATTTCTGTAGTACATTTTTTACAATTGATGAACCAATATTAGTACATCATTATTAATTAAAGTCCATAGTTTACACTCAAGTTTGCTTTTCTTTTTTTTTACTGAGTTCTATCAATTTTGATAAAGCCATGATATAATGTATCTGCTATTGCAGAATCATACAGAATAATTTCACTGCCCTAAAAATCCTCTTTGCTTTATCCTCTCTTCCCCTGAACCTCTGATAGACACTGATCTTTTTACTCTCTCCATACTTCTGTTTTTTCCAGAATGCCATATAATTGGAATATGCAGTAAGTGCCTAAGACATTTGACTGCTAACCAGAAAGCTGATGGTTCAAACCCACCAGCCACTCCTCAGAAGGAAGGTTGGGCAATCTACTTCCATAGTGATATTGCTTTGGAAACCCAAGGAGGGATCGCTGTGCCTTGGATGCGACTCGACAACAGTGAGTTAGGTCTGGTTTGGAGCCTTTTCATATTGGCTTCTTTCACTTGGTATTTAAAATTCCTTTATGAATTCTCATGACTTGATAGGTTATTTCTTTTTAGCACTAAAATTCCATTGTGTAGATATATCATAGTTTCTTTATCTATTCATCTATTAAAGAGCATCTTGGCTACTTAGAAGTTTTAGCAATTATGAATAAAGATACTACAAATATTTCTGTGCAGGTTTTTTTTTTTTTTTTTTCTTTTTTAATTGTGACTTGGTGAAAGCTTACAGAGCAGATTGGTTTTCCATTCAACAATCATCCATACACATTTATTGCAAACCCCACACAGTAACAGTATTCTTTCCAATTCCTCCCTACATCCACCCTTTCCTTTCATTTTTCCTTCTCATCTCCTCCAAACTTCCTAGCTCTATACTTGAGTAAATGCTGTCTTCTTGATTTCATATACTTGATTGTTGCAATGATTATATACCTTCCTTATATTATTGTTCACCTTATAAGTCTGTCTATCTTTTGGGTTCCATTTGAGTCATGGGGGTTAAGTTCAGTTCCTAGTTTGAAGGGTTGTCTAAGGGCCATAGTCTCAGGGTGGGGAGGGTTCTACTAGTCTTTATCAGACCAATA
>NW_006922002.1:98894-100638 GCF_000298275.1 Orycteropus afer afer | reverse complement strand
TGGAGATCTTGGATTCGTCATTCATTGGAGTCAACAGCCAGTGTACTGCCTGCCAGCCTTGAGCTCCTCAGCCCCTGTGGCTGCAAGAGTTGGGAAAAGCCTCCAGCTGGACATGGAAAAGCCTCCAGCTTGATGTTTCATCCAGGAACTTTGGACTTGCCAGGTTCTATAAGTGTGTGAGCCATTTTCCTAAGATAAATTCTCTGTATATATGTATATATATAAACTTTACTGGGTTTGTTTCTCTAGAGAACCCAGTCCAACACATTTGGTACTGGCAGTGGTTCTAGAGAGACAAAATCATAAGGATGGGCTTCCTAAATTGGTTCTCCAGTTTGATTAATCTTAAAGATACTAGTGACCCTGCCTCTGTTAGTAAAGAGGACCCTGCTAATCCATGGTGTGTGGTGGCCACATTAATACATGAAATAGCACCACCAATAGATCAAGTACTTGTGAGAAGTGATGCTCTGGATGATTGGATAATTGATACTTTTCTGCAATTTTGTCAGCATGAGGAGTATAAGGAAGCTGGTTGGTTGGTCCTACTTACACTAGACAAAGTGGTGAACGAGTGAGATGAGCTCAGAGCTGCTGAGTCTTGGCTTAAGTGCCACGTAAAAGACCTCAGTACTTCCAGCTGTGCTCTGAAAGAAAGCCTTATATCTTCTAGTAACAGAGCTGATATTGCTGAAAACCAAACCCAGAGTCTTATTGTAAGGGTGGCTGAATTACAATGCCAATTAAATTGCCAATCCAGAATGGTGTCTTATGTTAAAGTGAGGGCATTGATTGGGAGAAAATGGGATCCTGAAACCAGGAATGGGGACATATGGACAGATAATCAGGAAGATCAGGATATGGAGCCTGTAAATTCTGTTGAATTCCTTCCATCTGAACGGATTACTGTAAAACCATTATCCCCTCCACCTCAGTTTGATGGGATTAGCCACACTGGTCCTGCTGGGTCATTGCCTGAGGCAGGGGACATGGAACACATTCCTGAATGCTCTCAGGAACTGCCTCAACCACCCATTGTTGCTGCTAGACCTACAACTAAAGTTACTTCCAAGCGAGCCCCAAAAGGTTAAATAGAAAGTGTGACTGAGGAGGTGGTACACTATACCCAAAAAGACCTACTTGATTTTGCTAACATGTACAGACAGAAACCTGGAGAATATGTATGGGAATGGCTACTGACAGTGTGGGATAATGGTGCAAGGAATGTAAAATTGGATCAGTCTGAGTTTATTGATTTAGGCCCACTAAGTATGGATTCTTCATTCAATGTCTCAACTCAAGAGGTTAGGAAAGGATCTAATAATTTATTTGGTTGGCTTACTGAGACATGGATTATGCAGTGGCCTACCTTAAGTCAAGCTGAAGTACCAGATCTGCCTTGGTACAATGTAGAAGAAGGTATCCAGAGGCTTAGGGAAATTGGCCTGTTAGGATGGATTTATCAGATTAGACCCCTAGAGCAGGAAATGGAGAGTCCAGAAGCCATGCCTTTCACCAGTAAGGTGAGGAATAAAGTTGTGAAAGGAGCTCCAGCATCCTTGAAGACTGTTGTGATTGCTATTTTATGTAAACCTGATTTGACAGTGCAAACTGCCCTAATTGAACTAAGACACTTAACTATGATGGGGCTGATTGGACCCTGTGGTAGTAGGGGCCAATTGGCAGCAGTTAATTGACCAAAAGCAAGGCGGGCATGGTTACCATAATGGACAGCAGAGTTGGA
>NW_006922002.1:92103-94442 GCF_000298275.1 Orycteropus afer afer | reverse complement strand
TTCTCTAGAGAACCCAGTCTAACACAGTAGTGATATCTCATGGTTATTAGTATTTGTGGCTCTCTGATGACATATGATGTTGAGCACCTTTTCATGCTTATTTATTATCTAGCCATCTTCTTTTGTGAGGTGTCCAGATCTTTTGCTCATTTCTAATTGGGTTGTTTGTTTTCTTATTGTTGATTTAAGAGTTCTTTGCATATTAGGAAACACTCCTTTATTGTATATGTGTTTTACAAACACTTTCTTCACTCTGTGATTGTATTTTTACTCTCCTAATAATTTACTTTTCAGAGTCTTCATGTAGCTTCTCTATGAATTCTATCTAGGTTTTATTTACAGTCTGTGGAAGAGTCATGGTTCTTACTCCATCCTTACTGGAACTGAAACCATTTCCAAACCATTTTAACTTCAATCAAAAAACAAACCAAACTTGTTGTCATTGACTTGATTCTGGCTCATAGGGACCCTAGGGACAAAGTCAAATTGCCATATAGGGTTTCCAAGCCTGTAATATTTATGAAAGCAGACTGTCTCATCTTTCTCCCATGGAGCGCTTGTGGGTTTAAACTGTTGACCTTTTTGTTAGCAGCTGAACACTTAACTACTATGCTTCATGGGCTCTTTTTGATTACAGCACAGTAAAAAAGAAATTTTGCATCACCATCCACTGTGCTCACGTATATGTGCATGTGCTCACACACATAATTGAAATAATATTCCATGAAACAATACTTATTATTATCACTTGTAATGCACTTTGATAATTTCTTTTTGATTTTATTATATTTTGTTCTATTTTACATAAATATTGATTTGAAACTATTGAATCTATGTCAAGATTCACTAATGGGTTGCAGTTGACAGTTTGACTAAGCTACTCATTTGGCAAAATGATGTATTTTCTTATATTGGTAATTAACTTTTAAACTCTGTATGTATTATCTCCTTCTTTAAATGAGAAACTTCTTTGGAAGGATAGGAAAACCTGTTTGATACTTCTTTGCAAAGACAAAAAAGGTCCCCAAAAGCCTTATAGCTCATACTTGTGGACTGAAGTGAGATTGGCAGTGGTCACCAAGTTAGAAGCCAGTAATTCTGTTTATGAAGTAGAACCTAGTCACCCTTTAGGCCTGGAATTGAACTCACTCCTGTGGCTTCCAGCCAAACAATAGACAGGCATATAAGGTAAAGTATACACCAAGTAGATATACTCCTTAGAACAACCAATCATGGGAGATCAGAAGGGCACTATTTGCACAGGGAGATAGCTCAGACGGCAGGATTGCATAGGAAAGAAGGGCACAGGGAAAGGGTAACCAGAAGGAGGAAGTGGGAAAAGAGCTGTTATACTATGGGATTGCAATCAATGTCATAAAACAAAATGTATGTGAAGTATTGTCTGGAAAATGATTTCCTCTATAAACTTTCACCCAAATCACAATTTAAGAAAAAAGAAAGAAAAAATTAGAACCAAGTATCTTCTGACATTTTCCTAAGGTGCAATTAATTGTATATACTGATGTAGGTGTAATTGTATGTACTGATAAAAGAATAAGCATATAAATCAATAACTTTTCTTAAGTATTAAGTGATTTGCATTTTTCACTGAGAGAAAAACTGAAACATATTCTTACTCTCTCTGCAAATAAGCATATTCAACAATATGCCTCTGTTGGCTGCAACACATAATTTCTTTTCCTCAGAAAAAAATTTTTTCTGGCTATAATTTAAAAATAACAACCAGGTTTTAGGACATTTAAAAGGATCTCTATGATTATAGCTTCTAGGATTTGGCTAGAATAAAGGAAAAGGTATCAAGAAGCTATGGCTGCCAAGAACTGATGATTCTGGAATTAATTGACATGTCTGGGCTAAATTGCCTTCAGAGACAATGATTAAAGTAACAAAGGGGTAATAATTATTTACTCCAAAGAGCTACATGCCCAGTCTTGGCAATCTTAAAATGAATTAAATGTTCAATAAGTTCCTTGAGTTTATGTTTTAATAGAATATGAAACACTATTCACTATTAAATTTAGAAGAAAAGTTCCAAGTGATTAGGCCAAAGCACATAAAAATTCAGATAATACAGTTTGGAAATTCAGACATTCAAGGCTAATACTCTTTCTTTATTTATGGCCATGAATAGATCAACAAACTTGCCTAAAATTAATTTTTCATATCTAAAATAAGCGTCAGCCCCAGGGTTACAGGTGAGGAGAGACAACTCAGGGACACCCAAGTAGCAGGCCAGAAGAGCAGGAGAAAGGAGATAAAAGCCAGGAACCTGGACAGAGGAGCAGTCAGCCCCAGGGACAACTCAGGGACGCCCAAAG
>NW_006922002.1:88024-89295 GCF_000298275.1 Orycteropus afer afer | reverse complement strand
TATTTTGGTTATGTTGTCAGAAGGGACCATTCCCTGGAGAAGGATGTCATGTTTGGTAGGGTGGAGGGTCGACGAAAGAGGGGGAGGCCCTCAACGAGATGGATTGACATGGTGGCTGCGATGATGGGTTCAAGTATAGCAGGGATTGTGGTGCTGGTGCGGGATCGGGCAGTGTTTCGTTCTGCTGTGCATGGGGTCGCTATGAGTTGGAAATGACTCGACGGCACTTAACAACAGCAACAAAATAAGCGTAGTATTTCTTTTCCTCTAGAGAAGAGAACTGCTGCAAACTTGCAGTGTGATCTTAGGCTAGTACCACAGAGAGTCCCAGTTTACCCATTTCTAAAACTGCTTGTTGTTGTTAGGTTCCATTAGTTGGTTCTGATTACAGTGACCTCATGGACAACAGAACAAAATTCTGTCTGGTCCTGCACTATCTTTATAGTCGTTACTATGTTTAACCCCTGATTAAAGCCACTGTGTCAATCCATCTCATTGAGGGTCTCCTTTTTTTCTGACCCTCTACTTTACCAAGGAACCCTAGTGACACAGTGATTAAAGCATTTGACTTTTAAGCAAAAGGTCCACCAGTAGAACCCATCAGCTCCTTTGTGGGAGAAAGATGAGGCAGTCTGCTTCTGTAAAGATTTACAGCATTGGAAACCCTCTGGGTCAGTTCTGCTCAGTCCTATAGGGTTACTATGGGTTGTAATTGACTCGATGGCACTAGGTTTGGGTTTCTCCTTACTAAGCATGATGCCCTTCTCTAAGGACGGATCCTTCCTACTAACACATCCAAAATACATGAAACAAATCTCTTCATCCTTCCACGCTAAGGGGCATCCAGGCTGTACTTCTTCTAAGACAGTTTTGGTAGTTCTTCTGGCAGTCAATGGTGTATTCAGTATTTTTTGCTAACACTGTAATTCAAATGTATCGGTTCTTCTTCAATCTTCCTTATTCATTATCTAACTTCTGCATGTACATGAGGTGACTGAAAAAACCATGGATTGGGTCAGGCACTCCTTAGTCCTCAAAGTGACATGTTTGTTTAATAAAATTAGAGTTCCATCCAATAATTTATAAGGTACATTTCAGCTCTAAAATTTCCAATAATTTGTCACTATATGAACCTTTCCTTTTATTTTATTTGGCTGTCTGTGTTCATGGGCTCCTCCCTCCCTTCTCCTTTTCTTCCTTCCTTCTTAGCACTTCTTCTCTCTCTCATCCTCATTCTCCCTTCCAGTGCTCTATAAACGCATCAATAATTT
>NW_006922002.1:82173-87227 GCF_000298275.1 Orycteropus afer afer | reverse complement strand
TATGTGTGTGTGTGTGTGTATATACATATATATAATTTCACTGAACTCTCCTCATAATTCTGACTTAATCTTTGTCAATTAGGAAACAGGCTTGGAGAAGTTTTCTAACTTATCCTGTATCTAAGAAACAGTCAGTGGGAAAAAGAGATTCACAGCCAAGTGAATCTAACTCTAATTCATATGTTTCTATCTCTGTTGCTGCTTTTCATCTTGTCTCCCTTCTTTCCTTATTTCTCTACTGAATCACCTATAATATTCTTTTCCCTTTGTTTAGTTATTATAGTACTATTCATGAGGGCTTAAATTCACATTGGATGTGATTATTTTTGTTCTGACAATATGAATATATGTTAGCATATCATACTGTTCCTTAAACCCCAAGTAAACCCTTGAATCTCCAGAATTCTTGTATCCTCTGTAAGTTGTTGTTCTTGAGTTCACCTTTCAAGCAGTATCTTCAGTAATTTCCAATTATTTATTTCTTAAAATTACCTTTCCCTTGAAAATCCTACTCATCTCTTTACTGTGTCCTTCTTAAGTGTCCCAGTTGGCACTCTTTCTCTTGATATCTGCATTCCCTTGTTTTGTCTTATAGGATAAATTTTTATCTTCCATTTCCTAATATTTGCTAAACTTATTTTTTTATTTCAGTCCTGTGCTTCTGTAAGGAAGAAAACAGAACCATTCCTTTACTTCTGACATTAAAATGGAAACAAACCCACTGTACCCTACATAATTTTGAACTATAGCAAAATATCCAATGTACCTTAACATCACATTGGCTCTATCATTCTATGGAGAATGACCTCTTATTTATTAAGATAGTGACAGTCCTTGTGTTCTTAAGTAGATTTAAAGATGAAAATCAGTTCTTTTGGATGCCACCATTGCACTGACATCTGGCTTTGGTAGAAATGGTAAAGTTTACTTATTATAAATAACTCAGAGAAAATAAGATTTTAGCCTATTTTCCATGCGCTTAAACATTTTTCTGTAACACTAAAATTGTAGCATCACTAGCATATATACTAACCTCTCAGAAGTAAGAGTTGAATAATAAATGTAAGCCAAGATATAGTGCAACAATCTTTAAGAAATAGAAATGCAAGGAACTCCTTCCCAAATACCCCAACTGTTATCAATTATTATTTAATCTAATGATGAATGCTTTTTGCAGCATTTATTACCAGAATCAAAGGTTTTCTCCCTTGAAACATTTGTATGGTTCCCTGCCCTGCCCCACCCTCCCCCCTTGGCATTATATAACCTACTATGTTTTCCTTTTAGTCTTGACTGCCAAGAAGCTTAGGGCCAAACATAGAGCTCAATCACAGTAACTGTATTATCCTTTGTGGTTAGGATGTTTGTTTCTTTCTCTTTTTCTGGTTTTAATTTTGATTTCAACAGTATCATTTTATGCCTACCCTTAACCAATAGCTATATCAAATTCTCTCTTTCTCTGTCTCTTTCCTTTTCTCCCCCTATTTCTCTTTATTTTTCAAGTACAAATAGAAAGAATAAGCAATTAATAATAGGTTTACTTTTTAAAAAAATTTTTTTTTGTTATATTTTGGGTGCAAATTTACATAGCAAACTTGTTTTATGTTCAACAGTTCATGCACATCTGACTTCACTGCTCCGATTACTGTCCCCAACTGTCAAAACCTCTTCTCCCCTCTCCCCACTGTGACCACCCCCTCCCTGTTCCTTTATCGGAAAGAAGGTAGTGGTTTTTCTGTTTTAATCTTTAAGTTAGTCATGGTCTACAGTTTTCTTATTGCCCATCTTGAGAATCAAAAGGCCAGGCTCTTTCTTGCTTAGTTCCTAGTGGCCAACACCTGAGAGTAAGGGAGTGGGGAGTGTGAAAGGGAGAGTGGTGGGTGAAGGATGGTGAGGACAAGGTGACACTTTGAATATTTTCTCTGTCTTTGTGTGCCAATCCAAACAGAATTCTCTTAGCAACATAGTCACTTACTCTTTCCAACAATTTATCTAAATTATTATTTCATTTAGCCTAGTGAACTCACATTTCACAACTTAAGATTCAATATCTTTGTCAGTACTCTTAAAATAAAAGTAATGTGTGTGAATGTGTATGTATATATATAACATTAGAACAATGTTTTCTTAAAAATGATTCATAATAAAATGAGATCCTAATAAATTATCAATTTTCATATTTTCTTGAAGAAAATCCAAACTCTTTTTTTTTGTGAATTTTAAACTTAATGAAGCAAAATGGAATAATACTTAAAATGTATGAAGTAGTATTTTTATAACCTAGGCTATAAAAGAGAAAATCTATACATGCTGACTTGATATTCTTATTTGCAGAGACTTATGTTGCTTTTTTCCCCTCAGTTTTCACTTGTCTCTTAATAATTTTGTTTGGATTTCTCTTTTACCATCAAATTTGACCTTAAGGATTTCTTAGGTTCTTCTTTCAGTTCATCTTCAATCTTTTTCTTTACCTGCACTTAATCACTTTGACACTTATTCAGCATTTAAAAATTCTTATGCAACAATAATATGTATTTTCTCTTTCTTATTATCAAATGTACCATTTATATCTGTTGCATGTTGGTTTAACATATATGTTTTCTTTCTTTTTGCATCCCAAATATCAAAGAACCAAAAAGTTATTGTGAACATCCTTGCTTATTCACTTTGGAATATTTTTCTTATCCAGCCATTCATTACTATATAATTGTACTATTTTGGCCACTGCTCAACTGTCAGTTTGTCATTCTATGGTGGCTAGGTGTTGCTATGATGCTAGAAGTTATGCCACCAGTAATCAAATACCAGTAGGATCACCCATAGTGGACAGGTTTTAGGAGAACTGCCAGATAAAGATAGGCTAGGAAGGAAGACTTGACAATCTACTTTTGAAAAATATTGGCCACTACTTATGAATAGTAGCAGAACATTGTCTGATGCAACTGGAAGATGAGCCCCTCAGGTTGTAAGACAATCTGACATTAAAATGGAAAAACCAGTGCACTGGGGAAGAGCTGTCTCCTCAAAGCGGAATCAACCTGAATGACATGGATGGAGTAAAACTTTAGGGATATTTATTTGTTGATGTGGCACAATTCAAGATAAGAAAAAAAAAAGCTGTAAATATCCAGTAATAATTGGAACATGGAATGTAGGAAAATTGGAAGTCATAAAAAATGAAATAGAACACATAAATACCCATACCCTAGAATTAGCCAGTTGAGGTGGACTGGTATTGGCCCTCTTGAATTGGATAATCATATGGTCTCCTATGCCGGGAATGACAAATTGAAGAGGAATGACATCTCATTCATAGCCAAAAAGAACATTTCAAGATCTATCTTGAAGTAAAACACTGCTAGTGATAGGATATCTATATATCTACAAGGAAGACCAGATAATCCAACTATTATTAAAATTTACACACCAACTACTAATGTCAAAGATGAAGAAAGTGAAGACTTTTACTAACTTCTTCAGTCTGAAATTGATCAAACATCCAATCAAGACACATTAATAATTGCTGGTGATTGGAATACAAAAAAGAAAGATAAAAAAAAAAGAAAAGAAAAAGAAAAAAAAAAAGCTCATTGCCATTGTGTTGATTCTGACTCATAGCAACCCCCATAAGGTTTCCAAGGCTGTAAATCTTTATGGATGCAGATTTCCTCATTTTTCTTCCATGGTGGGTTTGAAGTGCCATCGTTTTGTTTAGCAGCCAAATGCCTTAACCACTACACCATCAGAGCTCTTAGAAGAAAGATCAGTAGTGATGAGATGATCATGGAGATTGCATGATAGAATTTTGCAAGGCCAATGACTTATTAACTGCAAATACTGTTTCTCAACATTAATGGTGACTATATGTGTGGACCTTGTCAGATAGAATACACAGGAAGTAAAGTGACTATTCTGTGAAAAAAGATGATGGAGAAGCTCAATATCATCACTCAGAACAAAGGCATGGGCAGACTGCAGAACAGACCATTAATTGCTCAGATGCAAGTTCATGTTGAAACTGAAGAAAATTAAAACAAGTCCTCAAGAGCCAAAATATGAACTTGAGTATATCCCATCTGAATTTAGAAATAAAGGAGCTAGGCAGAAGATTTCAAAGGGTGGCTCAAGAAGATAGTTTGTTGTTAGGTGCTGTTGAGTCATCTCCAACTCATAACAATCTTAAGTACAGCAATATGAAACACTGCCTTATCCTCTGCTAGCTCCATGATCCCTGCTATAATTGAGCCCATCTTTGTAGCCACTGTGTCAATCCATCTTGTTGAGGGCCTTCCCCTCTTTCATTGACCCTCCACTTTATCAAGCATGATATCCTTCTCCAGGGAATGGTCTTTTCTTACAACATGACCAAAATAGGTGAGATGAAGTCTGGCCATTCTTGCTTCCAAGGAGCATTATGGCTGCAGTTCTTCCAGGACAGATTTGTTAGTTCTTTTAGCAGTCCATGGTACTTTCAGCATTCTTCACCAGCACCACAACTCAAAAGCATAGACTTTTCTTCGGTCTTCTCTATTCACTGTTCAGCTCTCATATGCATATGTTGTTGTTGTTGTTATGTGCCGTCGAGTCAGACCCAACTCATATGCATATGAGGTGATTGAAAATACCATGGGTTGTGTCAGATGCACCCTAGTCTTCAAGGAGACATCTTTACTCTTCAGCACTTGCAAGAGGTCTTTTGCAGCTGATTTGCCCAATGCTGTATATCATCTGGGAGCTCTGGTAGCATAGTGCCTAAGGCACTTGACTGCTAACAAGAAGGCTGGTGGTTCCAATCCACCAGCCACTCCTTGGAAGGAAGAGGGGGTCATCTACTTCCATAGTGATACTGCCTCAGAAACCCAAGGAGAGGTCGCTATGAGTTGGGTCTGACTCGATGGCACAAAACAACAACAACAACAATATATCATCTGATATATTGACTTGTGTTTCTATTGGCATTGATTGTAGAACCAAGTAATATGAAGTCTTTGACAACTTCAATCTTTTCTCCATTTATTGTGATGCTGCTTATTGGTCCAGTTGTGAGGATTTTT
>NW_006922002.1:80191-81453 GCF_000298275.1 Orycteropus afer afer | reverse complement strand
CAGCATCCATTTGTTCAAACATCTCAATGGGTATTCTGTCAATTCCTGGAGCCTTGATTTTCGCCAATTCCTTCAGTGCAACTTCAACTTCTTCCTTCAATACCATTGATTCTTGATTAAATGCCACATCCTGAAACAGATGAACATTGACTAATTCTTTTTGGTACAGTGACTCTGTGTATTCCTTCCATCTTCTTTGAATGTTTCCTGAATCATTCAATATTTTGCCCATAGAATCTTTCAATATTGTAACTCAAGGCTTAACTTTTTTCATCAGTTCTTTCAGCTTGAGAAATACCAAGCATGCTCTTCCCTTTTGGTTTTCTAAGTCTTTGCTCAATGTAGAGATTGGTTTTCCAGGTCTTTGCACATTTCATGATAATAATTTACTTTGTCTTCTTGAGCTTCTCTTTGAAATCTTCTGTTCAGCTCTTTTCTCTGATCATTTCTTCCATTAGCTTTAGTTACTCTTCCCTCAAGGGCAAGTTTCTGAGTCTCTTCTGACATCCATTTTAGTCTTTTCTTCTTTTCCTGTCTTTTTAATGATCTTTTGCTTTCTTCATGGATGATGTTCTTCATGTCATCCCACAGTCCTATGATTTTCGATCATTGGTGTTCAATTAATCAAATCTAATTTTTAGATGATTTCTAAATTCAGGAGGGATATATTCGACATCATATTTTGGCTCTCGTGGACTTTTTAAAATTGTCTTCAACTTCAACTTGACCTTGCACATGAGCAGTTGATGATCTGTTCCACAATTAGCTCCTGGCCTTGTTTTGGCTGAAGATATTGAGCTTTTCCATTGCCTCTTGCCACAGATGTAGTCAATCTTATTCTTGTACACTTCATCTGGTGAAGTCCATGTGTATAGCCACTGTTTGTATTGTTGACAAAAGGTATTTGCAATGAATAAGTCGTTGGTCTTGCAAAATTCTATCATGTAATCTCCAGCATTATTTCTATCACCAAGGCCAAATTTTCCAGCTACTGGTGGTTCTTCTATTTCCAACTTTTGCATTCCAATCACCAGTGATAACCAGCACATCTTGATTGCATCTCCAGTAAATTTCAGAGTGCAGAAGTTGGTAAAGATCTTCAATTTCCTCATCTTTGGCTTTGGTGGTTGGTGCATAAATTTGAATAATAGTAGTAGTAACTGGTCTTCCTTGTAGGCGTATGGATATTATCTTATCACTGACAGCATTATACTTCAGGATAGATCTTGAAACATCCTTTGTGATGATGAATGCCACTCCAT
>NW_006922002.1:74046-79781 GCF_000298275.1 Orycteropus afer afer | reverse complement strand
TTCTTTGAGAAGTGGATGGCGTCTTCCTTCTTCTAAGTCTGTCTCAGTTTGGAAGTGCCACTGAAACCTGTCCACCATGGGCAAGAGTGCTGGCATTTGAAACACTAGTGGTACAGCCTCCATCCTCACAGCAACACACAAGCCACTATAGTAGGACAAACTGACAGAAAAGTTTGTCCCCCTTAGTTGTTCCAAACCTCTTTGCCCACTTCCTGGCCTTCCCCTTACTTGTTCCAGCCATTGGCCCTGGCTTCTTCCCACTGCTATTTCCTGCCTGGATAGGGGTTCTCCCTCCCCTTACCTGAATCTAACCATTGGCCCTGGCTTCTTCCCACCAAGAAGACATAGTAAAGTATATAATGATATCTATAAAGACCTGGAGTTAGAAAAACAAAAGGGAAGAAAACATTTGACATTTTTCTAGGTGAAGAACTAAAAAAAAAAAAAAGAAGGAACCTCGGGTTGCAATATTGAAGGCATAATACTGGGGAAACTATTGGGTAAAACACTGAATGACATAGGAAATGTCAAAAGAAGATGGAAAGAATACTCAGAGTCAGTGTACTAAAGAGAATGGTCGATGTTTCACCATTTCAAGAAGTAGCATATGATCAAGAACTCATAGTGTTGAAGGAAGAAGTCCAACTTGCACTGAAGAAATTAGCCAAAAAAAAAAAAAAAAAAAGGCTGTAAGAACTCATGGAATATCGATTGAAATGTTTCAACAAACAGATGTAGCAATGGAGGTATTCACTTGCCTAGGCAAGAAATTTGGAAGACAGCTACCTGGTCAAATGCTTGGAAGTGATTCCTATTTGTGTCCATTCCAAAGAGAGGTGATCCACCAAAATGCAGAATGCAAGTAAAATTTTTCTGAAGATAATTCAAAAAGGGTTTCAGCAATACATCAACAAGAACTGCCAGGAAGTCAGCCTGGATTCAGAAGAAGACGTGGAACAAAACTTATCAAATGAATCTTGGGTGAAAGCAGAGAATACCAGAAATATATTTATCTGTATTTTATTGACTGTGCAAAAATATAAATTAAGTATAATGATTTTTATACTTATATAAATTTTAGAATTTTAGAATAGTTAATTGTGCGCATGCAGAACTTATACACAGACCAAGAGGCTGACCAACGTATACTCTGTGGTTTAAAATCAGGAAAGGTGTGCGTCAGTATGGTATCCTTTCACCATACTTGTTCAGTCTGTATCCTGAGCAAATGATCTGAGAAACTGGACTATTTGAAGAAGAACATGGCATCAGAATTTGAAGAAGACTCATTAACAACTTTCAATATGCAGATGACACAACCTTGCTTGCTGAAAGTGAAGAGAGCTTAAATTACTTATTGATGAAGATCAAAGATTACAGTCTTCAGTATGGATTACACCTCAGCACCAAGAAAATAAAAATCCTCACAACTGAACCAGTAAGCAATATCATGATAAATGGGGAAAAGTTTGAAGTTGTGAAGGATTTCATTGTTTCTGCTATCAATGCCCATGGAAGCAGCTCAGCTGTCAAGAAACCAAACAATGTGTTGCACTGGGAAAATATGCTGCAAAAGATCCCTTTAAAATATTCAAAAGCAAAGACCCAAATCTGCTGGTAGGCCTGTCTATTGTTTTCTGAGAGTTAAGCCATGGGAGTGAGTTCAATTCCAGGCTCAGGGTGTTACTCAGGGCCATAGTGTTGAGGGTTTTACCAGTCTCTGTAGGTTTAGTAAACCTGGTCTTTTTTTTTTTTTATGATTTTAAATTTTGTTTCACACTTTTTGTCCCACTCTAACGAAGATCTCCAATTTTGATCCTTTTCTGAGTGGTTGACATTGGTAGCCCGGCACCATCTAGTTCTGATCTCGGGGTCATATTGGCTGAGGTTCTCATGATCCATTAGTCCTTTGGACAGTTTCCATGGACTTTTATTTTCTTCACTCTTCTTTGCTCCAGATGAGGTGAGATCAATAGATGCATCTTAGGTGTCTGCTCACAAGCTTTTAAGATTCCAGTTGCTACTCACTGAAGTAAGATGTAGAATAATATTTTTATATACCATGCTGCACCAATTGAATTTTATGTCCCCCGTGGCTGTTTTTGTTGTTGAAGAAAGCTAAATGCATTGAATACATTGTTGGTATTGCAGAATTCTATCATGCAATCTCTGGCATCATTTCTATCACCAATGCCATATTTTCCAACTACAGATCCTTTTTTTTTTTGTTTCCAACTTTTGCATTCCAAACACCATTAATTATCAGTGCATCTTGATTGCATGTTTGATCAATTTCAGACTGCAAAAGTGGGTGAAAGTCTTCAGTGTCTTCAACTTTGGCATTAGTGGTTAGTTAGTAAATTTGAATAACAGATGGATTAACTAGTCTCCATTATCGGCTTATAGAAATTATCCTATCCCTGACAGCATTGTACTTCAGGAAGATCTTGAAATGTTCTTTTTGACTATGAATGTGACATCATTCCTCTTCAGTTTGTCATTCCTGGCATTGTAGTCTATATAATTGTTCCATTAAAAATTGCCAATACTAATCCATTTCAATTCACCAATGCCCAGGATGTGAATATTTATGTATTCCACTTCATTTTAGAGGACTTCCAATTTTCCTAGATTCATACTTCGTACATTTCAAGTTCCAATTATTACTGAATGTTTACAGCTGTTTCTTTTCATGCTGAGTCTTGCCACATCAGCAAATGAATGTCCTGAAAGTTTTACTCCATCCACATCATTAGAGTCAACTTTACTTTGAGGAGGCAGCTCTTTCTCAGAAAAATTTTGAGTGTCATTCCAATCTGAGGGGCTCACTTTCTGGCACCATATAAGTCAGTGTTCTGCTGTTATTCATAAGGTTTTCACTGGCCAAGTTTTTCAGAAGTAGATTGTCAGATTCTTCTTTCTAGCCTTGGTTTGTCTGGAAGCTCTGATGAAACATGTTTATGAGTGTCAACAGGATGACACTGTTGGTATTTGAATACCAATAGCATAACTTCCAGCATCATAGCAACATGCAAGTCACCACAGTATGACAAACTGACAGATGAGAGTTGTATATTAGCAACTGTGATTCACAAAGTATATGGTTAGAATTTGAAATGAAAGGTGAAGGAGTCAGTCCAGAAACTTGTTATCTGGATATTTAATAACATTATGGATGGGAAGAATTTCTACAGATTTGTTGTTGTTGTTGTTATATGCTGTCGAGTTGGACCTGACTCATAGCAACCCCTCCTTGGGTTGCCAAGGCAGTATTATTACAGAAGTAGATTGTCCAACCTTCCTTCTGAGGAGTGGCTGGTGGGTTTGAACCGCGACCCTTCTGGTTAGCAGTCAAATGCCTTAGGCACTATGCTACTAGAGCTCCCTTTACAGATTTATAACTTAATTTCATCTTCTTGTTCAAATAACACCTCTGAACAGATGCTTCATGTTCATCTTTTATGAATTATAGTGATAGATAAAAATAGAAAATGAGCCTGGGTGGTGCAGCAGATTTGCTCAATGCAATATTTTGTTTGGTTTTATGTATTAAATAATGTATTATACAACAACAACAACAACAATATACATTATATATAATATAATGTATTATGCATTATATGTTATTTATTATATAATACATAAAACCAAACAAAATATTGCATTGGGGAAATCTGCTGCAAGACCTCTTTAAAGTGTCAAAAAGTAAAGATGTCACTCTGAGGACTAAATTGTACCTGACCCAAGCCATGGTCTTTTCAATCACTTCATATGTATAAGAAAGCTGGATGATGATTAAAGAAGACTGAAAAATAATTGATGTATTTGAATTGTGGTATTGGCAAAGAATACTGAAAATACCATGGACTGCAGAAGAATGAACAAATCTGTCTTGGAAGAAGTACAGACAGAATACTCCTTAGAAGTGAGGATGGCAAGACTTCGTCTCTTGTACTTTGGTCATGTTATCAGAAGGGACCAGTCCCTAGAGAATGAGATCATGCTTGGGAAAATGGAGGACCAGTGAAAAAGAAGAGGGCCTTCAATGAGATGGGTTGACATAGTGGCTGCAGCGATGGGCTCAAGCATAGCAGGAATTGTGAAGATGGCACAGGACGGGGAAGTGTTTTGTTCTGTTGTATGTAGGTCACTATGAGTTGGAGCTGACTTGACAGCAGCTAACAACAACAACAGGAGCTCTGGTGGTGTAGTGCCTAAGGCATTTGATTGCTAACCAGAAGGCTGGCAGTTCAAACCCACCAGCCACTCCTCGGAAGAAAGAATGGGCAATCTACTTCTGTAGAGATACTGCCTCAGAAATCCAAGGAGGTGCTGCTTTGAGTAGAAATTGACTCGATGGCAGTGAGTTATTTTATTTTATTTTTTTTTAACAACAACAACAACATCCTCTTTGTAAGGCATCCTGGTTGTTCACTGGTTAAAGCACTAGCTGCTAACCAAAAAGTCAGTGGTTTGAACCCAACAGTTGCCCCATGGAAGAAAGATGTGGAAGTCTGCTTTTGTAAAGATTTATATCCTTAAAAACTCTATGGTTGCAGTTCTACTTTGTCCTATAGCATTGCTACGAATTGGAATTGACTTGATCACAGCCAGCTTGGTATTTGGTTTATCCCCCTTTTGGTGACATCCCTGGGTGGTACAAATAGTTAAGTGCTTAACTACTAGCTGAAAGGTTGGGGTTTAAACCCTCCAAAGGCAATTCAGAAGATGATCACCTTTTGAAAGGTGACAATCTTGAAAATCCCATGGAATGCAGTTTACTCTTATACTTATGGGATCACTATGGGTCAGAGTCAACTCTACAGCAACTAACAACATCTCCTTTGTGAGGTCCCTGGGTGGTACAAATTGTTTGTGCTAACCAAAATGTTGGTAGTTTGAGCCCACCCAATAGCTTGCAGAAGAAAGGCCTAGCAACCTGCTTTTGTAAAAGACCACAGCCAGTGCACCCTATAGAGCAGTTACTCTGTAACACATGGAGTCCCCGCTATTAGGAATTGAGTGAATTTCAAGAGTTTTTTCTTTTCTTTCTGTTATCTCCCTTGTATGAGTGTTGATTGCCTGTGTTGAAGAGTCAGAGCTGAATGTTCTAGATAGAGTTGAACATAAAATGAGCTTATGTCATCTATTCTTTTTTGTCATTGATATTAGTTTTGATCAATAAATTTATCATATCAAGAAATTGACTGATAAGAGCAAAGAGTAATGAAAATGGTTTTGGCATGAGGCATGCAGAGCCATGGTGCCTATTCTGTTCAACTTGAGCTGCTCTCTGTAATCTATATTTCCCTTTTCATTCATCGATGCCACATTTCATTAGAGGTTGAGCTGTGCTGCACTTCCCTGGGAATAAAGAACATAAGCTTCTTTGATTAACCAATAGCTCTGGTGGTGTAGTGGTTAAGGCATTTGAGTCAGTTCCAACTCATAGCAACTCTCTTTAGGTCTCTGCGGTGGTAAATCTTTACAGAAATAGATTACCCAGTTTTCCTTCCACAGAGTGGCTGGTAGGTTTCAATGACCAACTTTCTGTTTAGCAGTCAAATGCCTTAGACACTACACCACTGGAGCTCCTTAAAGAATGTAAGCTTCTTTTATTAACTGATAGCTCGGGAGCTCTGGTAGCATAGTGGCTAAGGCACTTCACTGCTAACCAGAAGGTTGGCGGTTCAAACCCACCAGCCTCTCTTTGGAAGGAACATGGGGCAATCTAC
>NW_006922002.1:52225-73111 GCF_000298275.1 Orycteropus afer afer | reverse complement strand
ATGGTTGAAAAACATCTATTAATAATTAGAACATGGAATGTATGAATCTAGGAAAATCGGCAGTGGTCAAAAATGAAATGGAATGCATAAAGATTGATATCCTAGGCATTAGTCAGCTGAAATGGACTGGTTTTGGCCCTTTTGAATCAGACAACCATATGATTCACTGTGCCAGGAATGACAATTTGAAGAGGAATGGCATGGCATTCATCATTGCAAAGGGTGACTCAAGATCTGTCCTGAAGTACAATGCTGTCAGTGATAGGATAATATCCATATGCCTACAAGAAAGACCAGTTAATATAACTCTTATTCAAATTTATGCACCAATCACCAAAGCCAAGGACAAGGAAATTGGAGATTTTTATCAACTTCTACAGTCTGAAATTGACCAAATATGCAGTCTGAAATTGACCAAATGTGCAATCAAGATGTGGTAATAATCACTGGTGACAGGAATGCAAAAGTTGGAAACAAAGAAGAATCACTGGTAGTTGGAAAATTTGGCCTTGGTGACAGACATAACACTGGAGATCACATGATAGAATTTTGCAAGACTAATGACTTATTCATTGTAAATATCATGTTTCAACAACACAAATGGTGGCTATATATGTAGACTTCACCAGATGGAGTCCACAGGAATCAGCTTGACTACATCTGTGACAAGAGGTGAAGGAAAAGCTCAATATCTTTAGCCAAAACTAGACCAGGAGCTGATTGTGGAACAGACCATCAACTGCTGATATGCAAGTTTAAGTTGAAGTTGAAGACAATTAAAACAAGTCCACAAGAGCCAAAATATGACCTTGAATATATCCATCCTGAATTTAGAGACCATCTAAAGAATAGATTTGATGTATGAATGCCAAGGACTGAAAAACAGAAGAGTTGTGGGATGACATAAAACATCATTCATGAAGAAAGCAAGAGGTCATTAAAAAGACAAGAAAGAAAGAAACGGCAAAAATGGATGTCAGAAGAGACTCTGAAACTTGTCCTTGAGTGGAGAGTAGCTAAAGCAAATGGAGGAAATGATAAGACAAAAGAGCTGAACAGAAGATATCAAAGAGCAGCTCAAGCAGATAAAGCCAATTACTCTAATGAAGTGTGCAAAGACCTAGAGTTAGAAAACCAAAAGGGAAGAACATGCTCATCATTTCTCAAGCTGAAAGAACTGAGGACAAAATTTAAGCCTTGAGTTGCAATACTGAAAGATCCTATGGGCAAAATATTGAATGATGCAGGAAACATCAAAAGAAGATAGAATACACAAAGTCACTGTACCAAAAAGAACTGGTTGATGTTTATCCATTTTAGGAGATGGCATATGTTCAAGAACCAATGGTATTAAAGGAAGAAGTTGAAGATGCACTGAAGGAAATGGCAAAGAGCAAGGCTCCAGGAATTGATAGAATACTCACTGAGATATTTAAAGAAATGGATGCCCTGCTGAAGGCACTCACTCGGTTATGCTAAGAGATTTGGAAGACAACTACCTGGCCAACTGACTGGAAGAGATCTATATTTGTACCGATTTAAAAGAAAGGTGATTCCACAGAATGTGGAAATTATCAAAAAATATCATTAATGTCACATGCAAGTAAAATCTTACTGAAGATAATTCAAAAATGATTGCAGCAGTATATTAACAGAGAACTTCCAGAAATGCAAGCTGGATTCAGAAGAGGACATGGAACAAGGGATATTATTGCTGATGTCAGCTGGATCTTGACTCAAAGCAAATAATATCAGAAAGATATTTCCTTGTGTTTTATTGACTACACAAAAGCATTTGATTGTGTGGATCATAACAAATTGTGGATAACATTGAGAAGAATGGGAATTCCAGAACACGTAATTGTACTCATGAGAAACCTGCACATAGAGCAGGAGGCTGTCATTCAAATAGAGCAAGAGGACACCACATGGTTTAAAAATCAAGAAAAGAGTTTGTCAAGATTGTATCTTTTCACCATGCTTATTTAATCTATATGCTAAGCAAATAATCTGAGAAGCTGGACTATATGAAGAAGAATATGACATCAAGATTGGAGGAAGAATCATTAACAACCTGTGATGTGCAGATGACACAACCTTGCTTGCTGAAAGTGAGGATGACTTGAAGTACTTACTGATGAAGATTACAGAATACAGTCTGCAGTATGGATTACATCTCAATATAAGGAAAACTAAAATCCCCACAACTGGACCTATAAGCAGCATCACAATAAATGGAGAAAAGATTGAAGTTGTCAGAGACTTCGCATTGCTTGGTTCTACAATCAACACAAGTGGAAGCAGCAGTCAAGACATCAGACAACGTATAGTATTGGGCAAGTTGGCTGCAAAGGACCTTTTTCAAGTGCTGAAGAGCAAAGATATCTCCTTGGGGACTAAGGTGTGCCTGACACAAGCCATGAAATTTTCATTTGCCTCCTATGCATGTGAGAGCTGGACAATGAATAAGGAAGATGGAAAAAGAGCTGATGCTTTTGAGTTGTGCTGGCGAAGAATGTTGAAAGTACAATGTTGTTGTTGTGTGCTGTTGAGTTGTCTCTGACTCATAGCAACCCCTCCTTCGGTTTCTGAGGCAGTATCACTACAGAAGTAGATTGGCCAATCTTCCTTCCAAGGAGAGGCTGGTGGGTTTGAACTGCCAACCTTCTGGTTAGCAGTCAAGTGCCTTAGGCACTATGCCACCAGAGCTCCCAAAAGTACCAGAGACTGCTGAAAGAACTAACAAATCTGTCCTGGAGGAAGTGCAGCTGGAATGTTCCTTGGAAGCGAGAATGGCCAGACTACATCTTGCCTACTTTGGTCATGTTGTCAAAAGGGACCATTTCCTGGAGAAGGATGTCATGCTCGGTAAAGTGGAGGGTGGACGAAAGAGGGGAAGGCCCTCAACAAGATGGATTGACACAGTGCCTGCAGTGATGGCCTCACTTATAGCAAGGATCGTCGAGCTGGTGTGGGACCAGGCAGTGTTTCATTCCCCTGTGCATAGTGTCGCCATGAGTCGGAGAGGACTCGATGCCAGCTACCAACAACAACAACAACAACAAAAACAAACTTTCCTTGTTTTATTCCTACAATGGCTGGAATTTTACAGATGACAGGTTAGGATTTCAGTTTTTGATTTGTTTCAAAGTTGAATAAGAATTATATTCTTCATAGTTTTAATAATTAAATCATCCAGTTTCACACTGGTCAATAAAATTTTCTATGATAATGGAAATAATCTTTCATGCTGTCCAATACAGTAGCCACTAGACAATGTGCCTACTAAGTACTTAAAATGTGAGAAACAGAATTGTAATTTTAAAAAATTTTGATTTATTAAAATTTAATAGTCACATGAAGATAGAAGCTATTATTTTGCATAGCACAAATCCAATTGAGTCTCTAAACTTCATAATTTCCAGTCTATTTTTACCCAAATAAAAGCAAGTTTCTTTTCATATAACAACTTAATGATAAAACATAATATAAATTCTACTACTAGTCAGTGAGGACATCAGTGTCATCTGTGGGCTTCTTAAAAATGTAGAAGCTTAGACTCTGCTCTAAACCTACTAAATCAGAGTCTACATTAACAAGAGCCCCAGGTTAAGAATTTATTAAAGTTTAAAAATTACTACTATAAACTATCCATACAAACAGTCTTGGTTTACAGATAGTGGTGAGGGAAAGCAAGGACGATTCTATTAGAATCCTTCTAAGTACCCTCTCTGTAGCTCAGGGGTCTGCAACCTCCCTGAGTATTGGGCATGACATTTTAGGGGAAATACTAGGATCTCTCTACGTGATTCTTTTTTTTTTTTTTTAGTATGTTACACCTACTCACAAGCATCTTATTTTTTGATTGCTTTGTTGGAAGGTGGCATGTTTGAATCAGGGGTTTATTAATGTGCTCTTGTCATATAGTTCACGATAAAATAAGTCTCCAAAGTACAAATCAACATCTGCATTGATTTTCTGTTTATTTTCAATTAAATCAATTCTATCTCATTGGTAGCATTAAAAATTATACACATGAAAAATGTTGAATTGGCAAATGTTGTGTTATATATATATATATATATATCTACAACAATAAGAAGGGAAAAATGTTAATGTTATATGTATTTGTGACTACCATACACCTGGCACTCTTCTGTAGTATTTTGGGGAGTGAATGTTGTAGCATATAATAGAGAGTGGAGGTGGTGATTTTAACATTTAGTTGATTTTAAATTGAATATTTATCCCTATAAGTGTGGGTAACTGCAAACCCAATGTTCTGGTTACCTAGTGCTGCTCTGACAAGAATATACCACAAATGGGATGCCCTTAACAAATAGGAGTTTATTCTTACAACTTGGAGGCTTTAAGTCCAAGTTCAAAGTGCCAGGCTCTAGGGGCTGGATGAAAGCCCCTTAGCTTTGGGCTTCAGCTCTGCCTCCAGCTCCTAGCCCACTGAAGCTAGAGGCATTTCTTCACTCAAACAGCTGCTGGCTGCTGAGGCTGAGAAGCTCAAGGTTGACAAATAAAATGGTACAGTCCCTATGTTACCAAACCACACAGCAAGCCATTAATTTAAGTCCATTGTAAGTCCATAGGACGGCAGAGCATGGTAGGCTGCTGAACGATGACATGTCTAAATGCAGGGTCCAAGTGTGCTATAGGCTAGAGACCATTCCCCAAGGCTTCTGCTTATATAAAGGAAGCAGATCACATATAATTTTAGACTTAGAGAAGAGTTGCAAAGATAGTACAGAGAATACCCATAGTGCCAGCTTCTCCTCATGTTAACACCATACAGACTAAACTTCCATTAGCAAAACTAAAATGTTAACATTGATACAATATCCTAAACTACTGACTTTATTCTATTTTCCCAGTTTTTCACCCATGTCCTTTCCTGTTTTAGGATTCAGTTCAGGATCTTGTATTGCACTGAGTTTTCATTTCTCCTTAGTCTCCTCCAATCTGTGACAGTTACTCCATCTTTACCTGTCTTTTATGATCTTGAAACATTTCAAGAGTACTGGTTAGGTATTTGTAGAATGTCCCTCAATTTGAACTTGTCTTATATTTTTTCAAGGTTAGATTGTGTTTCTGGATTTTTCCCTCTCTTTTAAACAATTTATTTCCTGGCTTCTTTTTTCAGAAATACTCATGATGAATGTTATAGAATCAGGCTACTTGCATTAATGAATGAAATATAGGTTCTAATTGTACCCCCTTGCTGAAGAGTGTGCTGGTTTGGAAAGAAGTTAATCGCCATTATTTTTTATTTATTTTTATTTTTTATGGAGGGAAACCTCTTTTAAAAGAAAAACATCTGGATATTACCCTTAAAAATAATGCTTTACTAAGAAACCATCTGTATGAGACCAAAAGTTCAACATTTACTCTAAATCAACGATGAGAAGATAAGGGAGTAGGGAAACTAGAGTACTGGAAATGGGACAACCAGAACATAATTAAAGAGAGCATTGACACATTGTGAAAAATGTAGCTAATATCATTAAACAATTTGGAAATTGTCAAAACTAACTTTGACCAAAACTACAATAAAATATTACTTAAAAAAAAAAGAAGCAGCAGCAGTAGTCACCTAATCAACTGTAGGCCAAAACATAATTGTGAAGCTGTTTCAGATGTTCTTTTTTGTAAGAATATTTGATTATTGAAGAATGGGTTGGTCTGAGAGAATAGGGGTTAACTACCATTGCAAGAAAATGTGGCCCAGGCAAAGGAGATTTGTTAAGGCATTATGCTTAAGGCTTTTCAGAAAATGCAGCTGAATGTTGGGTTGAAAATAAATGTATTATGATGTTTCTTATTTCTATATAAGGTAATAATAAGTTTCTTTCACATTTTTCCCATTCTAGGCACTATATTTCACCTAGGTCATGATTGGCATTTATTGTTGTATTTGTGGAAAGCATGAATGGATTGCATATAATTTTTATCTGTAATATGTGAAATAAGAGGCATCTTAATTTCACAAATTAAAAAAACAAAAAACTGATGTTCAATGATACTAAGTCACTTACTTTTTGTCTAAGTATCTAGTTGGTGGAGTGGATAAAAGGTAACCATGCTCCTTCAACTCCAAAGGCAATACTTTCACCTTTGCATTATGCATGCCATTGCATTGACATATTATCTCTTCTACTACCATCTGTCAGTTTGTTGTACCATGGTGGCTTGCATGTTGTATGGCTGGAAGTTTTGCCACCAGTATTTCTAATAGCAGCAGGGTCACCCATGGTGGTAGGTTTCAGCAGAGCTTCCAGACTAAGACAGACTGGGAGAAAGGACCATCTACTTCACACAAAAATTTATCACTAAAAACCTTAAGAACAGCATTGGAAACTCACTATCTGATATATTACTTGAAAACTTTATGAATAGCAGTGAAACATTGTCTGATACAGTGCTAGATGATGAACCCTTCAGGTAGGAAGGCACTCAAAATACAACTGAAGAAGAGCTACCTCCTCAAAGTAGAATCTACCATAATGACGTGGATGGAGAAAAGTTTTCAGGACCTTCATTTGCTGCTGGGGTACAATTCAATATGGGAAGAAACAGTTGTAAATATTCATAAATAATCAGAATGTGGAATGTAATAAGTATGAGTCTAAGAAAATTGGAAGTGGTCAAAAATGGTATGGAATATATAAAGATCTATATCCTAAGGATTAGTGAGCTGAGATAGACTGGTATTGGCCATTTTGAATCAGACAATCATATGGACTACTATGCTGGGAGTGAAAAATTAAAGAATAACATCACATTCATTATCAAAAAGTATATTTCAAGATCTATACTAAAGTACAATGCTGTCCATGATAGGATAATATCCATATCCTTACAAGGAAGAGCAGTTAATACAACTATTATTCATATTTACACACACACACAAAACCAAACTCACTGTTGTTGAGTCGGATCTGACTCATAACGACTCCTCCTTGGGTCTTCAAGGCTGTATCACTACGGAAGTAGATTGCCCAACATTCCTTCCAAGGAGTGTCTGGTGGGTTTGAACTACCAGCCTTCTGGTTAGCAGTCAAATGCCTTAGGCACTGCACCACTAGTGCTCCTATATCGATATACAGTACTTTAAATTATTTAACCAATCCACCAAGATCAAAATTTAGACTAGTTCAAATTTACACACCAACCACTAAAGTCAAAAATGAAGAAATTGAAGATTTTTACCAACTTGTAATTTTACCAACTGAAATTTAACAAACATGCAATCAAGATATATTGATAATTATTATCTTTGCCATTCCAAATGATATAAGAATTTTATTTAAAAGTTTTGAAAAACTTACATCTGACAATAGCTAATGCCCAAGTTCAAAACCTGCTCATTGGATATGAGTGAACTCAATCTTACATCTATCTAGTTGAGTGATGTCCATGGTCAACTGAGGGCTCTAATTCTTGTCACACCCTCTTCATTATCATTCAGGAACTATGCTTGCCCTTGTGAAGCTTATATTCTAGACAGAACATATTTTTATGTCTAGAAGATATACAAATAAAGAACATAGCTTGTCTTCAGGTGATAAAAATTCCAGGAAGGAGAAAAAAAGTAAAAGTAATGGGAGAAAAATTTAAACAGGGTGGTCAGAAGAGGGCCCTAATAGAAGGACCTTTGAGGTCCAGGAAGATGTCTGGGTCCCTAAATTCCATTTAATCACTCCTGCCAGCAGCGCCACCCCTCCCAGCTGAAGAAATTACTCCATCTTTGTCTATTAAGCCACCCTCACCAAGAAAGCTATTATCCCTTTCACCATCATTTTGTAAGATTAATCCAGCTATGACTGAATAATCTTTGTCTGAGATCACATCTGGGGCATTTCCTGGGCCATCCTGAGGCATATGCCTTAGAAGACATTGCTTCATGTTCCCATAACGTACCCTCACTACCCATTTTTGCTTCTGGACTTATAACTAGACTTAAATCCCAGTGAGCCCCAAAAGATGAAGTACAAAGTCTGACCCAGGAGGAGTTACACTACACTCTAAAAAAATTGCTTGAATTTACAAACAGAAAAGTGGGGAATACATGTGTGAATAGCTATTAGCAGTGTAAGATAAGGTGCAAGGAACATAAAGTTGGATCCACTTGAGATTTTTGATATGGGCCACCAGGCACAGATCCGTTAGTCAGTGTTTCAGCTCTAGAGGTTAGTAAAGGACTTAATAGTGTATTTGATTGGTTCACTGAAGCATATGTTAAGCAGTGGCCTACACTAAATCAAGTTGAAGTGGTAGACCTGTAGTGATATACTGTAGAAGATGGTGTCCAAAGACTAAAGGAAATTGACATGTTAGTGTAGATTTATCAGGCTGGACCCACAGACCACCCATGGAATGTCCCTTTGGACAATTACCAGACCAGTGAGGTTCGAGTTTGTGAAGGGAGTTTCAGCATATTCAAAAACTACTGTGATTGCTATTTTATGTAGGTCAAATTTGACAGTTGGAGTTGCCCTGATTTAAGACACCTAACTACAATGGACACAACTTTGCTTGCTGAAAATGAAGATGATTTGAAGCACTTAGTGATGAAGATTAAAGTATGCAGTATGGCTTACACCTCAATATAAAGAAAACAAAAATCTTGACAACTGGACCAATAAACAATTTGATGATAAATGGAGAAAAGAATGATGGTGTCAAAGAGTTCATATTACTTGGTTCCACAATCAACACCAATGAAAGCAAAAAAAAAAAAAAAAAAAAATTCAGTGCCATCGAGTTGATTATGACTCATAGTGACCACCTTTGGGTTCCTGAGGTGGTAAATCTTTACAGAAGTAGATTTCCCAGTCTTCTTTCCATGGGGTGGCTGGTGGGTTTGAACTATCAACCTTCTTCTGGTCATCAGTCAAATGCCTTAGGCACTACACTACCAGAGCTCCAAAGGAAGCAGCAGTCAAGGAATCAGATATATTGCACTGGGCACATCTGTGGCAAAAGACCTCTTTAAAGTGCTGAGCAGCAAAGATATCTCTTTGAAGACTAAGGTCAGCCTAACCCAAGGCATGGTATTTTTCAATCCCCTCATATGCATGTGAAAGCCGGACAATGAATTAGGAAGATCCAAGAACAGTTGATGCTTTTCAGTTGTAGTGTTGGTGAACAATAACTGAAAGTACCATGGACTACCAGAAGAACTAACAGTTCTGTCCTGGAAGAAGTGAAGCCAGAATGCTTCTTGGAAGGAAGAATGGCCAGATTTCATCTGACCTACTTTGGTCATGTTGTCAAAAGGGACCAATCCCTGGAGAAGGATATAATGCTTGGTAAAGTGGATGGCCAACAAAAAAGGGGAAGGCCCTCGATAAGATGAATTGACATAGTGGCTGCAATGATGGGCTCAGGTATAGCAAGGATTTGGGGGCTGGCACAGGACCAGACAGTGTTTGGTTCTGTTGTACATAGCGTTGTTATGAGTCGGAGTCTCATACAACAGTCTCAACAACAGCCACAATGGAGCTGAGTGGACCCCAAGGTGTTAGGGGTCATCTGGAACCACTTAGTTGACAAAGACAAGGTGTGCATAGTTACTGTAAGTGACAGCAGAGTTAAAGCAGACAAAGACAAGGTGAACATGTTTACTATAATGGACAGGAGAGCCAAAGCAGAAATCATTATAATCTGACTTGTGTGGAGTTATGGTATTGGCCCCTTAGTCATTGTGACCCTTGGAATAAAACAAATGGGCAATTTAAATATTTACTTGATTTGTACAAGAGGAAGAATTCTAGGGCAAGTGAATGGCAGTATAACTTGAATTGCCACAGTAGACAGTCATAGGCCCTCAACCAATTCCCAGACCTGAGGCTATTTACAGACATACAACCCTTTGAATGAAGGGGATCCTTGAGAAAGGATCACACTGCATTGCCAAAAATTTATACTGTTAATCTTTCCCCTAGTCTTCCCCAAATAGATCTATGGCCTTTCACAAGATTGTCTGTTCATTGGGGAAAAGGAAGTCATCAGATTTTTGGGGATTACTGGACACTGGCTCTGAACTGACACTAATTCCAGGAGACCCAAAAGGCTCACCAGTGAGAATGGGGTCATATAGAGGTCAGGTTATTAATAGAGCCTTATCTCAAGTCTGTCTCACAGTGGCTCCAGTGGGTCCCCAAAGCCATCATGTAGTAATTCCCTCAGTTTCAGAGTGCATAACTGGCAGAACCCCCACACTGAGTCCTTGACATGAGGAATAAGGGCTATTATAATAGGAAAAGCCAATTAGAACTGCCTCCACCTACAAAAATACTATGCCAAAAGCAATATCACATTCCTGGAGGGGTTGCAAAGATTACTGCCATCATCAAGGACTTAAGGATGCAGGGGTGGTGATTCCTACCATGTCCTTATTTAACTTGCCTATTTGGCTTGTGCAAAAAAAAAAAAAAAAAGACAGATCTTGGAGAATGACAGTGGATTATCATAAACTTAACCAGGTGGTAACTCCAATTGCAGCTGCTGTTCCAGATGTGGTTTCATTGCTTGAGCAAGTAAATACATCTCCTGGTACTTGGTATGCAGCTCTTGATCTGGCCTCTTTCTCCACTCTTGTTCCAAAGGAACAACAGAAGCATTTTCCCTTCAGCTGGTGAGGTCAACCATACACCGCCACTGTCCTACCTCAGAGCTGTATCAACTCCCTAGCCCTATGGCATAATTTAGTCCTCGTACAAGATATCACACTAGTTCACATAGCAAGGAAGAAATAACAATGACTCTAGACTTACTGGTAAGACATTTCTGTGCTAGACTGTAGGAAATTAATTCAACAAAAATTTAGGTACCTCCCACCTCAGTGAAATTTCTAGAAGTCCGGTGGTGTTGGACATGTTGAGATATTCCTTCTAAAGTAAAGGATAAGTTGTTATATTTGTTCCCCACCCACAACTAAAAAGAAAGCACACCACCTGGTGGGCCTCTTTGGATTTTGGAGGCAGTATGTCCCTGAGTTGGGTGTGATACTGTGGCTTATATATCAAGTCACTCAAAAGCTGTAAGTTTTGAGTGGGGTCCAGGACAAGAAAAGGCTCTGCAACAGGTTCAGACTGCCATGCAAGCTTCTCTGCCACTTGGACTATATGACCCAGTCGATCCAATGAAATGTCACTGACAGAGATACTGTTTGGAATCTTTGGCAGGCTCCTATAGGTGAATCACAATGTAGACCTTCAGGATTTTGGAGCAAAAATGTGCTATCTTCTGGAGACAATTACTCTCTTTTTGAGAAACAGCTTTTGGCTTGTTTCTGGGCTTTAGTAGAGACTGAATGTGTAACCACTGGACACTAAATAACCATGCAGCCTGAGCTGACTATCATGAACTGGATGTTGTCTGACCCACAGAGTCATAAAGTCAGATGTGCACAGAAGCACTCCATCATTAAATAAGAGATCAAACTGAAGCAGGACCTGAGGCACAAGTAAGTTACATGAGGAAGTGGCCAAAATGCTCATGGTCTCCAGTACTGCCTCATTATCTTCTCTCTCCCAGTCTGCAACTATGGCCTCATGGGGAGTTCCTTATGATCAGAAAACTCATGCATGGACAGATGGTATGTGAAATAAGCAGGTACCACTTGAAAGTGGACAGTGGTAGCATTGCAGACTTTTTCTGGGAACTCCCTGAAGGACAATGGTAAAGGGAAATTCTTCCAATGGGCAGAACTTTGAGCATTGAATCTGGTTGTTCACTTTGCTTGGAAGGAAAAATGGCTTGATGTGCAACTGTATACTGATTCATGGGCTGTGACCAATGGTTTGGCTGGATAGCCAGGGACTTACTTGGGAGGAATGAGATTGGAAAATTGGTGACAAGGAGGTATGGAGAAGAGGTATGTGGATAGATCTCTCTAAATGGGCTAAAGAAGTAAAGATACCTGTGTCTCATGAGAATGCTTACCTCCTTGGTAGAGGAGGACTTTAAGAATCAAGTTAATAGGATGAGACGTTCTGTGGAAACCAGTCATCCTCTTTCCCTAGTCACTCTTGTCATTGCTCAACGGACTCATGAAAAGAGTGGCCATGGTGGCGAGAAAAACTGTTATGCACAGGCTCAGCAATGCAGACTTCAACTCACCAAGGTTGACTTTGTTACAGCCACTGTTGAGTGCCCAAGCAGCAGAAGCTAACACTAAGTTCTCAATATGGCACCTTTCCTTGAAGTGGTCAGCTAGTAACTTTGTGGCAAGTTGATTACATTAAACCACTTGCACTGTTTTATCTTACTGGAATAGGCATTTACTCTGGATATGTATTTGCATTCCATGTACACAATACATTTGACAAAACTATCATCTGTGAATTCACAAAAATGCCTTACCCATCTTCATGGTACCCCAAACAGCATCATCTCAGAATAAGGGACTCACTTCACAGCAAATGAAGTGTGGCAATGGGCCCATGCTCATGGAATTCACTGGTCTTACCATGTTCACCACCATCGTGAAGCAGCTGGCTTGATAGAATGGCCTTCCAAAGACACAGTTATGGTGCCAGGTAGGTGACAATACTATGCAGAGTTGGAGCATCTTCAGGAGGCTGAATACTCTCTAAACTAGCATCCAATATATAGTGCTGTTTCTCCATAGCCATAATTCATGGGTCTAGGAATCAAGAAGTAGGAGTGGGAGTGACACCACTCACAATTACCCCTAGTTACCCATTTGAAAAATTTTGCTTCTTGTCCCCATGACCCTATATTCTATGTGTCTAGAGATTTTAGTTCCAAAGGAAGGAATGCTCCAACCAGGTTATACAACCTGATTCTATTGAACTGGAAGGTAAAAATGGCAACCTGGCCACTTTGGGCTCCCCATGTCTCTGGATCAAAAGATGAAGAAGGAAGTTACCATATTGGCTGGTGTGATTGATCTTGATTACCAAGGGGAGACCAGATTAATATTATGTAATGGTGGTAGAGAAGAGTTTGTCTGGAATACAGGAGATCCTTTAGGGCATCTCTTAGCACTACCATGTCCTGTGATTAAAGTCAATAGAAAATTGCAGCAACCTAATTCTGACATGATTACTAATGGCTTAAATGCTTCATGAATGAAGATTTGGGTTACTCTACTCAACCAACTGTGGTACTTGCTGAGGATAAAGGGAATATGGAATGGGTGGTAGAAGAATGTAGCTCTAAATACCAGTTATGATCATGTGACCAGTTGCAGAAACAAGGACTGTAATTATTAGAAATATCTCTTCCCTGTTGTGTTATATGTTTATGGAGAAGCCTCCAGACTGATGCCTGACCCATGGATTTGGGACTTGCTAGCCTCCACAACCCCATGAGCCATTTCCTTGAACTAAATCTCTCTCTCTCCCCATTTCACTGGTTTTTGCTTCTCTAGAGAACCCAGCCTAAGACAGTATGTCAATGCCTTTGAAAAGATATGAACTATAGATACTTTTTATAAAAGTAAGATTTAACTTTTCAGAATGCCCTCTAACTGGGATATGCTATTTAGATTGAATTTGCTCCCACGACTAAATGATATGAATCATGTGGTTATAATGTGTCTTAGGGTGAGAGAAGAGGGGCAGTGAGGTGGGCATCCCAGGGAATGCCCATGACCAAGTGAAGGGAGGCATCTGGAGATGAACCTGTGAAGGAGGCAAAGACAGAGAAGCCAGACAGATGCAAAGAGAACAGAGGTTCGGGGCGGGAGGGCAGGATATCAGTAGTACTAGGAGGAGGCAATTTCCAGACAGTTGTGAGGTCAACAGTGTTAATGCTTCAGATAGAACTCACAAAGTCAAGTAAGTCAAGAGCTGAAAATTGTCCAATTAATTGAGGAAAGAAGAGAAGACAGAAGTTAGGATTACCGTGGCCCAAGAAACATGTGTCAGAGACCTGTTTTTGCATGTATCTGTTTCTGTTTAGTTCCTGTTGGACATTTTTGGGGCGTGTGGGGAGTGAATGTACAAACATGGATTATTCTGGAAGCAGCTGGCACAGTTTTCTTCAGGCCACCTGCTTTGGGGAAGCAGTAATTCCATAAATGCAAAGAAGCAAATAATTACAGATAGTATCTGTCTGCTTTAGCATTTCCATAAAAGGCCAATTCCAATTGTGTTCTAAAAATGGCAAATGTTTTCAAATGATCCATCATTGATGCAGCATTTTGAGGATGGATTTTCATCCATTCAGCAGTAACACAAATTTTTAGCAGGAGGTATCAGTTATTCCAGAAAAGAGTTGGTGGTGTTTCATCTGACTTGGGGCACTCATTTAAGCAGTGTTATTGTTTTAGTGAGTGACAGAAGTTTACATGTGAGATTAACTCCTTTTTTTCACCAGCTCATTTAGAAAGTACTGCAGGAACTTATGTTTTGGCAACTGTAGAGTAGTTATTGCTATGGTTAAGAGCAATGATGATTCCTGGTGGCAAGGTCACTTCTAAGTGAAAGGAACAACTTACATTCTGACGTGTCTCTTGGTACCAACCTGGAAAAAGTAGATTTAGATCTAAGAGAACTTGGGACATTTTTACCTTCCTGGGCTTTGTTTCTGACTTTGCCAAAGAAGAGAATGTGAGATAATGGAACAATAATAATGATAGAGATGCTTTTAATAGTTAACACTGAACAATTACCCTATTCTAGGCTATGTGCAAGGAACCCTGGTGGTGATTAAGCAGTTGGCTCGTGGTTTAAACTCACCAGCCACACCATGGGAGAAAGATGTGGCAGTTTGCATCACGATGATTCCAGCCTTGGAAGCCCAATGGAACAGTTCTACTCTGCCCTTACAGGGTTGCTATGAGTTGGAATTGACTTGTTGATAATAGTTTTTTTTTTTTTTTTTGAGGCTAAGTGCAAAGCTCTTGAAAGGGTTATGTAATGCTATCTTCACCATAATTCTTATGAGCTATGTACCATTATATTTTACAAATAAGCAAACTGACGTGCAGAGGGGTTAGATAACTTGCCTGAAATCAAACAGCTAATAAGAGGTGGAGTTGAACAGCAAACCTTGGTGCTTTGATTCCAAGGCCTCTGTCATCCAGTACTCCTTATGTATGTAAAGTGTCCAGTACAGTGCCTGGCACAGAGTAGGTCTTCACTAGATGTTAGTTTCTTCTTTTCTGGGTAGCAGTTGGCCTGAACGGAAGGCTTGTTATCTCTTTTAAGAGGTAATGGCCACACACCAAGAACATGACCTAGACACTGGTCAGCCTGGGCTGGAATGACAAGCATGAGGAGGGTGAAGGTTGCAGGGCTCTCTGAACCCGCTGAGGGATTCAAGAACATTATATAACTTTCTGAGTCATTCTTTGGTCATTTTGTGGTATTTCTTGCTCACATCCTTAGCAGTAATTCTTGATTTTTGTTATTAATGAATACTTTAAAAAACACGCACAAAAACCTCAAAACTTCTACTAGTTGAAGTCTGATCACTATGGTTTGGAGGGTGTGGAGGAATTTGAAAGGAATGCTTTTTAAAATCTGCTACCCTAAAATATGCTGCAAGGTTAATGGAGAGGAGGTTATTCCTATCATGCAGGAGCAGAATTCGCTGAATCAGTTCTAAGTTCCAGAGGTAGAAGAGAAGCTAGCCTTTTTTATCCAAATGGGTGGGCCTTTTTACTGAGACACTGAACTTCTCTGCTATTTCCAGTGATCTGAAGCCTGAGGGAAAATGGACAGGATCCAAAGAGGAAACTAAAGGGTAGGGTTTCTCATCACCCTACTCAGATTTTGTTTCTGCTCATGGAAAGGTTAGTGGAGAGATTCCCACAGTGTATCAGAGCAGTCCTTGCTGGCTGGTAGAGAAAGAGTGACACTTCCTACAGGTCTTTGAGGAAACAGCAGTAGCATGTAGCAGGAAGCCACCTAGAGCTTCCTGGGCCTGGCCATCTGACCTTTCCCTTTATGGGCCCAGCTAAGTGAGGTCTTCACCTTTCCTTACAGTAGTCCTGTGTTCAGGGCACAAGTAACTTCACATGCCTTTTATCTGAAATCCTGAAAAAAACAAAGAGCTGAAAGCCCAATCACACATTTATATTTTAAATACAACATTGGTGCCTAAATTCAAACTCCTGTATTGTAATTAAGTTGCATTAAGCAGGTTTATAGCTATAAGACTTACAGGTTTAACCGCTTTGGAAGACAGTCTGGCAAGCAAAGAAAGAAAAATGAACTCCTGAGTCAGAATGCCTGGGATTGATCCAGACTCCAGTATTTACCAGTTGTACACCTTGGATGAGTCACTTAAGATCTTAGTGCCCCAGTTTGCTCATCTATAAAGCAGGGCTAACAATAATACCAGCAGCTCATAGGGTTATTGTGAATGTTAAATGTATCTTAAAAGTAATAAAAGTTAGCTATTGTTATTTTAATTTTTGTTGTTACAAATGGCATATCCTTATCAAGTCATCAATAAAAACTGTTAAGGAAATTCGTTGTTTTAGTCCTTTGTATTCAAATTCTATGTAAAAGCTAAGCAAAGTGAGGTTAGTTATTTCTGATTGTAGCAAACAGTTATCAGTTCACACTATTTTATAAATTATTCCTAAAATTCCTTTTCATACATGTTTTTATTTGCTCCCTTTACTTGAGTTATAATTTACATACATAGGATGCACTAATGCTAGTTCAGTAAGTTTTGACAAATGGATATTTGCATGCACCTACCATCCCAATCCAAATATATTTCTATAACCCTGGAAGGTTCTCTCATGCCTCATTCAAACAACTGATGGAATTTAAATCACAAAATATTAGGTTTGCCTGTTCTAGGGCTCCATATAAATTATGTACTCAATATGTTTTTGAGATTCATTCATATTGGTGCATGTATGAGTAAAAAAAAAAAACAAAAAATAAACTCATTGCCATTGAGTCGACTCCAACTCATAGCCACCCTCTTTGGGTTTCCAAGGTGGTAAATCTTTATGGAAGTAGATTGCCCAGTCTTCCTTCCATGGAGCAGGTGGTGGGTTTGAGCCACCCACCCTCTGCTTAGCAGTCAAACATCTTAGGCACTACACCACCTCCATTCGTGTATATGAATAATTCATAATATTGCATTTCTGAATAGTATCTGTTGTATTAATATTTAACACTCTGTTTATCTAGTCACTTACTGATGGACATTTAGAATGCTTCTGATTTTTTTCTTATTATGAATGTTCTTATACAATTCTTTTTATGGAAATATATATTTTATTCTTCTTAAATAAAAATTTAGGAGTGTAAGTACTGGGTTAAAAGATAAGTGTATGTTTAATTTTATAAGATATTGCCAAACTACTTTTCAAAGTCTACAATTTTGCACTTCCAACTATAATGTATAGGGTTCTGGTGCCCCAAAACAAAAAACCTACTGTGATCAAGTCGATTCTGACTCAAAGTGACACTATTAGGCAGAGTAGAAATGCCTCACAGTGATTCCAAGGCTGTAAATCTCAACAGAACTAGACTGCCTCATCTTTCTTCCACAGAGTGGCTGGTGAGTTCAAACCACCAACATTTTGGTTAGCAGCCAAGTTCCTTAACCACTGCACCACCAGAATCTGCTGGTGTTCCATGACCATGACCATGTAAATGCTTATTTGTATTGTCAGTTTATAAAATTTGAGTTATTTTAGTAGGTGTGAAGTGATGCCTCATTGTAGCTTTAATTTGCATTTCTCTATTTACTAATGATGTTGAGCATCTTCATTCATGTGCTTATTCGTCATTCATATATCTTCTCTAGTCATGTATCTTTTCAAGTTTTTGTCTGTCTTTATTGAGTTGTTTGTCATATTTCTGAGTTGCAGAACTTTTCTTGTATTCTAGATATAAGTCCTTTGACAGGTACATGTATTAAAAACATTTTCTCCTAGCCTTTGGCTTGCTTTTTGGATATGCTTAATGGTGTCTTTTGAAGAGAAAGGTGGTGCAGTGCCTAAGCCATTTGACTGCTAGCAAGAAGGTTAGAGGTTCAAACCCACCAGCTACTCTGAAGAAGGAAGACAGGGCAATCTACTTCCTTAAAGATTTACTGCCTTGGAAACCCAATGGAGGTCTCTGTGAGTCAGAATCGACTAGATGGCAATGTTTGGTTTTGAGAAGTTTCTAGTTTTGATGAATTGTAATTTATCTTTTTTTTTCCTTTTTTGTTAGTAGTTTTGGGGTCTTTCCTAAGACATTTTTGCTTACTCAAAGTTTGTAGTAATATTCTCCTAGAAGTTTTTTAGTTTTAGCTTTTATGTTTAGGTCTATGATCTATCTCGAATTAATTTTTATGTATGGTGTGAAACGGGTCTTATTATTTTTATACAAGATAAATATTTGTTGTTAGATTTTCATTTATTGATATGACTATCTTTTCCCTATTGAATTATCTGGACATTTTTGTCAAACAAGTTAATCCTATATGTGTACTCTATTTTTTGGGTTCTTGATTTTGCTTCATTTGTCTCCTTGATGCTTCTTGAGCAATTCTATGTCATCTTTAATACTGTAGCTTCATAGTAGGAATTCTGGTGGCACAGTACCTAAGGCATTTGACTCCAGAAGTTTGGAGGTTCAAAACCCCCAACAGCTCTGCAGAAGGAAGATGGGACAATCTACTACCATACAGATTTACTGCCTTGGAAACCCAATGGAGCTGCTATGGGTTGGAATCAGCTCCATGGCAGAGTTGTGGTTTGTTTTTTTTTTTTAAATCTGTATGTTTTTACTTTTTAAATTCTTTTCCAAGATCACTTCAAGTTTTCATATATATTTTAGAATCAACTTCTAAGAACTATAAGAAATCCTGCTAGGATTATGATTGTGAGCTAGATCTGTTGATAAATTTGGGGAGAACTGGAATTTTAACAAAACTGAGTCTTCCAACCTATTATTACTTTCCATTTCTTTCATCTTCCTTATTTTTCTCTGCAACTTGTTGTAGTTTATAATGTTGATGTCTTTCTCATCTTTGGTTAAATTTATTTTTAAGTGTTTCATATTTTCAATGTCATTGTAAAAGGAAATTTTTAGAATTTATTGTTCCATTTCTTTATTGTTATCTCAATGAATGTTCCAGGTTCACTTGGAAGGGATATATGGTGGTTGGATGTTGTTGTTGTTGCTATGTGCCATCAAGTTGGACCTGACTCATAAATGTCAATTTAGTCAAGTCTTTATATCTTTACTAAGTTTTTCTACATATATCAATACAAGAAACATGGATGATAAAATCTCCAACTATAACTATGAATTTCCTTTCTTTTTCTTTCTTTGGTTCTATTAATTTTTCATTCATGTACTTTTATACTCTATTATTAAGTATGTACAAAATTAGGATTGCTGTCTTTACATCTGTTTTTTGATTGCTGTCTTTACCTTTACTCCTTGTCTTAAACTTTGTCTGTTACCTTTATAGTTACAGAAACTTTCTTATTTGTATGGTAATTTTTTTCCATCATTTAAATTTTAAACTGTCTGTGTCTATATTTAAAATGTGTCACTTTTAAACAGAATATAGCTGGGTGTTGTTCGACACTCTCCATCCCGTCCCCACCCCCACCCCAGCACCATTTAGCCTGGCCACCCTAGCCTTTAATTAGAGTCTCTTTACATTTGATGATAGTAGATTGAATAAAGTCTACCATTTTGCTGTTAATTTCTATTTGTCCTCTTTGTCCTTTGTGCTTTGGTTTCTTCTTTCCTATCTTCTTTTAGGATAATTGAGGATATTTTATTCTCAGTTTTTATTCTATTCTTCTAGTCCATCTCCATTTCTGTGTTTTTAGCTATATCTCTTTATTAATTTTTAAAGTTGCTCTAAAGATTAAATTATGTGATATTATCTTATTACAGTTTTCATTTAATTAATATTATTCTGCATTCTGTGTAATGTAAGAACCTCAGAACAGTATACAAGCTGTCCCCAGGTTAAGCTCTGTTCCTAACTGTGTCTTTAAGAAATTTGTAGGTAAGTCAGAACAGGTGCCTATGGTTTTTATTTAGCTTTACTTTATTGCAAGAAGGAGCTCTGGTGACATTGGTTAAAGCATTGGACTGCTAACAAAAAGTTGGTGGTTAGAATCTGCAGCTGCTCCATGGGAGAAAGAAGAGGTAGTCTGCTTCTGTAAAAACTACAATCTTGGAAACCCCATGGGGCAGTTCTACAAAGTTGCTATGAGTTGGAATTGTATTTGGTTTGCTTAGTGCAACAAAAGCCTGGAAGTCTTTCATTGACATAAAAGCTGCACATGCAGAGGTGAAGGTGCTTGTGATGAAGAATTTGCTGCAAATAGGAGTTGATTCAATTGTGTCAAAGTGAAGATAAATTTACATAACATTATATAGAATAGTAAAAGAACTATAAACCAATAAGAAAAACACAGAGAATCAAGTATAAAAAGGTTTGGAAAAATGATTAAAAAAAGGAAATTCAAATAGCTAACAAACATGTAGCAGCTCTGGTGGCATAGTGCCTAAGGCATTTAACTGCTAACCAGAAAGCTAGCAGTTCGAACTTACCAGCCACTCCTCGGAAGGAAGATTGGGCAATCTTCCATAGTGATACCACCTCGGAAACCTCAGGAGGGGTCACTATGAGTCAGATCCAACTCCACGGCAGTGAGTTTGGTTTTTTGGTTTAATAAACATGTAAAAAAGCCATAATCTTCATTAGTATTGAGGGAAATATCAATTAAATTCACAGTGATATAGTGCTATACACCCAACAGTGTGACTGAAAAAACAAACAGAAGAACAACCTTTCACATAAAGTTGTAGAGAATGCAGTATAGTGGATTACTTAACATGTTCCATCTAGCCAAAGTCTTTGTAACTCCCGTCAGGTGACTAGGTGGGACTATGCAAATAAAGTGCATGAAAC
>NW_006922002.1:48937-49893 GCF_000298275.1 Orycteropus afer afer | reverse complement strand
TTAAGAACTGAATTCTTAACTTCAGTGGGAACAAAATCTGTCACATTGGCATATACCTTCACTTCTACTCAATCTCCAAATATTTTAGCAAAAGCCTTAAGATCTAATAGAGTGCTTACAGGCTAGATCTTGTATTTAAATAAACACACACATATATGAAGAGAAGTGGCAAGAGCCAAAGGTGTTCCTCTAGGTCTAGTGGAAGTGCTCGCACAGAAAAATGTAGCCAGGGGTACAAAGGCTCCTCCTCCATTGCTCATTTGTTCTGAATTCAAGGAGACTTATTTATTGACCTCCTAAGTCTTCAACATAGCCACAGCAATGGATTCAAACATGGTAATGATCTTAAGGGTGGTTCAGGATCAGAAAAAATTTCATTCTGTTATTCATAAGGTCACCATGAGTCAGAGCCAACTTGACAACAACAACAAATCATGAGCAATACCCAAGCACATTAGCATACTCACATCTACCTCATCCAATCCATTGTGCCATCTAAAACTATAACACAACGAGTTTTGATCCGATTTAACAGGTGTTTTTGTCAAGATAGCACACATAGTTAGCCTGTTAGTGAGGAACAACATCTGTCAGTTGCTTTTTTCATTTCCTGACACTAAATTAAGTAAACTTGGGTTAAATTCCAATGAATAGACTTTCACGAACTATTGCAAAGATCTTGAATATCAACTGTGAAAACTATATACGTTTTAACTTTAGACTGAGTTCTTTCAAAAACAATCACACACATTTTTACATATGTAAAAACTTTGCACTTGAACATGTATTTATTTCAGAGCAGTTGCTACTGTTCTTTTGATGACATGTTCTCTCTTTCATTAGAAAGTTGAAACTGTGGTGAACTCTGAGTCTTGACATGAGTAAAGAGAAAGTTTTATTAGCAAAAAATCAGTCGCTTGCAATGTTTTGCTAATATATTTCTGTAAACTAGTCAA
>NW_006922002.1:35306-44914 GCF_000298275.1 Orycteropus afer afer | reverse complement strand
ATAAAGATGAACATTAAAGATAGAATCTTATTTCTAAAATTATTTACCTCCAGTGTAGAAGATTTCAGACTTGTCACAACTTCTGGCTGTGTTTGGTATGAGTGACTTTGTTACAACTTTCATAGAAATTGCTCATTAGTTCATATGTTTGTTCATTTTTTTGTCTATTCATAAAAATCTTTGTCTACTCTCTCTAGGGAACGTTCAATGCTTTGAAGATATGTTGGTGAACAAGACAGACAAGGCCCTTGCTTACATTAGATGGATCAGACACAGAGAAAACAATTTAACAAATAAATGAACAAGATATTTTAAGAGAGTGGAAAATGCTATGAAGAAAATAAAATAAATTATTTTAAGGTAGTGGAAAATATGATGATGAAAGCAGGCTTGACTCATCACAGAGGGGAAGTGCTACTTAGGAGAACTATCTGGGAAAGCTTCTCTGAGGAGGTGACAAGCAAACTGAGTCAGGAGTGACAAGTAGAAGCAAACCATGAATAAGCCTGTGGGCAGAGTGTTCCAGGCAGAAGGAATAGCAAAGTGGGATCAAGCTTGACTTACTCAAGGAATAAAAAGATGGTTGAGGTGGGTAGGTGGAGTAGAAGCATCACATAAGGGACTGTCAGCAATATAGTCAAAAAGAAAAAAAACAAAGCAAAACTGAATCAGTTACCATGTCTCATGGTGACCCTATGTATGTCAGAGTAAAACTGCTGTGTGGCATTTTCAATGGCTGATTAGATCACCAGGCTTTATTCCAAGGTGACTTTGGGTGGATGGCCAATTTTTGTTTAACAGTCAAATGCATTAACTGTTTGCAGCACCCAAAGACTCCTAAAAGGAAGACAGATACTAAATTATGTAGGGTCTTGGAAGCTATGATATTTTTAAATTTAGGGTGCACACTGTCTACTTTATGTTAAGTAATTTTTTTTCTCCCATTGCATTTATTTAAAAACAATTATTTATATTTCAGTAGACAAAGCTTTTAGGTTTGTCTTATGCTGAGGAACTCAGGAACAGAAGAATAAAAGTATTTTAAGACAATATATCACCACAAGGAAACTATAAGGCTAAAAGCTGGCTCTTCTTTAGCGCCATTGAACTCTAGATGCACCCTTTGGCAAAGTCCTCACGGGCCAAATATAACATAAGTCTTAGCCCATCTTGCTCAAGAATGTTAGAGAATCTATAACCCCATCATGTGTGATTCATATTCTTATGATAGAGTTGCCATTAAACTCTTGAGACTAATGAAACATGAAGAGGAGTCCAAATAAGTTCTAGTATGGGCATGTCCTTAGGAAGCAGATTCTCCCTAGATATATAGAGAGAAGTTGAGAGGAAGAACAGAGGTCAGTGAGCTGTGTAGTCAGTTAATATACTAAGCCTAGGCTTGATCACAGGACAGGCTTTCTGGAACAATAAACATACCTCATTTTTATATAGACTTTCCAACCACAGAGCTCAGGGAACAATCTATGACTTGTTTGTGTGTGATGCAAAATTTCATTTTAGTTTTCCTCAAAGTAGCCATATACTTGCCTCTTTTCTTTATACCTGATTATTAATGAAATATATGGGGACTCTGTGGGATTTAGTAAAAAGGCTGTGTTTTAAACTTTGAAACAGTCGAAAATTGTCTTTTGCCAATACTCTTACTTTTTCCATTTAATTCTTGGATCACTTGATCAAAAAATATTTAAGTGACAGTTGTTATCCCATAACAACTTTTATCTATTCTGTCTAAACATTTAGCTTCAAAGACTTTATGTGCTTTCTCAGATAGTATTTATTGAAATACTTTTCTACTGGTTGAGGTATTAGCTGTAACTTTGCCAGTATGTATTTTATTCTTTTATTCAGACATAATCATTCATCACCGATATTCTTTTTTTTTTTGTACCCAACAGGAGATTTTAAGGAGGCGGAAGGGCGCCTGCACTGAGGAAGGAAAGAAGAAGAAGAGGAGGGAGAAGAAGAGGAAGAAGAGGAGAAGAGGAAGAAGAGAAGAACAAAGAAAGAGGAAGAATAGAAGAAGAGAAGAGAGGAAGAAGCATCACTGATATTCTTTGATCAATATTTTGAGGAGGAGTCTAATTGAATTATCTATGTCAGTACTTTCTAAGTTTGATTCAGTTAATGTTGAGTGCATGTCCTCTGAATATCTCAAATATGCATAAATTATATTAGAAAGCAAGGCAACTGAAAGATTACTCTTTTGAGTGGAGCCAAGATTCCTCCAACCAAAAATGGGGCTAGAACTTCCTTCTCTCCCAAACTTTCCCTTCAGACAGCTAGGTTTATCTCTGGTAACCATGGAAGAAAGTTTAATAGTCAACTTTTTTCTATGTTAACTATGTAGAAAATACGAAGACTGGAAAAAAAAAAAAAAAAGAACAAAACCCACACATTTTCTCCATGGGAAAATCTACCTCCAACATTAGCTCTTCTGTGAAGCATTGTTTTGTAATGAGTAGGCAATCTGGTGATGTAGTAGGTAAGGCATTTGGCTGCTAACCAGAAGAATGGTGGTTCAAACCCACCAGCTGCTCCACCAGAAGAAGATGAGGCAATCTACTTCTGCAAAGATTTACTGGCTCAGAAACCCAATGAGGGTTGCTGAGTCAAAATCAACTTGATGGTAGTGAGTTTGAATTTTTTTTTTTTTTTTAGGATTAAGAACTCTGTGAACTACAGTCCAACACAGCACACTGTTTGACAGTTTTGTTGTATGTGTCAGTCACTGTGTGAACTTTTGGTGGATTCTACATAGGGAGAAATCTTGGATCATGGCAAGAGCCTAGGTCTTGAGATCTGTATGACCTTGGACAAGTTACTCAGACTTGCTGAAGAGTCTCAGCTCTGACATGGGTAAAATGACAATAATACCTACTATGGTAGTTAAGTTTGTGTGTCAACTTGGCTGGGCCTGGTTGAGTGGCTGGGCAACTAGATGTAGTATTCCCCATGATGAGACTGGGAATCAACTCCATGGTGGAATCTATTGTGAGCAGCTAAGGAGCTGCCTTAAGGATGTGGTCTGCTTCCTGTATATAAGGAGAAGCTTTGGGGATAGTCTCTAGCTTATGGCATGCTTGAACCCTGCATGTAGTCATGTCATTGTTCAGCAGCTTGCCATGCTCTGCTGAACTTAGGACTTTCAGTGGACTGAATTAATGGCATGCTGTGTGTTTTGGTAACATTGGGACTGTGCCTTTTCACTTGTAAACCTTGGACTTGTCAGCCTCAGCAAACAGTAGCTGAGTGAAGAAAAGTGTCCAGCTTCAGTGGGCTGGGAGCAGGAGGCAAAGCTGAAGCCCAAGGTTGAGGGGCTTTCACCCAGCCCCTAGAACCTGACACTTTGAACTTGGATTTAAAGCCTCCAAACTGTAAGAGAATAAACTCCTGTTCTCTAAGCCATCTCATTGGTGGTATTTTCTGTTAGAGCAGCACAGAGGTAACCAAAACACCTACCCAAGGGGTTTTGTGAGTTTAAGCTATATTTTGTATGTAAATTAGTGGTTGTTGAGTTTACTCCAATTCATGATGACCCCATATGCATCCAAGTAGACTGGTCCTCCATAAGGTTCTCAGTAGCTGATTTTTCAGAAGTAAATGACCAAGGCTTTCTTCTGAGGTGTCTTTGAGTGGACTGAACCACCAGCCTTTCAGACTGGCATTAATTAACCTAGGTAATTAATGTTTTGCACCACCCAGGAATCTCTTTGTATGTAGACAACAAATAATGCCAAATGAAAACCCAAACCCATTGTAGTTGAGTTGAAACCAACTAATGGCAACCTCATATGTCACAGTAGAACTGCTTCATAGCATTTTCTTGGCTGTAATCTTTACGAAAGCAGATTACCAGACTTTTCTATAGAGCCATTGAGTGGGTTTGAACCTCCAACCTTTAGCCTAGTAGTCAAAACTATTCAATAGGACAGTTTCTGCTATTATTCCATATGAATTCAATTAATTATCAATATTACTAACTAAATTTTTGAGGTCTTTGGTAGAGAAAGATAACTTTTCTCTCTCTCTGGTCATTTTTTTTTCCTCTTCCTATGGTAACAGTTGACTGCTTCTCTATACTTTAAAAAATATTTCACATTTTAAATGGTGAGCCTTAGAAATAACTAACCTCTCTCACTATAGTGACTTCTCCAATCTAGTACAAATCAGTCAAGACATTTCTTTAAAAAACAGATCACATAATTGACTAATATTCAATTTTGTTACTTCTAAGATGATGTCTTGAAAGTAGAAATTATAATTGGGCTTACATAAGACTTAGAAAAATCACATAAAGTATCTATTAAAAAACCCTATTTCACAGAAGTGATGTGTAGAAATCTGGAAACATTTTTCTCTCTGAGCCTGGGGCTAATTTTCTCAGTCAGATGTGTGAGGATATTCTTTCTTCATTTTGAAAGTTTACAGTAGGTCTACATGTTAAACTTACCTGATAAACAACCAAGTAAAACTGATCTTAGGAAAAACTAAATTAGATTAAGAGGGGTCGTATGGTTTGGTGAGTTCCACAGACAATATTATAAACATTTTTGCCATGTATCTAACAATGTTCCCTTGCAATAGAACACTATGGTGAGTTTATCTAGTAGGAACAGACATTTTCATGAAATAAGGAGAGATGATGTATGCCCATAACTGTTTTATGAGATGTAGTATCCATATTTAAATTTTATAACAGACAACAAAAGACTTGTATTTAGTAATGATAGTGCAATAGAATAGATTTAAAGACAGGGAAATAAAACTTGATGCCTTTGATGATGAATAAGTTAATAAATAAACACTAAATTCAGAGAAGGCCCCTGGGAGATGCAAACTGTTTGCGCTCAACTACCGACCTAAATTCACCAGATAGAGTACACAGGAATCAGATTGACTATGTCAGTGGAAAGAGGTGATGGAGAAACTCAATAAGCTCAAGGCCAGGAGCGGACTGTGGAACAGGCCATCCATTGTGCATATGCAAGTTCAAGCTGAAGTGGAAGACAATTAAAACAAGTCCATGAGAGCCAAAATATGACCTTGATTATTTCCCACCTGAGTTTAGAGACCATCTAAAGAATAGATTTGACACATTGAACACCAGTGACTGAACACTAGATGAATTGTGGGATGACATCAAGAACATACATCATCCATGAAAACAAAAGGTCATTAAAAAGATCATTAAAGGTCATTAACAAGGAAAGGAAGTAAAGACCAAAAAGATGTCAGAAGAGACTCTGAAACTTGCCCTTGAATGAGAGTAGCTAAAGCAGATGGATGAATTGACAGGATAAAAGGGCTGAACAGAAGATTTCAAGGAGCAGCTTGAGAAGACAAAGTAAATTATTATAATGAAATGTGCAAAGACCTGGAGTTAGACAACCAAAAGGGTCAGCGTTTCTCAAGCTGAATGAAATGAAGAGAAAATTCAAGCCTCAAGTTGCAATATTGAAAGATCCTATGGATAAAATATTGACTGATGCAAGAAACATCAGAAGAAGATGGAAGGAATAATACACAGAGTCACTGTACCAAAAAGAATTGGTCGATGTTCATCCATTTCAGGAGGTGGCATATGATCAAGGACCAATGATATTGAAGGAAAAAGTTGAAGTTGCACTGAAGGAATTTGTGAAAAACAAGGTTCCAGGAATTGACAGAATACTCATTGAGATGTTTCAAAAATGGATGCCATGCTGGAGGCACTCACTTGTCTATGCCAAGAGATTTGGAAGACAGCTACCTGGCCAAGTGACTGGAAGAGAATCATATTTGTACTCATTCCAAAGACAGGTGATCCAATCGAATGTGGAAATTATTGAACAATATCATTAATATCACACACAAGTAAAATTTTGCTGAGGATAATTCAAAAGTGATTACAGCACTATATTGCCAGAGAATATCCAGAAATGTAAGCTGGTTTCAGAAGAGGATGTGGAACGAGGGATATTATTGCTGATATCAGATGGATCTTGGTCAAAAGCAAAGAACTCCAGAAAGATGTTTACTTATGTTTTATTGACTATGCAAAACCATTCAGTTGTGTGGATCCTAACAAATTATGGATAACATTGAGAAGAATGGGAATTCCAGAACACTTAATGGTGCTCATGAGGAACCTATACATGGACCACAAGGCTGTCATTCATACAGAATAAGGAGATACTGCATGGTTTAAAATCAGGGAGTGTGTCAGTGTTGTATCCTGTCACCATACTTATTCAATCTATATGCTGAGCAAATAATCTGAGAGGCTGGACTATATGAAGAAGAACTTGGCATCAGGATTGGAGGAAGACTCATTAACAACCTGTGATATGCAGAAGACACAACCTTGCTTGCTGAAAGTGAAGGTGAGTTGAAGTGTTTACTGATGAAGATTAAAGACTACACTCTGCAGTATGGATTACACCTCAACATAAAGAAAACAAAAAACCTCACAACTGGAACAACAAGCAGCATCATGATAAATGGAGAAAATATTGAAGTTGTCAAAGATTTCATATTACTTGGATCTATAATCAACACCAATGGAACCAGTAGTAAAGTGATCAGACAACATATTGCACTGGGAAAATCTGTTGCAAAAGACCTCCTTAAAGTGCTGAAGAGCAAAGATGTCTCTTTGAAGACAAAGATGGGCCTAACCCAAGCCATGGAGTTTTCAATCACATCATATGCATGTGAAATCTGGACAATGAATAATGAAGACTGAAGAAGAGTTGATGCTTTTGAGTTGTGGTGTTGGTAAAGAATACTGAAAGTACTATGGACTGCCAGAAGAACTAACAAATTTGTCCTGGAAGAACTGCAGCCTGTATGCTCCTTGGAAGCAAAAATGGCCAGACTTTCCCTCAACTTTGATCATGTTGTCAGAAGGGACCATTCCCTGGAGAAGGATATCATGCTTGGTAAAGTGGAGGGTCAGCAAAAAAGGGGAAGACCCTCAGTAAGATGGATTGATGCTGTAGCTGCAACAATGGGCTTGGGTATAGCAAGTATTGTCAGGCTGGTGCAGGGCCAGGCAGTGTTTTGTTCTGTTGTACATATGGTCACTATGAGTCGGAGCTGACTCAACAGCACCTAACAGCAATAATGCTTAACTAAAGATTGGTGATTTGAACCCACTAAGCAGTGCCACATTCTGCATTGATGGTCTCATTGTGCAAAGATTGCACAAATGAGAACACTATGGAGCAGTTCTTCTCTAAGACACAGGGGTTCACCATCAGTTAGAATCAATTTGCAATGGGTAGATTTAGAGAAGTCCCTGAGTGGTGAGAGAATGGCCAGACTTTGTCTCACCTACTTTGTCATATTGTCAGAAGCGACCAGTCCCTGGAGAAGGATATCATGCTTGGAAGAGTAGAGGGTCAGAGAAAAAAGGGAGGGCCTTAAATGAGATGGATTGATACAGTAGTTGCAATGATGGGCTCAAGCATATCAAGGATTGTGAGGATGATGCAGGAGCATGCAGTGTTTTGTTCTGTTGTACACAGGGTCATGATGAGTTGGAAATGATTTGACATTACCTAACAACAACCAACTGGGTGATGCAAATGGCTGGACTGCTAACTAAAATGTTGGTTGTTTGAGTTCACTCAGAGGCACCTTAGAAGAAAGGGATCTACTTCCAAAAATTAGCTATTTAAAACCCCATGGAGCACAGTTCTACTCTGACACACATGAGGCCACCATAAGTTGGAGCTGACTTGATGACAGCTGGTGTAACTGGTAGATTTAGAGAAGTATCGTGTTTAAGATCAAAATAAAAAACCAAATTCACTGCCATAGAGTTGATTCCAACTCATTTCAACCTCTATTTGGTTTCTAAGGATATAAATCTTTACAGAAGTAGATTGTCTCATCTACCTCCTGTGGAGCAGCTGATGGGTTTGAACTGCTGATCTTCTGGTTAGCAGCCAAATACCTTATCCACTATGCCAACAGAGCTCCACCAAATTATGAGGAGGATCAGCTTGGGTTTTTCACTTATCTCCAGGAGTGGCTGAGGGCTAAAATAAGATAATAAATGCAAAAATTTTTGGAAAATTTATTTGACTAAGACATATTTATTACATTGCTTATACAAAGGTGAACAATATAGACAATGTTTCTGTCCTCACAGAGTTGAGAATCTTTTTTTTTTAAACAATTTGCTTAATTATTTTTTGAGTGACTTTTATGTACCAGGCACTGAGATGGACACTGGGGAGAAGAGTGAACAAAATCACCTGCTGGTCTTGCTGTCTAGGTGTTTAAAGTGTAGGGGAGAATGGCAAACACAAAATGTATAAGCTCCATTTGCAAATAAATGTAAAAGTGCAATTGGGAAATGTGCTGCAAAGAGGAGGGGCACTGTCTTAGTTACTAGTGATGCTATAACAAAAATACCACAAGTGGATGGATTTAACAAACAGAAGTTGATTTTGATTTTCTCATAGGTTAAACCAAAAAAAAACCAAACCCACTGCCATGGAGTCAGATCCAACTCATAGCGGCCCCTCCTTGGGTTTCCGAGACAGCATCACTACAGAAGTAGATTTCCCAACCTTCCTTCTGAGGAGTGGCTGGTGGGTTTGAACCACCAGCCTTCTGGTTGGCAGTCAAAGTCCAAATGCAAGACACTGCCCTTGGGGAAAACCTCTCTCTCTTTGTTGAGAGAAATTCCTTGTCTCTTCTGAGTTTCTGCTGCTGGGCAATCTTAATGTGATTTGGTCCCCCCTCACCCCTTCCTGGCTGCCACCACTTTGATTGCTTGTTTAATCTCTTTCATATCTCAAAAATTGGACTCAAGAACACTCTACACTAACCCTGCCTCATTAACATAACAAAGATGCCCCATTCCCAAAGGGGATTATAATCACAAACTGTAGAGATTAGGATTTATAACTCATTTATTTGGTGACATAATTCAATCCATAATAGGCCCTCTGCAGTATTACAAGAACTTCACCTAGACAGTGGCTTGAAACAATAAACGTCAACTTCTTACTTTGGTTAGGTGACGTTGGCTGTAGAGTAGTGCTCCAGGCTCTGGTTTGGATTTAAGTCTGCATGCTGTCTTCTTATTCTTGGACTAACAGCTACTTAGCAAACGCTCTTCTCATGGTGAAACCCAGGACTGCAAAAAGCTAGGCAGAATCTTCATCTGCCTCCTAAGAAATCAGCTGGACTTGGACTCACATTCTATTGATCAAAGCACAGTGCAGTGGGATCATATATTCTTGCCTCAAAAAGGGAGGGGAGAGTGAATATTTGCTGAGCAATAATTCAGTCTTTTGGATTGATAAAAAAGCATGCAATAAAAAATGTTTATCCATTGGCCTAGCCGTAGATGATAAAGTCCAGTGTCATAGATGATCCAAGTTTATTTGCAATCTCATTCTTAATGCTCCTCTTCATATAATATGGTCCAACCCATTCCTACTGGATTATATGAGAAAACCAAGTGATCAAAATTCAATCATTAGTGGTATCTGTGGTAAAAATATACACTGAGAAAGAGTTTCATGTGTCCATTTAGTATTTTAGGATTATTAAAACAAGCCTAGTTTTTTCTAATTGTGATTTGGGTG
>NW_006922002.1:22307-35115 GCF_000298275.1 Orycteropus afer afer | reverse complement strand
TTTTTTATTTTTAGTTTTGCAGTGTTTCCTCCCCTCCACTCCCCTCCTACTCCTGGTAACCAACAAAGTTTCCTTCCATATATAAACCTTTCCTTGACTTTTTACAACAACGAACTAATATTTGTCCTTCTGTAATTGACTTATTTTACTCAGCATAATGTCCTCCAAGTTCATCCAAGTTATATGGTGTTTTGTAGATTCTACATTGTTCTTTAGTGTTGCATAGTATTCCATTGTGTGTATGTACCACAGTTTGTTTAGCCATTCTTCTGTTGATGGGCACCTAGGTTGTTCCCATCTTTTTACTATTATAAATAGTGCTATTATGAACATGGGTGTGCATATGTCTGTTCTTGTCCTGATTCTCACTTCTTTAGGATATATACCTAGTAATGGGATCAGAGCAAATTCATTTCCCAAACACAGTTCATACAAATTTTGTTTCATGACATTGATTGCAATCCTCAGAATATAACACTTCCTCCTGTGTTTATCTCACTTCTTCCTGTGTTTATCTTTTCCCTGTGTCCTTCTTTTCTATGCATTCCTGCCCTCTGATCTAGTTCCTTGTACAAATACTGCCCTTCTGATCGCCCATGGTTGAGTGTCCTAAAGGGTGTATCTACCTGGTGTAAACATTCACTTTATATGCCTGTCTATTGCTTGGCTGGAAGCCATGGGAGTGTGTTCAATTGCAGACCCAAGGGATAACTAGGGGCCAAGTCTCAGGGGTTTCACCAGTCTCTATCAGATCAGTAAGCCTGGTCCTTTTATGATTTTGAGTTTTTTTCCACATTGTTCTCCTACACTGATCCTTTCCTGAGTGGTTGACAGTGGTAGCTGGGTACCATCTCATTCTTCTGGTCTCAGGGTCAATAGGCTGAGGTTCGTCTGGTTCACCAGTCCCTTGGACTAATTGTTTCCATGTGTCTTTGGCTTCCTTCATCTTTGCTCCAGATGGAGAGAGACCAATTGTTGCATCTTAGATGGCCACTTGCAAGCTTTTAAAACACTAGTTGCTATTCACCAAAGTAGGATGTAGAACAATGTTTTTGCATAGTATATTATGCCAATTTAGCTTGATGTCCCCTACAACCATGATCCCGAGCCCATGGGCCCAACAACTCACTCCCTCAGGGTGGCTGGCTGTAGCTAAGAAGTTATTGTAACTTTTTATATAGCACATACACATACGTATGTAGAAATATTGTCTGACAAACTTATGTATGGTCATGGGTATATTCCCTTTTGCTTAGCCATACCCAATCATTCAGCCTATCTACCTATATATCCACCCATAGATTAATGTTTATGTAAAAGTGTTTGTCTTTGTTGCCTGTACCTTTTGTATCCCTGTCTTCCTTTTTCTTAGTGCTATTGTGTTGGTCACTCACTTTCAGTATATCACCCTTTCCTTCACCAAAATCGATACTTCTCTCTTACCCATCTAGGAATTTTCCCTCCTCTCTTCTCCCATTCCTGGAACCAACAAAGAAAGTTTCCTTCCATATGTAAACCTTTCCTTGGCTTTTTACAATAGTGAACTAATAAAATGTTTGTCCTTCATAATTATTCCACTCAGCATTATGTCCTCCCAGTTTATCCATGTTATGAGGTGTTTCACAGATTCTACATTATTCTTTAGTGTTGCATGGTAAGTATTCCAGTCCATGTGTATGTGCCGCAGTTTGGTTATCCATTTTTCCCTTGATGGGCACTTAGGTTGTTTCTTTCTCTTTGGTGTTGTGAATTTTGTTGTGATGAACATGATTGTGCATTTATCTATTCGTGTCCTGTCTCTCACTTCTTTAGGATATATACCTAGTAAAAGGATTGCTGGATAAAAATGGTATTTCTATTTCCAACTTTTAAGAAATTGTCATGCTGTTTTGCACAGTGGTTGTATCATTTTACAGTCCTACCAGCAGTGTATGAGAGTCCCACTCTCTCAACATCCTCACCAGCTTTTTTTATTTTCTGTGTTGTTGAGCTTTGGTATTAGTGCTGGGGTGAGATGGTATCTCATTGTTGTTTTGATATGCATCACTCTAATGGCTAATGAGTTTGGTGATTATTTTAGAATGGCTAATGATTGTGAACATATTTACGTATATGTTTGTTGGCTGCCTGCTAAAGGGGCAAGGAGGCCACATCTTCTGACCTCCACTAATCCCACAAGAGGAGGACAGACTCTCCATCAGTAGCCCAAGGCCTATTCCCATGAGGCCAGACATACTGCTTCCCTCCAGACCTTTCACCAACCATTCCTCCTGCAGCACCCACCATCTCTCTGCTGGGTTTGATAATTTGCTGCAGTGGCCATACAGAACTCACAGATTATGGGATTTGTTAGGGAAGCAACAGGTTACAATTCAAGTTCAGGAACATGCTCAGACTCTCTCAGGCCTCTGTCTCTCAGCTGACAGTCTCTCCCAGTCTCTCTCCCAGCAGTGCATGTCTCTTGGTGTCTCTCTTCCAGCAGTGTGTATCTCTCATGTCTCTCTCTCTCTCTCAGCAACATGTGTCTCTTGCATCTCCCAGCTGGCAGTGATAAATTTTTTCTACCTCTATGAGGGCTCCTTTTGAGCCTGCCAGAGTGGCCAAACTAACCAATCCCAACATCACAATTCTATACACCTGAGAGAGAGTGAACTTCCCAGAAAATTACTTTGTGCTGCTCCCAACAGAAATACCCCAGGTGGATAACTTTGACAATTAGGAGCTACTAGATTGCTCATGGCAAATTCCACCCCAGAGTATACAAAGACTTAAGGCTAGAAAAGCCATACCAGGTAATTTACTACCCCGCACTACCAGAATATCTTCTATAATGAAGTGTCTGTTCATGTCTTCTGTGCATTTTTCAATTGGATTTTTTGTCTTTTTGATGTTGAGGTGTTGAAGTTTTCTATAAATTTTAGAGGTAAGTCCCTTGTCAGATATGTTGTTGCTGAATATTTTCCCCCACAATCTGTAGGTTCTCTTTTTACTATTTTGGAGAAGTCTTTTTGATATGTATAAGAATTTAATTTTTAGAAGGTCCAAATCATCTAGTTTATCTTCTGCTGTTTGTGCATTTTTAGTTATGTTTGGTAGTCTATTAATGCAATATACCAGGGCCCCTAAGTTTGCCCCTATTTTTCCATTAATGAACTTTATACTTTTAAGTCTTACATATGTCTTTGGTCTATTTAGAGTTAGGTTTTGTGGATGGTGTGAGGTAAGAATCTTATTTCATTTTTCTTCAAATGGATATCCAGTTTTGCTAGTAGTGTTTGTTAAAGAGACTGTCTCTTCCCCATTTAATGGCTTTCAGCCCTTTATCAAAGATCAGCTGACCATAGGTGGATGTATCTATTTCTGGGTTCTCAATTGTGTTCCACTTGTCTATGTGTCCGTTGTACCAATACCAAGCTATTTTGACTGCTGTGGCTGTATAGCAGATTTTGAGATCTGGATGAGTGAGACCTGCTGCTTTGTTCTTCCTCAGCAGTGCTTTGCTCCTCCAAGGTCTCTTTCTTTTCCATATAAAATTAGTGATTGGTTTTTCCATACCCAAAGCTAGCCCAGTTTTAATATGCCCTTGCTGTATTCCTGGATTTCTAGTCCTGTTGGTTGCTATCCTCCAAATGTGCAGTAAACATTTCCATCTCTGCTTTTTAAGGGCAATGATCCTAACTATGCTGCTAGTGGGGAGGAGGGTGTTCAACCATAATTGAAACACATTAATTCTTCGTTGATCTTCTTTATTCATTGTTCAGCTTTTGCATACATGTGAGGTGATTGAAAATATCATGGTCAGGTACATCTTAGTCCTTAAAGTGACTTCTTTGTCTTTTAAAGATATCTTTTGGAGCAGACTTATCCAATGCAATACATCATCTGATTTCTTGACTGCTGCTTCCATGGACATTTATTGTGGATCCAAGTAAAATGAAATCCTTGAAAATTTCAGTCTTTTCTCCACTGATCATGATATGGCTTATTGGTGCAGTTGTGAGGACTTTTATTTTCTTTATGTTGAAGTGTAATCTATACTGAAAGACATAGTCTTTGATGTTCATCTGTAAGTGTTCAAATCTCCATCTTAAAAATTACACCACCTTAAAAATAGGTGTAGCAAATGACTGCTAACCTAATTAATGGTTGGCAGCTTGACTCCACCCAGTGGGACCATGGAAGAAAAGGCCTGGCAATCTGTTGCTGCTAAATTATAGCCAAAAAGATTCTAGTCTGAAACACATGGGGTCACCATGAGTCAGAATCAATTTTCATTGCCAGTCAATAGTAATAACAACTGTGAAAAATGTTTATACAAGAAAGAAATGTCTTTTTCTGATTTGTATGGGGACCCAGTGAAGCCAGTCCTTGCTGACAGGTATGTAGATTCACATTATCATGATAGTCCTGTGGGAGAAATGGTTCCAAAAACAAGACTGGGCTCCTGCCCTCAAGGAGCATCTAGCTTAGTTGGAAGTTAAATGTGTTGCAGTTCTAACACGCACGATGAAGCAACAGTGTCTATTATTATTATGTGGCTGTGGCTTAATGCAAGATTTTACTTTAAAACAAAACAAAACAAAGCAAACTGTACAAGGCTCTACCTTACAGCAGTGAAGCAAATGGGGATGAAAAACGCACATGACTGAGTATGCTGCCATATGTGAAATGCTACACTGTGAGAAATTATGTTTGTTTATTTTGTGTCATATCTTTACTAGTACACAGGTAGAGTCAAGAATCTTCACAGACCATGGTGGGAGTAGCCTTATGTCTGAAGGACAAAGATTAGTCAGGTCATCAACTTGTTATTTTCAACAGGGCCTGTCAGCTCTATGATCAACAAAAAGGTAATTTGAAAATGTCAACAGGTATAAAAATAATTCCTCAAAGCTTATTTGCTTCTAAACAAAATTCAAAAACTACTACAATTATACAACCAAAGGAAGCCTTTTTTTTTTTTTTTTTTTAGAGATAAACTTTGAAATTCATTGAGGCTGTTAGAAGATTAAAGAAGAGTTGTTTATGAGCCAATGATGAAAGTGTGTAAAGGGCCACAGGTGTTTTGCAATAGACATCTAGAGATCTCATTAGAATTTGAAAGCACCACAAGGAAAAGTTCTTTAAAGAAGGTTTGGCTGAGGTTGACTGAGGTGAGTCACACCTGTAAGCAAATATGTGAGGGAGGTTCCTGCCCAGGTGGTGGTATGTAGACTGATAGGAGTCAGTGCTGCACATCAGTTTAGTTTTTGGCTTTTATTATTAATCTTTTGAATGGCTGAGTATGTAAAAGACACACACCTATTGAAACCATCCCCTCCCCTCTTTTTAAAAAATTCTATTGTGGTGAAATATATATATTAAAAAAACTTGCCATTTTAACTATTTTTAAGTGTAAAATTCAGTGGCATTAATTACACTCACCATGCTGTGCTACCATCACCCCTACCCATTTCCAAATGTTTTATATCACTCCAAACAAACTCAAGATGTCTTCAGCAATAACTCCCATTTCCTTCTTTCCCAAGTCACTGATAACCACTAATAAATTTTTGTCTCTCTATACATTTGCCTACTCTAGATATTTCATGTAAATAATTTGTGCTTTTGTGTCTGATTTATTTCACTCAGAATAATGTTGTCAAGATTATCTGTTCTGTAGCACATATGAAAATTTAATTTTTCTTTATGGCTGAATAATATTCCATTGTATGCATAGGCCATATTTTGCTTATCCATTCATCTCTTGATGGACACTTGGATTGTTTCCAGTTTTGGCTACTGTGAAAAATGCTACAGTGGACATTGGTGTATAAATATCTGTTTGAGTCCCTGTTTTCAAGTCTCTTAAGTATATATCTAGTAGTGGAACTATTGTGTCATATATGGTAATTCTATTTAATAACAATCCCTTTTTAAATCCTTTACATGTCCTTGCAATATACCTGACATTTGAAAGCTTTTTTTTTTTTTTTTAATTCTGTTCCTAATTCAGAAAAATAAATAGATTAACAGCAGAATATACAGTCTGACAAATGTTTTTTTGATTTGAAAACTTGTGGGGTATTTTGATAACATAAGCACAAGACAACATAAGAACAAGAAATAAACATGAAATAGCCACCGAAGAGGAAGAAATAGAAAAAAGTATGCACGTTTGTAAAATTGTGAAATATTTCCAAGATTTTAAAATACCTTCTTTAGAAGATAGACTTTTCTAAAATATATTATCTGATTCATTTAATAAAGTAAACATAGCTTTGTATTCAAATATGAGAATACTGTAAAATTATAAAAGCAGAATAGAAGGGAAATTATAGACAAATATCAAAGCTTAAAAAATATTAGAAACTTAGCAAGCAAATAGGAAGAAAGTATAGCAGATGAATAACATGATTTAATCAAATAGAGTTTATTATAGCAAAGTGATGTTATTATGCCACAAAAAATACTACTGACCTCATTAACAGGAGAGAAAACAAAACCTATAACATAAGCTCAATTGATTCTGGGAAGGAATTTAGTTGTTGTTGTTATGTGCTGTTGATTCGGACCCGACTCATAGAGACCCCTCCTTGGGTTTCCAAGGCAGTATCACTACAGAAGTAGATTGCCCCATCTTCCGTCCAAGGAGTTGCTGGTTAGCAGTCAAGTGCCTTAGGCACTATGCTACCAGAGCTCCCTGGAATTTAGTAAGAGTCACAATTTTTTCTTGATTAAATTACTTAAGTATACAAAATAGTTTTTAATAACATAAATTCAAAGTGGAGGAAAATTTATTTACTTTAGAAATGCTTAAGTCATTTCCTTAAACCAGGAATAAAATGAGAGTATATTCTGTCACCATTGCTATTTACCATAACACTTGAAATGTTAGCAATAGTTATTTGAGATGAAAACCAAATTAGAGATAAAAATAAGGTGGAAAATACTTTAGGAATAATTTTCTTATAAACACATACATACATAATTTAGAAAAGTCAAACAAATCCTGCAAATAACCAAAATTATCAGAATTAACAAATGTGTTTAGCAAATTCACAGAAAATGAGATAAAGTCCCAAAAGTATTGTTTATAAATTATTATTTAGCTATTACGTATTTTCATTTGTAAAAATAATTTTTTTTAAGAAGTACAATTAAGTTGAGTCAATTCTAACTCATGGTGACTCCATGTGTGTTATGGAAGAACTGTGCTCCATAAAGTTTTTAGTTGCTATGATCTTTTGGAAGAAAATCACCAGATCTTTCTTTTGAGGTGTCTTTGGGTGGATTCACACCTCCAACCTTATGGTAGCAGCTCAGCACATTAGCTGTTTGCATCACCTAGATAACCCCAAAATGCTAAATATGTAGATATTAATCTTGATACCTGAGAGATTTATTCTAAGAAAACTATAACCTCAATGAAGACAAAAATAGAGGCTGATATCATGATTAGATTAGGTGGCTCAAGTAGTCGGTAGGGTGTTACCTCTTTAAAGGCTGGCTAAGAGCAGCAGGATGCAGGTAAAGGGCAGGAGGTAGGCAGGCCCCAGCTCCCTAGAGCCAGGAAAGGGATGAATAGCTTGGAAACACTGTCTGATACAGTGCAGGAAGATGAGCCCCTTGGGTCAGAAGACACTCAAAATAGGACTGGGAAAGAGCTGTCTCATGAGAATAGAACCAACCTTAACGATATGGATAAAGTAAATCTTTCAGGACCTCCGTATGCTGAAGTGACATGACTAAACTGGAGGAGAAACAGCTGCAAACATCCATTGATAATTGGACATGGAATGTACAAAGGATGAATCCAGGAAAATTGGAAGTTGTCAAAAATGAAAGGGAACAATAAAAATTGATATACTAGGCCTTAGTGAGCTGAAATGGACTGGTTTTGGCCATTTTGAATCAGACAACCACATGATCTACTATGCCAGAGAAGAGAATTTGAAGAGGAATGGTGTGACATTCATCATGACAAAGGGTATTTCAAGATATGTCCTGAAGTACAATGCTGTCAGTGATAAGACATATGCCTACAAGGAACACCTGTTAATACCATTATTATTCAAATTTACACACCAACCTCCAAGCCAAAAATGAGGAAAGATTTTTATCAACTTCTGCAGTCTGAAATTGACTGAACATGCAATCAAGATGTGTTACTTATCACTGGTGATTGGAATGCAAAAGTTGGAAACAAAGAAGAATCACCGGTAGTTGGAAAATTTGGTCTTGGTGACAGAAATAATGCTGGAGATCACATGATAGCATTTTGCAAGACCAATGATTTATTCATTGCAAATACCTTTTTTCAACAACACAAATGGCAGCTGTACTAGTGGACTTCACCAGATGGAGTACACAGGAATCAGACTGATTACATATGTGGCAAGAGGTGATGGAAAAGTTTGATATCTTTAGCCAAAACAAGACCAGGAGCTGATTGTGGAACAATCATCAAATGCTCATAAGCAAGTTCAACTTGAAGTTGAAGACAATTAAAACAAGTCCATGAGATCCAAAATATGACCTTGAATACATCCCTCCTGAATTTAGAAACCATCTAAAGAATAGATTTGATGCGTTGAACACCAATGACCGAAAACTAGAGGAACTGTGGGATGACATCAAGAATATCTTCACGAAGAAAGCAAAAGGTCATTAAAAATACAAGGCAGAAAAAAAAGACCAAAAAGAGATTCTGAAACTTGCCTGTGAGTGAAGAGTAGCTAAAGCAAATGGAAGAAATGACAAGATAAAAGAGCTGAACAGAAGATTTCAAAGAGCAGCTCGGGCAGACAAAGCCAATCACTATAATGAAATGTAACCTGGAGTTAGAAAACCAAAAGGGAAGAATATGTTCAGCATTTCTCAAGCTGAAAGAACTGAGGACAAAATTTAAGTCTTGAGTTGCAATATTGAAAGATTCTATGGGCAAAATATTGAATGATGCAGGAAGCATCAGAAGAAGATGGAAGGAATACACAGAGTCACTGTACCAAAAAGAACTGGTCGATCTTCATCCATTTCAGGAGGTGGTATATGTTCAAGAACCAATGGTATTGAAGGAAGAAGTCAAAGCTGCACTGAAGAAATTGGCAAGGAACAAAGCTCCAGAAATTGAGAGAATACCCACTGAGATGTTTCAACAAATGGATGTTGTGCTGGAGGCACTCACTTGTCTATGCCAAGAGATTTGGAAGACAGCTATCTGGCCAACTGACTAGAAGAGATCAATATTTGTACCCATTCCAAAGAAAGGTGATCCCATAGAATGTGGAAATTATTGAACAATATCACTGATATCACACCCAAGTAAAATCTTACCAGAAGATAATTCAAAAATAGTTGCAGCAGTATGTTGACAGAGAACTTCCAGAAATTTAAGCTGTATTCAGAAGGGGAGGTGGAGCGATGGATAGCATAGTTGATGTCAGATGGATCTTGGCTCAAAGCAAAGAATACCAGAAAGATGTTTACTTGTGTGTTACTGACTTTGCAAAGACATTAGATTGTGTGGATCATAACAAGTTGTGGATAACATTGAGAAGAATGGGAATTCCAGAACACTTAATTGTACTCATGAGGAACTTGTACATCAACGAGGAGGCTGTCATTTGAACAGAACAAGGGGATACTGCACGGTTTAAAATCAGGAAGGGAGTACATCAGGGTTGTATCCATACTTATTCAATCTGTATGCTGAGCAAATAATCCATGAGGCTGGACTATATGAAGAAGAATATGGTATTAGGATTGGAGGAATTCTCATTAACAACCTGAGATGTGCAAAAGACACAATTATGCTTGCTGAAAATGAGGATGACTTGGAGCACTTACTAATGAAGATTGAAAACTGCAGTCTGCAGTATGGATTACACCTCAATATAAAGAAACAAAAATCCTCACTACTGGCCAATAAGCAGCATCACAATAAATAGAAAAAAGATTGACGTTGTTGAAGATTTTGTATTACTTCGTTGTATAATCAATGCCAATGGAAGCAGCAGTCAAAACAGCAAAAGGCATATAGCATTAGGCACATTTGTTTCAAAAGACCTCTTTCAAGTGCTGAAGAGCAATGATGTCTCCTTGAAGACTAAGAGGACCCTAACCTAAGCCATGGTACTTTTAATTGCTTTAAATGCATATGAGAGTTGGACAGTGAATAAGGAAGACTGAAGAAGAGTTGATGCTTTTGAGTTGTGGTGTTTGCAAAGAATGCTGAAAGCACCATGGACTGCTAAAAGAGCTAACAAATCTGTCCTGGGAGAAGTGCAGCTGGAATACTCCTTGGATGTGAGAATGGCCAGATTTCATCACATCTACCTTGGTCATGTTGTCAGAAGAGACCATTTTCTGGAGAAGGATATCATGCTTGGTAAAGTGGATGGTCAATGAAAGAGGGGAAGGCTCTCCAGAAGATGGATTGACATGGTGGCTACAGTGATGGCCTCAGGTATAGTAGGGATCATGAGGCTGGCATAGGACAGGCAGTGTTTCATGATGTTTTAGGATGGCTATGAGTCCAAGACAACTCAATGATACATAACAACATAACAACAAAGATACACAGAAGCTAATTGAAAAAGCTCCTAATGGCCAAAGCTGGAATGATTTGAACAATAATATATATAAAATAGAACTGGATTATAATCTAAATTATAAAGTAAGTATTCCATGAGCCCACACAGGCATAAAAATATAATAGAATAAATACATAAATGGAGGAGAAAAGATCCATCTCTTCTGCAGAAGAATTGAAAATAATTTATGTCCATACTCTTCTCTCAAGGAGTTGGAGTATAACTCCCCACTCCCTAAATATGGGCTATGCATAGTGACTTCCTATGCACGGCCCATATTTAAGGAGTGGGGTGTTAATGCTGTATCTTTCAACAGATGGAGTTATGTGGTGGGGGGCAAAAGATAAATTTACTGTTGTGAAACCTGGCAAACACTATGTCATTCAGATGACAAGAGGAGGGAGACTAATAAGGCATGACAACTAAATGTAATGAGGTATCCTGGATGAGATCCTCGAACAGAAAAAAGACATTAGGTAAAAATGAAGGAAATCTTAATAAAATATAGACTTTAGTTAATAATAATGTATCGATATGTGTTCATTAAATGTAACAAATGTGCCATAGTGATATAAGCTGTCAATAATAGGAAAAACTGAATGTGAAGTATATGGGAACACTGTACTATTTCTGTATTTTTTTTTTAATAAATCTAAAACTATTAAAATTAAAGCTTATTTAAAAAAGTATGTTATTAGACTAAAAGTAGAAAACATATTTACACTGAGATTTCAGAATCAGTTACAAACTCTTCTAAGAAGATGAAAAATGGATGAAAAACTGTTAACAATAGAGAATGGCATGAATAATCATTGTGTTACAGGGAAACTGGCAATTCATATAGAGAAGAATTAGTTTCAAATTTACCACAATAGTACAGTAAGATACTTCAAATTTATCAATGAATAAAACATTAAAAACTAGAAGAATACCAGATACATACCCTAGCTGCCTTCAGATATGTAAGTCTGTGTTCTGCTTTTACTTGATGTTGACATTCTACTCCCATTTATATTTTCTGTTGACCTGATTTCTTAATTCTATTTCTATTTTGACATTATTATTTTATGTGTATGGCTCTGTAAGCTGTTTCTACTACAATTTGGAACAAGATAGGAAATTTATGATTGGAAAGTACATTTCAGAAGAAACCAAAAGAATCATCATCGATAAGGAAGAAAGTTTTGATATGGTCTTGCATTTTTTCTGAACTGTTCTGACTTTCTGCTTAGACAAACTACACAACAGGCAACACAGAGGTAAAAGCTATTGAAGTAATTCATCTCAAACTGGCCCAAACAGCTCTCAATTTGATCCACCCCTGAGTCCTCAATATATTTTTGACATTCAGGTGACTCCAGCTTTCCAGGTTAGCATCTGGCTTGGCTGGCTTCTCTTGCTCAGTCCATCTCATTTACAGCAAACCTGTTCTCACACTCTCTCTCTATATGTAGTCTATGAGTAAAGATGCCAGGCTGGTCTCTTTTACTTTTCCCAGAGGTTCTGCCTGAGAATTGCCCCATGAACAACCCTGCTGGCTGCAATTGGCTTTCCCTGGATCTGGATTTCAGGCAAGTTGCTTTAAAAATGCAACAATGAAAAAGTTCTGTACAACAAATAATAACAGGACAAAATTTCAAAGAAAATAATAGAATGGTGGAATGAATAAAATTTATTTTAAAATTATGCTATATATAAGGAGCCCTGGTAGTTCATTGGTTAAGTGCTCAGATGCCAACTTAAATTGTACTCATTACAATTACAGATACACAGAGTTCAATTCCAGGCCTGAAGGGTGATTAGGGGCCATAATCTTGGGGGTGTCACCACTCTCTGTCAGACCAATAAGCCTGGTTGTTTTTTTTTTTTCTCTTATAATTTTGAGTTTTGTTCCACATTTATCTCCCACTTTATCCAAGATCTCATATTTTGATCCCTTTCTGAGTGATTGACAATGGTAGCTGGGCACTATATATTTCTTCTGGTCTAAGGGTCGTGTAGGCTGAGGTTCACCTGGCCCACTAGTCCTTTGGCCTAACTGTTTACATGTGTCTTTGGTTTTCTTCATTCTTCTTTGCTCCAGACAAGGAAAGAGTAATTGTTGCACTTATATGGCTTGTTGCAAGATTTTAAGACCCCAGTCTCTACTTACCAATGTAGGATGTAGAACAATGTTTTTTGCATTGTTGTTGTTGTTGTTAAGTGCCGTAGAGTCGTTTCTGACTCATAGCGAC
>NW_006922002.1:12482-13446 GCF_000298275.1 Orycteropus afer afer | reverse complement strand
TGCTGTGGAAAAGTTGAACAGATCCATAACAAAAGAAGAAATTGAACAGGTCATAAAAAAAATTACCAACAAAAAGAAGTCCTGGCCCAGATGGTTTAACTAGAGAATTTTACCAAACATTCAGAGAAGAACTGACACCAATAATACTCAAACTGTTCCAAAACATAGAAAAGGATAGAATTCTCTCAAATTCGTTTTATGAAGCAAGCATAACCTTGATATCAAAACCAAGCAAATACATCACTAAAAAGGAAAAGTACAGACCAATATCCCTCATGAATATAGATGCAAAAATCTTCAACAAAATCCTAGTCAATAGACTCCAACAACATATCCAAAAAATAATTCATTATGACTAAGTGGAGTTCATATCAGGTATGCAAGGATGGTTCAACATTAGAAAAACAATCAATGCCATCTACCATATACATAAAACAGAGGAAGGGAACTGCATGATCATATCAATTGATGCAGAAAAGTCATTTGATAAAATCTAACACCCATGCTTGATAAAAACTCTCAGCAAAATAGGAATAGAAGGGGCATGCCTCAAAATAATAAAGGGCATATGCAAAGAAACAGCCATCATTATTCTCAATGGAGAGAGGCTGAAACCATTCCCCTTGTGAACAGGAACCAGACAAGGATGCCCTCTATCACCACTTCTCTTCAACATTGTATTGGAAATCCTAGCCAGGCAATAAGGTAAGAAAGGGAGATTAAAGGCATCCAAATTGTTAAGGAAGTGAAACTGACCCTATTTGCTGATCAAACTATCCCTATTTGCTGATGATATGATCCTATACCTAGAAAACTCAAGAGACTCAGTAAAAAAAGAAACTACTGGAACTAATTGAGAGATTTAGCATAATGGCAGGATATAAGATCAATCTCTACAATGGCAAAGAGCTTCCTGAAAACTAAATAAGGAAATCAATACCACTTACAAAAGCTACCAAAAAAA
>NW_006922002.1:7899-11873 GCF_000298275.1 Orycteropus afer afer | reverse complement strand
AAGAAGAACAAAGTAGGTTTTACACTCTCAGATCTCAAAATCTACTATACAGCCACAGTAGTCAAACTTCACGGTATTGGTACAATGACAGACACATAGACCAGTGGAATAGAATTGAGAACCCAGACATAGATCCATCAACCTATGGTCTGCTGATCTTTACAAAGAGCCAAAATACATTAAATGGGGAAGAGATTTTCCATTTAACAAATGGTGCTGGCAAAATTGGATATCCACTTGCAGAAAAATGAAACAAGATCTGTACCTCACACAATACACAAAAACTAATTCCAGATGGATCAAAGACTTAAATGTGAAACCCTAAACTATAAAATTCTTCAAAGATAAAATAGGGGCAAATCTAGGAGTACTAATTTACAGCGTAAGTAGACTATCAAACATAACCTAGAATGTGCAGGAAGTATAAGAGAAGCTAGATGACTGGGATCTTTTAAATATTAAATTCTTATGAACATTGAAAGTCTTCATCAAAAGTGTAGGTGGGAGTCAAAATGGAGTCTTGTCAGTAATCACCATGCTATTTCCCTCTAGCATCTTAGTGCTTGAAAAACTAGGTACAGCAGTTTTCTTTAGGGATTCTGGTGCTCTGAACAGCTCACTGAGTCAGAGTGCACCAAACTCAGAGGAGTAGAATTAGAAAGGAAAAAGGGACAGGGTAAAAATAACAAGATCAGAAGATCTATTCTATGGAGTGTCAATAGGGAGCTGAAAAAAGTCATTGGAGACTTCCTTGGGGGAGCGCTGACTGGCAGGTGAGAACAGCCACCTGAAACTTCCCTGGGTTTAGGAAGAAGATACACCACACCAGCATACCAGCGATCACACCAGGATACCAGTGATCACCCCAAGGATCTATCTTCAGCACCTGATTGTATTGGTAACTTGGGTTAGCTAGGTGCAAACAGGCACATTCAGTGCCCATAAAACCCGAGCAGTGAGTCCATTGGTGCTGCAGGAGGGTGGGCCCAGGGAGGTGCCCCCGCAGTGGATCACCGAGTAGGCTTGGGTCAGCTTAGTGGCACTGAGAGGCCTGCGCTTGACTTTATCAGTGATATTGGGACCACAGATTACTAGCAAGCACTCTCCTGACTCCAGCGCTGCTGAAACTGAGTGGATCTTTAATGCTGTCAGTGGGCGGACCCACAGAGGAACTCCCAAGGTGGATCACAGTCTGGGCCAGTTGGGCCAGAGCCACGGATAGGTGGGGCTAGAGAGAGAAACCCCCGTGGCAGATCCCGGAGCCAGGAAGTTGTCTTGGGTTGGCTTTTTGGCACCAAGGGGACTCGGGAACAGGGATTTTGTGTGTGTCTTAGCCTGGCGGAATGTGGCAACACCCTAACAACAGCGATCTTTGTGGAAATTGAGTTGTGGGATTGTGAATATACATCATCAGTAGCAGTATGCTCAAAGCCCTAGAAACCACCCTTAGCAATAGTGAGCTTTCCTTCGTCAGCTCCCACCTTCTCTGCCAATAACTTCATTCATCCAATAGAAGAAACCATATTCAGCCAATATAAAACCTTCCAGTTCAAACTCTTAACCCTCTTTATGACAAACAGAAACCCATATCCACATTCCACACAGTGATTCCACCATCACAAAGAAAACTGCAGAGAAACCCGGCATACCCGAATTAATAACTAAAAAAATAAAATGCATCAGCTTCACCTTTTCAAAATATTAAGCCATACAACTAAGACAAAACAAATCAATACATAACCAACAGTTAAAGACAACCTCAAAATGTCTAGGAAACAACAGGCAACCTCAAATCAAACAAACAACAACAAAAAAAAAAAAAAAAACAGGAGAAGGCATTAGAAGCAAAACCACACACAAAGGTATCATTAAACATGAAGGAAGAGGAGGCAATAGAATTATCTGAGAAGGAATTTAGAAGATATGTTTATAGAGTTTTACAAGAGCCTAAGGAAACCACAAAGAGAAACAAAGAGAACATAGACAATTCCCTAGAAGCACTCAGGAAAATCATTCAAGAACAAAATAATAAGATTAATGCATGATCAGAACTTATACAAAAACAGCAGTTAGAAATCCAGTAGATGAATAGCAAAACTACAGAATTACACAACACAGTAGAAACACAAAAGAGTAGGTTAGAACTGGCTGAAGAACACATATCCCAACTAGAAGATCCTTGGACACCAGCCTGTATGGAAAAAATCAGAACAAAGATTTAAGAGAAATGAAGAGAACCTAAAAATTATATGGCATGACATGAAAAGAAACCACATAAGACCCACTGGAATTCCAGAAAAAGAAGAGATGGAAAAAAACAGTGAGAAAATTGTGGAAGACCTATTAACAGAAAACTTCCCCCATATCATAAAAGAAGAAAAGATATTTGTCCAAGAAACTCACAGAACCCCACACAAGATAGATCCCAAGAGAAAAACACCAAGGCATGTTATAATCAAACTCTCCAAAACGAAAGACAAAGAAAAAATTTTGAGAGCTGTCCAGGACAAAAGAATTATTACTTATAATAATCAAACAGTTAGGCTGAGCTCCCATTACTCAGCAGAAACCATGCAGGTAAGAAGGCAATGGGACGGCATTTATAAAACAATGAAGGAAAGGAACTTCCAACCAAGAATCCTATATCCAGCCAAATTATCCATCAAATATGAGGGCGAAATCAAGGCAGTCTCAGACAAACAGAAATTAAGGAATTTTGTAAAAACCAGACCAACTCTACAAGAAATGCTTAAGGAAGTTCTTGCAATAGAGAACCCACAACAGAGATCAACAAAATCAGGATACGTGACATCAACACTAAAATCAAATCAGAAATAGATACTCAAAATAAGACCATAAAACATTGTACTCTAAAAATCAAGGAAGTCAATCAACACACAACAACAACAACAACTAACCTATCAGAGGGAATAAAACTTCTAGGTACGAACTTCCAAATGAAATGGAAAACAGGACAATGTCTTCACAGTAAGCACTGTTCTAAAAATGTAGAGACAAGAATATATTCCAAGGTAATCACAGAAAAAATTAACAATCCCTCTAAGCAAATCCAGAAAAAAGGAAAACATATGGGTTTAATAAACACAAAAATAACAATAAAGAAGAAAAGGAAGAAAGCATTAGCCAACAAACCAGCACAGAAAAGTATATGGACTAAGGAAACACCAACAACATGATAAAAAAAAACACAATAGAATGGTAGCAATCAATTCATACCTATCACTAATTACACTCAATGTGAACTGACTACATGAACCTCTCAAGAGAAAGAGAGTGGCAGACTGGATAAGAAAAGAAGACCCATCAATATGCTGCCTACAAGAGACCCACCTTAGACACAAAGATAAAAACAAATGAAGAGTTAAGGGATAGAAAAAATTTACCAAGCTAATGGAAACCAAAAAAGAGCAGGAATGGCAATATTAATTTCTGACAAAATAGACATTAAGGTGAAAAACATCATAAGAGATAAAGAAGCACATTATATGATGTTGAAAATGTCAATTGACAAAGAAGACATTACATTAATAAATATTTTGCACCTAGTGAAAGTGCTCCAAAATCATGAAGCAAATATTAACTGAATTAAAAGTGATACTAAACAACTCTACAATAGTAGCAAGAGACTTTAACACACCACTTTCAAAGAGGGACAGGTCAACTAGAAAAAAACTCAACAAAGATACAGAAGAACTCAACAATACAATCAACCAAGTCGACCTCACAGACATATACAGAGCATTTCACCCAACAAAAGTACAATTCACATTCTTCTCCAGTGCACATGGATCCTTCTCCAGAATAGACCATAAGTTTGGGCTAAAAAAGCCTCAATAAATTCAAAAGCATTGAAATACTACAAAGCACCGTCTCAGACCACAATGCTATAAAATTTGAAATTAATAACAGGAAGAGCAAGGAAAAAGCATCAAACATATGAAAGCTGAAAACTA
>NW_006922002.1:1404-3084 GCF_000298275.1 Orycteropus afer afer | reverse complement strand
ACTCCCAATACTATGCCTTGGAATACATTCTGCACCTGGAATAAAATGCACCCCCAGGGGCTGGCTCTCAGCCTAATAGTTAACAAGATGTACATACAAAGCACTCAATCCAGGATGACACACCCACATACTCTATGATAATACATCCCTTAGAGCAATAGACCACGAGACACCAGAAAGGCAACATTCAAATTGAGGAAATGGAGGACAAACAGGAGTGCATAAATATGAGGAGCACAGGGGAGGGTTATAGGGTAGGGAGGGCAGGAGACTGGGCTAGGGTTGGCCATGGTAAATGGGAAATGAAACTAAATGTACACATACTGTTGAATGTAAAACAAGTTCTTAAAATAAAAAACAAAATAAATAAATTGTCCAATAGCTTGAGATGATTCTAATGCTCTCAACCAAGCATTGATTACTTCTCTAGCTGTGTATTTTCCAAATAACAAGTACTCTTTCTAAGATTAGAACCTGGGCAGGAATTTTGGGGTAAAATAAAAAATGTTAGCCAAAATATTATTTTGCACTTCAAGTTTATTTTTCTTATGAAATTTCTTTACCTTTGGGCATTTATTTCTCTATTTTACTTAGTTCTTCTACACAAATCAAGGAAGAAATGATAGTTATCCCCTATCTTAGGAGCTCTGGTAGTGTAGTGGCTAAGGCACTTGACTGCTAACCAGAAGGCTGGCGGTTCAAACCCACCAGCCATTCCTCGGAAGGAAAGTTGGGCAATTTACTTCCGTAGTGATACTGCCTCAGAAACCCAAGGAGGGTCGCTATAAATCGAGTCCAACTCAATGGGAAATAACAACAACAACAACATCCTCTATCTTCATCCCTCCTTTCCAAGCGTTAGAAACAAAGCCATCAGTGTATTAAATAAGCAGCCTTGTGCTTTATGTTCATTTTCATTAAAAGTCACTGAGATCAGAATCAGGACCCTCATCAACTATGACCAAAGAATACTCCTCAAATGCTACATGCAGTAAAGTAAGCCTCCAGCTAGTATTGCATTTCAGTAGATACGTCCTCTGTAATTTGGTTAAACAATTTTGTTGTCCTCCACACATATCGTTCATGCCCTAGTAAGCAGAAATGTAGCACCTGCTCAGAAGGCTCTTAGATTTGCTTTAACTCAAGTTATCCAAAGCAATCTCAATTTTTACAGTGGAATTTCCTAGTCTCAAAATCCCCATTTCTGCCAATAATTACAATAGCTTATGGTGGCGCAATGCCTAAGGCATTTGACTGTTAACCAGATGGTTGATTAACAGTCAAACCCACCAGCTACCCCATGAAAAGAAGACAAGGCAATCTACTTCTGTAATGTTTTACCACCTTGGAAAGCCAATGGTGGTCACTATGAGTCAGAATCGACTTGATGGTCATGGGTTTGGTTTTTTGGGTTAACATCTACTAAGCATATATTCTATGCCCCAAAATCTTATTTAGTCCTTTCAACAACTCTATGAAATGTGTGCTATAGAATTTTGTCCATTTACAAATGAGAAAACTGAGGTATTTAGAAGGTAAGTAATTCACCATGAGTGAGTCAGTCACAAAAGTAGAAGGGTAAATGGTTCAACTTTCATACAGGAGACCCAGTCGCATTTCTGGCCAATGCTCTTCACATACACCCAGTACCTGTCTGTCAGTGGAGGCTTACAAGTTGCT
>NW_006922002.1:0-1174 GCF_000298275.1 Orycteropus afer afer | reverse complement strand
AACAACAACAACAACAGAAAAAGGTAATGGCTATCTACTTCCAAACATTAGCCAATGAAAACCCTGTGGATCACAACAGTCTGATCCTCAACTGATTATGGGGATGACGCAGGACCAGGCAGCCTTCGTTCCACTGTGTTGGGGTGGACATGAGTCAGGGGATCACTTACTGGCAGCTAACAAAACATAAGCAGAAAGTGAATGAATGAACATTTCTCTCTCTCCCTACTCAACCAAGAGTCCTCAGACTATGCAACCAGCTCTCTTTCTGTTTCTTCTCTTTTCCTCCAGATGCTCTCATGGCTCTCCAAAGTAAATGCTCAGACTGTCCCTGGATTCCTGTCTATGACAGAATCCAAATTTGTCTACTGATCTTGACACCTTGTAAAATCATCTTGCCCTCTGTGGCTTTTAGCCTGTTCCAGTTTTTTTAAAAAAGACCCCGACGTAACCTCACCCTCTACCACCTTTATTTTGTTATTTTATCAGAATGTTCATTATTTTATCTCGGCATTTTTTTCCACTGCATTTCATCATTTTAAAATGTCAGATTAACTTGTCACCATGTGTGCCCTTCTGGAGACCTTAAGATCACGGTTCATCAAGACTGTGCTGGAACTCAACTGCTCAATCCAGACAAAAGCTGGGAATTAAAATGTCATTACCGGAATGGGAAAGAAAAATAAGACTGTTCTCCAGCTGTATATACATCTGTGTATTTCTTTCGATGTTGACTTGGAAATGTTAAAACACTCCTGCATGGGAAAAGGTCCATCATTTTGTTGTTTAGGCATCTGAATACACAAACATATGTCTGGAAAATGTGGTTTTCAATGCCAAGATAATTTAAGGAACATGTATAGATGCTTTTTATTAATTTTATAGAAATTTAGAAAAACAGGAATTTTGCCTTTATACATGAATAAAAATTATAATACATTTAAACTATATAATTCATCTAAAAAAGCTCCTTTCAAATAAGGCTTATTCTCCAACAGATACACAGAATAATTTTTAAGGTTCACACTTAACTATTTTTTATAGGGAAAGGGACTAAAGAATATTTAATATTTACATTTATCTTTCTCTAAATTATCATCCAAATTTTGTCATTGTACATAGATAAGTACATTTTTATGTCATTGTGTCATGCATGTGTTCTGTTTTGCTTTTT
>NW_006922001.1:3025784-3026297 GCF_000298275.1 Orycteropus afer afer | reverse complement strand
ATGATATTTCTAGTCACCTCTTATACATGTGAGAGGTGGACAGTGAATAAGGAAGACCGAAGAAGAGTTGATGCTTTTGAGTTGTGGTGCTGGTGAAGAATGCTGAAAGTAACATGAACTGCTAAAAGAACTAACAGATCTGTCCTGGAAGAAGTGCACCCAAAATACTCCTTGGAAGCGAGAATGGCCAGACTTCATCTCACCTATTTTGGTCATGTTGTCAGAAGGGACCACTCTCTGGAGAAGGATGTCATGCTTGGTAGGGTGGAGGGTCGATGAAAGAGGGGGAGGCCTTCAATGAGATGGATTGACACGGTGGCTGCAATATTGGGCTCAAGTATAGCAGGGATCATGGAACTGGTGTGGGATCGGGCAGTGTTTTGTTCTGCTGTGCATGGGGTTGCTATGATTCGGATATGACTCAATGGCACCTAACAACAGTAACTCTTCCTCATATAATGAATTTCAGCACTTTGCCAAATATCAGTTGAGCATAGGTTGATGGATCTATTT
>NW_006922001.1:3021890-3023664 GCF_000298275.1 Orycteropus afer afer | reverse complement strand
TTCAATTTCTTCTTTTGTCATGGATATGTTCAACTTTTCCACATCAGTCTGTGTTAGTTAGGTAGGTGGTGTGTTTCTACAAATCTGTCCATTTATTTCAGATTTTCAAATATATTGTAGTACAGTTCTTCATAGTATCCTGATATTATACTTTTTACTTCAGTTGGTTCTGTTGTGATGTCACCCTATTATTTCTCATTCATTTTATTTGTATTCGCTCCCTCTTTTCCTTTGTTAAATTTGCCAATGGTTTGTTAATTTTATTGATCTTTTCAAAAAACCAATTCTGATCTTGTTGATTTTGCTATTGCCTTTCTGTTTTCTCTTTCATTGATTTCTGATCAAATCTTTATTATTTCCTTTCTTCTGGTGACTGTAGGCTTTTCTTACTGTTGTTTTCCTAATTGTTGGAGATGTTGGTTTAACGTGTTGATTTTGGCTCTTTCTTCTTTTGTTATATGTGCAGTTATTGTTATATATTGGCCTCTGATCACTGCTTTTGCTGTGTCTCAAAAATTTTGGTATGTTGTATTTTCATTCTCATTTGATTCAAGGAATATTTTAATTTCAATATTTTTTTTTCTAAGTCTTTCTTAAGGAGTTTGTTGTTCAGTTTCATGTGTTTACTCTTTTTTCCATTGATCTTCCTATTGTTGACTTCTAATTTGATAACATTATGAGCTGTGAAAATGCTTTTCAGTATTTCAATGTTTTAAAATTTATTGAGACTTGCTTTATGACCTAACATATGGTCTATTGTGGAGAGTATTCCTTGTGCAGTGAAAAGAATGTATATTTGTGCTGTTGTTGGGTGAAGTACTCTGTAGATGTCTATTATGTCAAGTTGGTGGATTGTATTGTTTAAATCTTCTGCATTTTTGTTGAGGTTCTTTCCAATTATTCTATCTTTCATTGAAAGTGGTGTATTAAAGTCTCCCACTGTGACTATCGAGTCATCAATTTACTTTTTTGACTGGTTTAACATCTGATTTATGTATTTTAGGGCTCTTTCATTGGGTCCATAGATATCTATTACAGTTATATCTTCATATTCAATTAATCCTTTAGTCGTTATATAATGTCCTACCTTGTTTCACATGGTGGTTTTTGTCTTAAGTTAATTTGATCAGAAATTAATATTGCCACTCTTGCTCTTTTACAGTTGATATTTGCTTGATATATCTTTTTCCAACCTTTGATTTTTAGTCTATTTTTGTCTTTATCTCTAAGGTGTGTCTCTTCTTGACAGCATATTGATGGGTTTTGTTTTCTTAACCAGTCTGCAATACTCCTTCTCATGAGTGGTGCATTTAATCCATTAACATTCAGTGTAATGATTAACAAGTATGAACTTGTTGCTGTCATTTTGTTATGTGTTTTTTCATGGTGTCCCTGGTTTCTTTGCTCCATATTTTTTCTGTGCTGAGCTCATTAGGTTTATGAATCATGTTATCATTTCTTTTGTTGCTGTTGTTTTAGTATTTGCTGAATATTTGTGCTTGTCCTCTTTTTTATTGTGATGTGAAGGCTTATCATTTTTCTTTTAGATTACCCTGTGATTTCTTCATCAGCACCACAACTCACAAGCATTAACTCTTCTTTGATCCTCCTTATTCATTGTCCAGGTTTCACATGCATATGAGGCAATTGGAAATATCATGGCTTGTGTCAGGCATACCTTAGTCCTCAAGGAGATATCCTTGCTCCTCAGCACTTGAAAGAGTTCCTTTGCAGCTGACCTGCCCAGTGCTACATGTCATCTAATGTCCTGACT
>NW_006922001.1:3016913-3020255 GCF_000298275.1 Orycteropus afer afer | reverse complement strand
GTGATTCTTCTTTATTTCCAACTTTTGTATTCCAGTCACCAGTGTTAATTAACACATCCTGAGTGCATGTTTGGTCAATTTCAGACTGCAGAAGTTGATAAAAATCTTCCATTTCCTCATCTTTGACTTTTGTTGTTGGTGCATAAATTTGAATAATAGTCTTATCAATGGGTCTTCCTTGTAGGTGTATGGATATTATCTTATCACTGACAGTATTGTACTTCAGGATAGATCTTGAAACATCCTTTGTGATGATGAATGCCACACCATTCCTCTTTAAACTGTCATTCACAGCATAATAGATCATATGGTTGTCTGGTTCAAAATGGCCAAAAGCAGTGCATTTCAGCTCACTAATGCCTAAAATATCTATCTTTTTAAGTTCCATTTCATTTTTGACAACTTCCAATTTTTCTAGATTCATACTTCGTACATTCCATGTTCCAATTATTAATGGATGTTTGCCTCTGTTTCTCCTCAGTTTGAGTGGTCCCACATCAGCAAATGGAGGTCTCTAAAATTTTACCTTATCCATATGGGTAAGGCTGGTTCTTACTCTGATTATGCAGCTCTTGCCTGGACCTACTTTGAGAGCCTTCTAAGCTAAGTGACTCATCTTCCTCCTGTATATTGTACAATGTTTCTGGACTATTCATAAAGTTGTGCAGTAATGTATCAGACAGTGTTTCTCTGGTATTCATAAGGATTTCTCTGGCCAATTATTTGAGAAGTGGATGGCCTCCTCCTTCTTCCTAGTCTGTCTCAGTCTGCAAGCCATGCTGATACCTGTGCAACAGGTGCACCCCACTGGGTTTGAAACACCAGTGGCACAGCCTGAAGACTCACAACAACACGTCACCACAGTAGGACAAACCAACAGATGAGTTTGTCTCCTTTAGCTGTTGGAAACCCTTCCAATCACCCTTACCTGGATCTCTGTGGCTAGCTCCCTGATCTGTTCCAGTCCCCTTTGCCTTTTCTGTCCTCTCCCTGCTTTCCCACCTCGCTGCTTGTGGTGGGTGGCCTGAGTTCCCTGTCTTCACCTGGGTCTCTGCAGCTGACTCCTCAATCTGTTCTGGTCCCCTTTGCCTTTTCTGTTCTCTTCCTGCTTCCTGCCTCACTGCCTGTTCTTAGGTCCCTGGAATCTGAATGAGAATGCTATCACTTTAAAACCCAAAATGGTTGCCACTTGTAAACATTAAAAATGGCTCTGCCCTCTGTCACTTTAAATATCCAAAATGGCTGCCATGTGTAAACAATCAAAATGGCTGTGCCCTCTGGGCAAACAAGAAGTTCAGTGAGACAACAAGAAAACTTGCAATATCTGGAGATAGGGCAATAAGAGAAAAAAAGGCAGAGAAGGAGAATAACAGAAAAAAAAATGAGAAAAATGCAAAAAGAAAAATAAGGAATGGGGTTAACCATGAGAAAAAGAAGAAGAAAAAAAAAATTGCAATCAGGAACAAGGAAAAGAAAAAAGCTGAAAGCTTGCACCTGGGAGGGGAATAATAGTAAAAAGGAAAAAGTATTAATAATAGTAGTAGTTTTAAAACAGACAAAAGCAAGCAAACTAAAAACCAGAAAAAAGAGAGAAAAAAAAAAAAAAATTGGGGGAGGGCAGGACAGGGTACCCAGGCTCCATCCAAGCACACAGAGTGAGATGGAGTTCCTGAGGGCCCAGAAGGTGGGTGGGAGTGGGGGATGGTCGAACCTCCGCTCACCAAGTGGGTGTGGGATATAAAAGTAACAAGGGGAATGTCGCACCTTTCTAGTTGTCCAGGTAAGGAGTGTCCTTGGGGTTACTCGGATATCTTCTGAGTTAAGGGCTAGTATTAGTTATTATTGTTAATTTCATACTCACACTCTGACTCTTTTGCTGTATATTCTCCCTTTGCCTTCTAAATATTTATAATGTTATGTGGTTATATTGCTGAATACTTTCTCTTTTTATCTGTACATTCTTTCAAGGGTACTTCATTAAGCTCTATGAGTCTAAATATCATATGTCATATCAAATATCATATAGATATTGATAACTTCCAGTGTTTATTTTTAGTAATTTATACCACAATTTATGGAAGAAAATTAATTTTTGGTTGTCCAAGGATTCTCTTTTTCTCCACTCCTCCTTGACAATATGCAATGTTTGATTCTATGTCCATTTTGTGTGTTTTACAAATTATTTTATATGTATGTATTTCTAAGTATTGTGCTATACATTTCATTGTTTCTTCTTTATTTTTATTAAATGTGTGTACTTTTTTAAATTAAATGTGTACACCAAATTTATTGCTTCTGATTGCTCCAATGTGTGTTATCTTATACAGGCATTCAGCACATTTAAACTATTTCCTCTCTCAGTGATGAATATCTATGCTACCTCCAGCACCATGGCCTCATAAATAAAGCTGCAGTGAATATGAATGTGCATGTCTTATGGTTTGCTGAGATGGTTTATTTGTGATACGTCAGAGAATATTGAGGCAGCACTATTCCACAAATATGGCTGCATCATTTACATTCCCAAGAGCAACACATGCTCTAGGTGGCATTTGAGAATATCCAGCTTTTCAACTTTTGTCATTCACTTAATTATAAAGTGATGTTTAGTCTTAATTTCCATTCTCTGTTTCTCAAGGATTTGAGAATCTTTTCATATGCTTCTGGGTCTCCTTCTAAGATGTCATGAAAGTATTTAAAATACACAAATACTTATTGACATAAAGGAAAATGATCCAGCATAGTAGATGATTTGAGCTTCAGTGTTAAATTTTAATACCTTTGGTACATAAATGGAATATTTGTTGGACAAAATCATGCAAGTCCATTTCCTAGAAGCACTCATATAAACACTCTAAGCCACAGGTTCTGTCTACATTGGGAGACATATGACTATTTTCAGTGAAGGTGGATTCATATCTAGATATTACCAGAAACTCAACTTCTATTACCTTTCTTACTCTACAGTTCAGTAGTGCCAATCTACCAGCCAATATTCCATCCAACTGATAAATAATATTTCTAACTTCTCCTTAAATGCACTATTCATTTCCCAGCAACTTTTTCCATTACTGTCAGCTGCAGAAAGTGAAGAAAATTCTAAACATTATCTTCTTCACAAAGAAATATTTTACAAGTTATTGGAAAAAAGGAAAATAATAAAAGGCACTATGATCTGAGAGTAACTAAATGCTTGAGGTGTTCACATAAATGTAAATGAGTAGGCACATAAAAGATGATACTGGACCTATATAGTCATTCTTTTATTTCCTCACTGCCTGTTATGCACTAATTCTTATTTCCTTTTTCTCCAACTCTATTTACCAACTCTTTGAAATAGTT
>NW_006922001.1:3014700-3016533 GCF_000298275.1 Orycteropus afer afer | reverse complement strand
ATACAGCAGTTCACATACACTGTGTTTCATGATATTGACTACAATTTACCACAACGCAACATCTCCCCTCTCACTTCATCACAGTAGTTACCTCTTCCCTATGTTCTTCCCTCCATGCACTCCTGCTCCCTGAGCTGTCTCCCTGTACATGAACATCCCTCCTATTCTCCCATGATGGTTCTTTCCAAGGAAAGTATCTACCTAGTGTAAATGTTTACCTTATATGTTTGTCTTTTGTTTAGCCAGAAGCCACAGGTGTGGGTTCAATTCCAGACCTGAAGGGCAGCTAGGGGCCATATTCTCAGTGGTTCCATTAGATTCTATCAGACCAGCAAGCCTGGTCATCCTTTTTTTTTCCCAAATGATTTTGAGTTTTGTTCCACATTGTTCTCCCACTCTATCTGGGACCTCTTACACAGATCCCCCTCCGAGTGGTTGACAGTGGTAGTAGAGCACCATCTAACAATTCTGGTCTCATAGTTCTATGGACTGAGAATTGCATGGTGTAACACTCAGTTGGACTAATTGTTCCCATGAATCAGTCAGCCACAGGAATCCAGGTGAGGAGAGGGAAATCAGGCATGCCCAAAGCAGCAGGGCAGGAGAGCGGGAGAAAGGGGATAAAAAAGCCAGGAACATGGACAGAGGAACCAGTCAGCCACAGGGATCCAAGTGAGGAGAGGAACTCAGCTACACCCAAAGCAGCAGTAAGGAAGAGCAGGAAAAAGGGGATTAAAAGCCTGGAACCCTGACAGAGAAGCAGTCAGCCATAGGGATCCAAGTGCAGAGAGGGAAATCAGGCATGCCCAAAGCAGCAGTGAGGGAGAGCAGGAAAAAGGGGATTAAAAGCCAAGAACTCAGTCAGAGAACCAGTCAGCCTCAGAGATCCAGAAAAGAAGAGGGAACTCAGGAACAACCAAAGCAGCAGGGTGGGAGAATGGGAGAAAGGGGATAAAAAAGCCAGGAACCCAGACAAAGGAGTGGTCAGGCACAGGGATCCAGGTGAGGAGAGGGAACTTATGCACTCACAAAGCAGCAGGGTGGGAAAGTGGGAGAAAGGGATTGAAAGGTCTAGGAATCTGTACAGAGGAGGAGTCAGCCACAGGGACCCAGGTAAGGGTGGTACGAGAGGTTTCCAATAGGGAGGCAAACTTGTCTGTCGGTTTGTCCTACTGTGGTGATGTGCTGATGAGTTTTGAGGCTCTGCCCCTGATGTTTCTAACCCAGAAGGATGTACATGGTGAACTGGAATCAGCCCATCTTACAGACTGAGACAGACTAGGAATAAGGAAGAGGACATCCACTTCTCAAGAATTGGCAGGGGAAAACATTATGAATAGCAAAGAAACACTGTTTGATACATTACCAAGCAACTTTATGACTAGTCTGGTTAGGTTAGAAGGCTCTCAAAATAGGACTGGGAAAGAGCTGCATCATCTGAGTAAACCCAGACTTACTCTTGTGGATAAGGTAAAGCTTTTGAGACCTCCATTTGCTGATGTGGCACCACTCAAATTGAAGAGAATCAGCTGCAGACATCCATTAATCATTGGAGCATGGAATGTACTAAGTATGAATGTAGGAAAATTGCAAGTTGTCAAAAATGAAATGGAACACATAAAGATTGATGTCCTCGGCATTTGGGAGCTGAAATGGACCAGTTTTGGCTATTTTGAATCAGACAACCATGTGCTCTACTATAACAGGAATGACAATTTGAAGAGTAATGGTGTGGCATTCATCATCACAAAGGATGTTTCAAGATTTGTCCTGAAGTACAATGCTATCAGTGATAGAATAATATTCATATGTCTACAAGGAAGACCCATTAAT
>NW_006922001.1:3011639-3012240 GCF_000298275.1 Orycteropus afer afer | reverse complement strand
AAAGTAGGATGTGGAACAATGTTTTGAGTAGTATGTTATGCCCCTTGTGTTTGATGTCCCCTGCAACTATGATCCCAAGCCCACAGGTCCAACTACTTACTCTTTCTGAGTAGCTGGCTGTGCCCAAAAATTGACTACAACTTTTTCCCTTGTCAGCTCTACGATACACCTGAGAATTCTTTTAGAACATACCAATACACTTTTAGAAACACTGTCTGCCAACCTTATATGTGATCTTGGGCACATTCCCCCCTGCATAGACATATCTAATAATTCAGCCTATTCACCCATCTATCCACCCATACATCCATGTTTGCCTTCACTGACAGCACAGTACTTTATGTGTAAAAGCGTTCATCTTTGTTGTCTGTACTTGCCATGTACCTTGCTATGTCTTCCTGTTCTTCAATTCTACTGTGCTGATCCCTCACATATGATACAATACCCTTCTCTTCACCCAAATCAATACTTGTCTCTACCTATCTAACAGTTCCCTCCCCTCCCTTCCCATCACTGGTAACCAACAAAGAAAATTTCCTTCCATATATAAACTTTTCCTTGACTTTTTGAAATAACAGACTAATACAATATTTGTTCTTCT
>NW_006922001.1:3009671-3010244 GCF_000298275.1 Orycteropus afer afer | reverse complement strand
CATATAAAGTTAGTGATTGGTTTTTCCATACCCTTAAAAAATGTTGATGGGAGGTGGATTGGAATTCCCTTAAAAAATGTTGATGGGAGGTGTATTGGAATTGCAATAAATGTATAGATTGCTCTGGGTAGAACTAACATTTTCAAAATGTTCAATCTTCCTATCCATGATCATAGTATGTTCTTCCATTTTTGTAAATCTCTTATGGTTTCTTGAAGTAGGCTTTATAATTTTCTTTGTACAGGTCTTTTGTGTCCCTGGTAAGATTTATTCCCAAATATTGTATATTTTTGTTAGCTATTGTAAATGGTATTACTTTCATTATTTCTATTTCAGCAATCTCTTTGCTGGTGTAGAGGAATCCAACTGATTTTTGAATGTTGATTTTGTATCCTGTCATGATGCTAAATCTCTCCATTAGTTCCAGTAGATTTTTAATGGTCTCTTAGTTTTTCTAGATATAGGATCATATCAACAGCAAAAAGTGAGAGTTTGACTTCTTCCTTAAAAACATGGATGCTCTTGATTTTCCTTTCTTGTCTTATTGCCCTGGCTAGGACTTTCAAAAGCCAG
>NW_006922001.1:2979331-2983781 GCF_000298275.1 Orycteropus afer afer | reverse complement strand
AAAAAAAAAACTACTGGAATAGAAGGATGAAGCAAAGTGACAGAGTAAAAGATGAAGAAATAAAAATCAATAGGGTTTCTCTATACTGAAAAAAGAGGACTCTGAAAAGGATATGAAGAAATGCATACCATTTAAAATAGACCCTAAGAAGGATAAAATACGTAGGAATAAACATAACCAGGAAATAAAATACTTATACAATGAAAACTTCTTAAAAAAAAGAAAAAAACAACCTTACAGTGATCTACATAATTGGAAAAACATTCCATGCTTATGTGTCAGAAGACTTAACATTTTGAAAATGACAATGCTACCAAAAACATCTGTAGATAAATGCAATTCTGATAAAAATCCCAACAAAATTATTTTATGAAATGGAGATAATAGTCTCCAACTATGTTTGAAAAGGAAAGAGATCTCTAATGGTAAAGCAATATTGAAGAAAGTAAAGTAGGAAGCCTCACCTGTCCCAATATCAAAACTTACTTTACAGCCACAATAACCAAAACAGCCAGATTCTGGTTTAATAACAGACACGCAGAAAATGGAACAGAATTGAGAATCCAGAAGTAAATCTATGGGCACCTGATCTTTGACAATGGGCCAAAGTTCATTGAATGGGGGAGACATAATTTCTTTAACATGGTCCTGGAAAAATTGCTTGTGCATTGCAGAAAACTAGACAGAAGCCATACTGTACATCTTGCAAAAGCTAACTGAAAATCTTTCAAACACCTATGCATTAAAGTCAAAACTATAAAGTTCCTGGAAGATAATATTGAAACAAAACAAGTTCACCTAATTTTAGGCATAAAAAGCCTACTAAACACAACTAATCAGTACCATCCTTTCACCATACTGTTCAATGTGCATGATGAGAAAACAATAGGAGGATCTACATGAGACTACATGAAGCCCTTATAGATCCAAATCAACAAATGAGATACCATGTCACCGTTGAAAAAATGGCAACAATAAAACAAATCAACAAAACCCAGAAAACAACCAATGCTGGTAAGACCGTGGGGAGACTGTTGTTGCTGTTAGGTGCATCAAGTTGGCTCTGACTTTTAGCAACTCTGTGTATAACTGAACAGAACACTACCTGGCCCTACTCCAGCTTCACAATCTTTCGTATACCTGAGACCATCCTTGGAGCCACTATGTCAATCTGTCTTGTTGAGGGCCTTCCCCTTTCTTTAATGACCCTCCACTTTAGCAAGCAGCATATCCTTCTCCAAGGAATGGACCTTCCTGAAAACATGACCAAAGTAGGTGACACGAAGTCTGGCCATTCTCGTTTCCAAGGAGCATGCTGGCTATACTTCTTCCAGGATAGATTTGTTAGTACTTTTAACAGTCCATGGTACTTTCAGTATTCTTCACCAACACCACAACTCAAAAGCATCAACTCTTCTTCATTCTTCTTTATTCATTGTCCAGCATTCACGTGTATATGAGGCAATTGAAAATATCATGGCTTGGGTTGGTATTGTTGTTGTTTTTGTTGTTAGGTGCTGTCAAGTCATCTCCGACCCATATTGACCCTAAGCACAGCAAAACAAAACACTTTCCAGTCCTGTGCCAGCTCCATGATCCTTGCTATACCTGAGCTCATCATTGCAACCAGTGTGTCAATCCATCTTGTTGAGGGCATTCCCCTTTTTCATTGACCCTCCATTTTACCAAGCATGATATCCTTCTCTAGGGAATGGTCCTTCTGACAACATGACCTAAGTAAGTGAGATGAAGTCTGGCCATTTTCGCTTCCAATGAACATTCTGGCTACACTTCCTCTAGGACAGATTTATTACTTCTTTTATCAGTCCATGGTACTTTCAGCATTCTTCGCAAACACCACAACTCAAAAGCAGCGACTCTTATTCAGTCTTCTTTATTCATTGTCCAGCTCTCACATGCATATGAGGTGATTGAAAATACCATGGCTTGTGTCAGGCACATTTTAGTCTTCAAGGGGATATCTTTGCTCTTCAGCACCTGAAAGAGGTCTTTTGCAGCAGATTAGCCCAAGGCAATACATAGTCTGATAACTTGACTGCTACTTTCATTATTTTTGATTGTAGAACCAAATAATATGAAGTCTTTGACAACTTCAATCTTCTCTCCTTTTATTGTGATGCTGCTTATTGGTTCATTTGTGAGGATTTTTGTTTTCTTTATATTGAGGTGTAATCCATAGTGCAGACTGTAGTCTTCAATTTTCATCAGTAAGTGCTTCAAGTCATCCTCTCAGCAAGCAAAGATGTGTTGTCAGCATATCACCAGTTGTTAATGAGTCTTCTTCCAATCCTGATGCCATGTTCTTCTTCATATAGTCCAGCTACTCTGATTATTTACTCAGCATACAGATTGAATAAGTATGGTGAAAGGATACAACACTCCCTTCTTGACTTTAAACCCTGCAGTGTCTCCTTGTTCTGTTCATACAACTGCCACCTGCTCTGTGTACAGCGCCTCCCATGAGTACAGATAAGTGTTCTGGAACTCCCATTCTTTTCAATGTTATCCATAATTTGTTATGATACACAATCAAATGCTTTTGCATAGTCAATAAAGCACAAGTAAACATCTTTCTGGTATTCTTTGCTTTGAGCCAAGATCCATCTGACATCAGCAATGATATCCCTTGTTCCACATTCTTTTCTGAATTCAGCTTGCATTTCTGGAAATTCTCTTTCAATATACTGCTGCAACCATTTTGAATTATCTTCAGTAAGATTTATCTTGTGTGAGATATTAATGATATTGATAATTTCCATATTATGTGGGATCACCTTTCTTTGGAATGGGTAAAAGTATGGATCTCTTCCAATCAGTTGGTCTAGAAGCTCTCTTCTAAATCACTTTGTATAACCAAGTGAGCATTTCCAGTGTGACATCTGTTTGTTGAAACATCTCAATGAGTAGTCCATCAATTTCTAGAGCTTTGTTTTTCACCACTTCCTTCAGTGCAGCTTTGGCTTCTTTCTTCAATACCATTAGTTCTTGATCATATGCCTCCTCCTGAAATGGATGAACATCAAACAACTGTTTTTGGTGCTGTGACTCTGTGTATCTGTCCTATCTTCTTTTGATGTTTCTGCATCATTCAATATAAAGCTCATAGACTATTTCAATATTGCAACAAAATACTTAATTTTTTTTCTTCAGTTCTTTCAGCTTGAGAAATGCTGAGTGTATTCTTTCCCTTTGGTTTTCTAACTGTCCTTGCACATTTTATTTATAATAATTGACTGTCTTCTTGAGCTGCTCTTTGAAATCTTCTGTTCAGCTCTATTATCTTCTCATTCCTTCCATTTGATTGAGCCACTCTTCTTTCAAAGGCAAGTTTCAAAGTCTCTTCTGACATCTGTTCTGTTCTTTTTATCCTTCCCTGTCTTTTTAATGACTTTCTTCATAGATGATATTCTTGATATCATTCCACAATTCCTTTGGATTTTGGGCACTGGTGTTCAATGCATCAAATCTATTCTTTAGATGGTTTCTAAATTCAGGAGGGATCTATTCAAGGTCCTATTTTGGCTTTTGTGGACTTCTTTTATTGTCTTCAACTTCAAGTTGAACTTGCATATGAACAGTTGATGGTCTGTTCCACAATCAGCTCCTGGCCTGGTTTTGGCTAAAGATATTGAGCTTTTCCATCTCCTTTTGCCACAGATATAGTCAATATGATTCCTGTGTACTCCATCTGGCAAAGTCCCCATGTGTATCTGCCATTTGTGTTGTTCAAAAAAAGGTATTTACAATGAACAAATTGTAAAATTCTATCATATGATCTCCTGTGTCATTTCTATCACCAAGGCTAAATTTTTCAACTACCAGTGGTTCTCCTTTGTTTCCATCTTTTGCATTCCAATCACCAGTGATAATCAGCTTATCTTGATTGCACGTTTGGTCAATTGCAGACTACAGAAGTAGGTAAAAATCTTCAATTTCCTCATCTTTGGCTTTGGTGGTTTGTGTGTAAATTTGAATAATAGTAGTATTAACTGGTCTTCCTTGGATATTATGGATATTATCCTATCACTGACAGTATTGTACTTCAAGACAGATCTTGAAACATCCTTTGTGATGATGAATGTCATGCAATTCTTCTTCAAATCACCACTTCCGGCATAGTAGATCATATGGCTGTTTGATTCAAAATGGCCAAAACCGGTTCATTTCAGCTCACTAATGCCTAGGATATCTTTATGCGGTCCATTTAATTTTTGAGAATTTCCAATTTTCCTAGATTCATACTTCATACATTCCATGTTCTGATTATTAATGGATGTTTACAGCATTTTTTTTTTTTTCTCATTTTGAGTTGTGCCTCATCAGCAAATGGAGGTCCCAAAAGCTCTACTTTATCCTTGTCATTAAGGTTGGCTCTACTCTCATAAGGTAGCTTTTTCCCAGTTTTATCCTGAGTGTCTTCCAGCCTGAG
>NW_006922001.1:2969618-2978651 GCF_000298275.1 Orycteropus afer afer | reverse complement strand
TGCAGATTGCTAATGAGTCTTCCTCCAATCCTCATGCATGTAGTCTTCATATAGTCTAGCTTCTCAGATTATTTGTTCAGCATGCAGATTGAATAAGTATGGTAAAAGGATACAACCCTGATGCACACTCTTCCTTTTAAATAATGCAGTATTCTGTTCAAATGACAGCCTCCTGTTCCATGTATAGTTTCTTCATGAGCATAATTAAATGTTGTGGAATTCCTGTTATTCTGTAAGTTATCCACAATTTGTTATGATCCACATAATCAAAAGTTTTTGCACAGTCAATAAAATACAAACTTTTTTTTTTTTTTTTTTTTCTGGTATTCTTAGCTTTCAGCCAAGATCCGTCTGACATAAGCAATGATATGCCTTTTTCTATGTACTCTTTGGAAGCCAGTTTGCATTTCTGAAAGCTCCTGGTTTAGGAGGGTGGAAGTTTGAATTTAGCATACAGACTCTAAACCTACTGCTTTTGAGTCAATTCCAACTCATAGTGACCCCCAGTGGGTTGCCAAGGGTGTAAATCTTCACAGAAGTAGATTGCCTCATTTTCCTTCCTTACAGCAGGTGGTGGATTTGAGCTGCCAACCTTTTTGTTAACAGTCAAAGGCCTTACCCAATACACAACCTAAGGACTAACTTCTCCTGTCTGTCCGCTTTAGGGGAATGCACATATCTCTTCAGCCTTTTTCCTGGTTCCTTGGAGATCTCCATGTGGCTTGACATCAATCTTCCCTTATCTCTCCTTCTTTCATTTGTTTAGTATTTTTCAAATCTAAAAAGATGCATCCTATATTAACTCTATTTCATCAACATAACAAAGACTACTCCTCTCTGAAAGGGATTATAACTCTAGGCAGAGTATTTAGGATTTACAACACAGAGTTTGGGGGGACAGAAGTCAATCAGTAATGAAGACTGAAGAATAGCTGATTAGTTGATGCTTTTGAGTTGTGGTGTTGGTGATGAAAACTGAAAGTGCCATGCACTTCCAGGAGAACTAACAAATCTGTCTTGGAAGAAGTGCAGCCAGAATGCTCCTTGGAAGCAAGAATGGCCAGAGTTCATGTCACCTACTCTGGTCATGTTGTCAGAAGGAATCATTCCCTGGAAAAAAATATCATGCTGGTAAAGTGGACAGTCAGTGAAAAAGGGGAAAGCTCTCAATGAGATGGATTGACACAGTGGCTCCAATGATGGACTCATAGAAAAGATTGAGTCTGTGTTTCATTCTGTTGTATATAGAGTCACAATGAGTTGGCTCCAACTCAGTGGCACCTAACAACATCAATTCAACTTATACCAGTTATAGTCCTTACATCGTGTAGGAACTGTTAGCCATGTATGAACTTAAGTTGTACTCTGAGTAAAGTGGATTTTCAAATCTGCTATAAATTATCTCTTTAAAATGTTAAAAAGCAAAGATATCACTTTGAAGAGTAAGGTGCACCAAAATCAAACCATGGTATTTTCAATTGTCACTTATTCATGCAAAAGCTGGACCATGAGTAAGGAAGACCAAAGAAGAACTGATGTGAAGAATGTTAAATATACCTTTCACTGCTAGAAGAAAAAACAAATCTGTCTTGGAAGAAATACAGAAGAAGATTATACATTTTAGCTATCTTGTGAAGCAGTCTATGAACTGCAGGATTGCATTCTGGGAGACCAATTCTGAAGCTGTTGCTAGCAATCAAGTTGTGATATGTATGATCCTTGCTTGAACTAAGATGATATAGGCTTTAAAGTTACAACAAAAAAAATTGTTGATTGATGTGCTGTGTGGCATTGTCAGTACAGTCAATAATTTAAGGAGGTTGATATAAAGGCGGGGGAATAAATGAAGCAGTAGTTGGAGTTAAGTCACTTTTACCTTTTTACCTTTTGTCTCTTTAAACAGGAGATATTAGAATCTGTTTGCATGCTCCTGGCAAATGATCTAGTAGATATAGAAATATAATGATTATGCAGAGGTAGAGGTGATAGTTGAAGGCACAATCTCTTTGTGTAGGGAAGAGTGGTAGGAGTAAAACATTGATTTTAGGATCAAGAACAGTCCATCCTTCATAAATGTGAAGCATATAGATTGAGAAACAAGCAAGATTATAGATTTAATATGAGCTTCTGGCTGATTTTTTTTCTAACAGTTTCTATTTTCTCAAAGACAGAGAATTTATGCTGTTAGCTGAGAAAAATGGTAGATGTGGTGTTGGAGATGATGAAAAGGAAGTAATCATGTAGAGAGTAGGAAACTGAACAGATAAAAGAAATGATCAAACCTACCTCATGATTCTTTTAAAAATTCAGAATGGGAATCCAGTGTTGTTCTTGGAGGGATTGAGACAAGGACAGAAGAGGTATGGATATCTGTATACAATTAAAGGAAGAGTGACAGTGGTCAATTGATTTTCAAATCCACTAACTGTCAGGCCTATATGGAGTAGAGCAAAAGTTAATTCAACATTTCTCATAACTCATCTGGCCACAGAACTGTTTTCACTTAATATAGTTTGAAGAAGTGGTACAAAAAATAAAGGAGAAGTGTACCCTTCCATATGAATCAAGTATTGATCTTGTTACTGTATTTATTATATGCAATAGCTTCATTCATTTGAAATATGAGCATATAGCAAAGAAGCTGAGAGGCATATAAAACACAGAGAACAATGTACATGACCATATTTCAATCATTACTCACTTTTCCCTGTCTGTTTTAGACTGTCAGAATGCTAAGCAATGTTCCTACTTGAGGCACAAGCTAGCAGCCTCTGTGCATTGCTAACATCCATTCATTCTGTAGCTTTTTCTCTCATTGACTCTCTATCCTCAAGATCGTATCAATAATGAAGTTGTAGAATTGTTGAATATATAAATGTTTGTGGTCTTTACATTTTCCCCAGAGTAAACAAACAAATATCTGTGCATTAATATAAATCAATGACTCTTTCTACTTGCCAGTAAATGCAGAAATGGTCAAGTTCTTTTACATAAAGCTAATTGACATTTTCTTGCTGAATAAAGGGTTCATCGAAGGTTAAAATTGAATTTCCCTAAGCAGTGAGATGAGTAACTATTAAAAGGTATCAACTGGGAAATTGCAGTATTTCAATAAATATCTTCTGTCTCCTGTTCCCACCAAATCTACTGCTGAGTCAATTCAGACTCATAGTCACCCTATAGGACAGGGTAGAACTATCCCATAGAATTTCCAAGGCTAAATTTTTAAGGAAGCAGTCTGCCACATCTTTCTTCCATGAAGGGGCTGGTAGGTTTGTACAGCTGATCCTTTGGCTAGCATTCAAGTACTTTAACCACTGCCCAGGGCTCCTTGTTTCCTATTAATGGGGAAAAAAAAATCAGCAGCATTTTTAGAGTACTAAAACATAAGCATTTTAAAACTATATGAAACTAAAAAAGAAAAAAAAAGTGGTCACACCCCTTCATAACAATTATTTCACGTATAGGACAACCATATTTATATCAGACATGATCCTTATGAGGAGACATTTCAGGTTGCAAAATCTGATACATACAAATTTATGTAAATATATGTCATGTTAAAATGAGTTTTCCAAATGGGTGGAAAAAAGGAAAAACATTGATGTAATTGGTAAAATTAGGTATTTGAATTGGTTATGAGTCTTAATCAAAGAAATGCAAAACTGTAACTTTTGCATAATTAGTAATCTACCTTCTAATTATTATCTAATAAATGCTTTAATCAATAGATAGGAAAAGTTATGATGGTGACAATTGCCTTTGTAAATAGATAAATCTAAAATGCTTGAAACATCTCTAAATTATTTTAACCCCTAAATAAATCCTCTCATCCTAATAATGTCTAATATATATATAAACATATAAACCAAAACCAAAACCAAGCACTGCCCTCAAGTTGGATCTGACTCGTAGCAACCCCTCCTTGAGTTTCCGAGACAGTATCACTACGGAAATAGATTGCCCAACCTTCCTTCTGAGGAGTGGCTGGTGGGATTGAACTGTCAGCCTTCTGGTTAGCAGTCAAGTGCCTTAGGTACTATGCTACCAGTGCTTCCAAACAGATGGCCCCACTACCTGACAGGGAACGGCTGGTGGGTTTGAATCACCAGCCTTGGTTGTGGCAGGTGACTGTCTTAGGCCTGAGACTAGACTAGTCTAACTTCTCTTTTTTCATGACTCCTGAGCTCTCTTTATTGTTGTTATTGTAAAATGTTTAAAAATAAGGTGAAAAGATACAAACCTACCATCCATTTTTTTCCAATTTGGAATCATACAGTCTCTCCTTATTCTCTTTGAATGATTACTTCTTGATTCACTTAGATTCTGAATGAGCATAATTGAGTGTTCTGGAACATCCATTTTTTTTGTAATATTATTCATAATTTTTTATGATATGCACAGTCAAATACCTTCACATAGTCAATAAAACATAAGTAAACACCTTCTGTTCACTACATCTTCTTTTCTGAATCCACCTTGAACTTCTGGCAGTTCCCTGTTGATGTAAAGCTGCAATCATTTTCTTAATTATCGTCAGGAAAATTTGATGTATCATATAACGAGTATTGTTAATTAATACCCTGATTCTATTTAATAGCCTTTCTCTGGAAATGTCAAATTTCTTGGCATAGAAGATTGAACACTTTCAGTGCTGTATCTATTTGTTCAAGAATCTCAGCTGGCAATCCCTCAGTTCAGAAGCCTTGTTTCTGTTCAATGCCTTCACTGAAGCTTGAATTTCTCCCTCCAGGATCAGTGGTTTTTGATCATATACTCCTTCCTGAAATGAGTGAATTTCAGTTATTTTTTTGATAACATGATTCTTTGTATTGTTTCCACCTTCTTTTGATAGCTTCTGTGTCATTCAAAATTTTGCCCAAGGATCATTCACTGTTGCAACACAAAGATTCAGTTTTCTCTTAAAATCTTTCAGTTTGAGAAATGCCAAATGTTTTCTTCTCTTTTGGTTTTTACCTCCAGGTCTTTCTGCATTTTATTATAGTAATTTATTTTGTCTTCTTGAGCTACCTTTTAAATTTATCATTGCAGTTCTTTTAATTCATCATTTCTTCCATTTCCTTTCACTTACAGTAAACCAAAAACAACCAAACTCATTGCCATTGAGTTGATTCCAAATCACAGCTATCCCAATTGGATTTCCAAGGTGGTATATCTCTATGGAAGTAGATTGCCCTATCTTTCTTCTGCAGGCAATAACAACAAATTTCTGTTACCAATGAATCAATTCCAACTCATTGCAACTTAACAAGACATAGTAGAAATTCCCCTATAAAATTCCCAAGGCTGTAAATCTCAATGGCAACACACTGCCATATCTTTCTCTCTTGGAGTGGATGGTATTTTCAAACCATCAAACTTCTAGTTAGAATCTGAGCATTTAATCACTGTGCCATAGGGGTAGTTTCACTTTAGTTATTTTACACTAAATAGCAAGTTTCAGAAACACTTCTAACACCTGTTTTGGTCTTTCTCTTCTTTCCCATTCTTTATATATGAAGTCCTTGGTACTCATCCCACAAGTCCTTTGGTCTTCAGTGATTAGTGCTCAATGTGTCAAATCCATGACAGAGATAGTCTTTAAACTCAGGTGAGAATCAAATGTGGTGGTTTGGCTCTCTCCTAGATGTGTGTCTTTCAGTTTTAGTGTGAACTTACACATGAGCAATTGATAGGTGTTCGTCAGCTCGTTCCTGGTTTCATCATGGTTGATGATATTGAGCTTCATCATCAACCTTTTGTACAGATGTAGTTGATGGGATTCCTCTGTAATCCATTGTGGGGGAAGGTATACATTTGTATAGCACTGCTTTTGTTTCTGGAAAACAGTATCATGATAAAAAAAAAGTCCTTGGTCTTGCAAAATTCTCCAGTGTCATGTCTATCACCATGGCCATATTTTCCCACTACTGAGGCTTTTCTATTTCTAGTTTTTGCATTCCAATCACCAATAATTACAACTGCATCATGATTGCAAGTTCAATCAATTTCAAGCTGTAGCAGTTTGTAAAAATCTTCAATTTCTTCATCTTTGGCATACATTGTTGGTGCATAAATTTGAATAATGGTTGTATTAACTAGTCTTCCTAGTAGGTACATAAATATTATCCTGTTACTGACAGTGTTGTACTTCAGAATTGATCTTGAATTATTCTTTCTAATGATGAATGCATCATCATTTCTCTTCAATTCATATTGTAAATTATGGCATAGTAGACCATATGATTATCAGATTCAAAATAGACAATACCAGTCAAGAGCAGCCTAAAATACTGTTCTTCATGTTTCCCTTTTCATTTGTAATGACTTGCAATTTTCTTTGAGTCATGGTTTGTACATCCCACATTACCAGTACTGATGGAGGCTTGCAGCTATTATTTCATTGTGAGTCGTGTCACATCAGGAAATGAAAGCCCTGAAGGCTTTATTTTACTGGTGTTATTAAGGTCAGCTCTACTTTGAGTAGGTATCTCTCCCCAGTTGAATTCTGAGTGCTTGCCAACTTGAGAGGTACATCTTTCAGCATTACATCAGACAATGTGTGGCTGTGAGCATTATAATTTTCACTGGTTAAATTTTGGAAGTATATCCCAAGGCCTTCTGGCTTTCCTTAGTCTGGGTTCCATTGAGACCTGTCCACCATGGATGACTTACTCTGCTAGTATTTGAAATACTGGTGACATATGTTCCAGTATCATAACAACCTACAAGCCCATGATAAGACAAATTGAGAGATAGGTTGTGGTTATGGGAATAATATTGGAATAATAGCCACTTAAGCTCATTCTTAGAGTATTTTACAATGTTAGAACTTCCTCCCTTTTAAGGAAATTATAAGATAAATAAGTGGGCATTTTTAATAAATTAAAAAGTTCCATAATAAAAAGTGAAAATTGGCATACCATTTGATCAAGTAATCCCACTACTAAATATACATCCTAGAGAAATTTAAAACGAAATGACATAAACAGATATATGCACATCCATGTTAATTGCAGCTTTATTCACAATAACAAAAAGATGAAAACAACCCAAGTGCCAATTAACAGATGAATGGTTAAACAAACTATGGTTCATACATACAATAGAATATTTGGCAATGTTAAATAATAGTGATGAATTTGTGAGACACCTCACAACATGGATGAACTTAGAGGCATACTGAGTGAAATTAATGAATCACAAAAAGAAAAATATCATATGAGACCACTACTGTAACAAGTTAAGAAGTGGTTTACACACAGGAAAATATGTTCTTTGAGGAGTACTAGAGGTGAGAGGGAAAGAGAGAGTAATTCACTACTTAGCGGATTTGGTGGAGGGAAAAGTAATATACAATAAGAAGGAGGTCAATATAAAAAATCAAGGCAAAGGAAGACACTGGTAGGAGCATAAGATTTAAAACAAACAAAGGAAAATGCTATTAAGTACCTAATCCTGCAATAAGAGTAATCATAATATTCTATGAGCAGATACATAGACACACAAAGTGCACTGGTGAAAGAAGGCAAATGGAACTACACCTATGAATACATAGACAGATTTGAAAGAGAACATTTCTACATATGTATTTATGTGTGTTAAAAATATATCCATAAATATATGCTCTGGTTTACAGGAGACAAAGTTATGAAAACTACTTACCCATAACTAAACACCTTGTAGGTGTTTACCTTATGGGCCTGGTGGTTTGGATGTTAAGACTGTGCATCATAACAAATTATGGATATTGTTGCAAAGACGAGGAATTCCAGAATGCTTAACTGTTCTCATGAGGAACTTGTACATAGACCAAGAAGCTGTCATTTGAGCAGAACAAAGGCATACTGCATAGTTTAAAATCAGGAAGGGTGTGAATCATAGTTATATCTTTTCACCATACATATTCAACCTGTATTTAAAAAAAAAAAAAAAAAGAGAGTGAATAATTCTAGAATAATTCAGGAAACTGAAGAAGAAGTGTGTGGCATCAGGATTAGAGGAATATTCATTAACAACCTGTGATATGCAGATGACATAACATTGCTTGATGAATGTGAAGACTTGAAGCATTTATGGATGAACACCAAAACATAAAGTCTTCATTATGGATTACACTTCAACAAAAAGAAAACAAAAGTCTTCATAATTGGACCAACAAATCATGGTAAATAGAGAGAAGATAGAAATTGTCAGATGTTTCATTTTCCTTGGATCTACAGTTGACACTCATGAAAGTAGCAGCCAAGAAATCAGATGTCATATTTCACTGAGTAAAACTGCTGCAAAAGACTCCTTTAAAGTTTAAAGAAAAAATACATCACTATGAAAACAAAGGTGTGCTTGGGTCAACCACAGTATGTTCCTTTCATTATTTTCTTTCTTTCATTGTGATTTATGTGAAAGTGTAGATAGCAAATTCATTTTCCATACATCAGTTCATATACATTTTGTTTCATGATATTGATTGCAATCTCTCTTCCTACTTCTTTACTGTGGTTACATTTCCCTGTGTCTTTTCCTATGTATTCCTGTCCTCTGAGCTAGCTCCCTGTGTAAATATTGCTTTTCTGATTGCCCAAGATTGATTGTTCTAAGGAGTGTGCCTCCCCAAAGCACAATATTTTTTTTTAAAGGAGTGTACCTACTTGGTGAAAATGTTCACCTTATTTGCTTGTCTATTGTTTGGCTGGAAGACATGGAAGTGATTTTAATTCTAGGCCCTAAGGGTGACTTGGGCTACCAGTCTTCATCAGACCAGTAAGCCTGGTCTTTTTTATGATTTTGATTTTTCTTCCACATTTTTCTCCCACTCTGTCCAGGATCTACTACATTGGCCTCTTTCTAAGAGTTGCCAGTGATGTTGTTGTTGTTGTTGTTAAGTGCCGTCGAGTTATTTCCGACTCATAGCGACCCCATGCACAGCAGAACGAAACACTGCCCGATCCCGCTCCAGCCCCACAGTCCCTGCTATACTTGAGCCCATCATCGCAGCCACCATATCAATCCATCTCCTTGAAGGCCTCCCCCTCT
>NW_006922001.1:2953540-2968430 GCF_000298275.1 Orycteropus afer afer | reverse complement strand
CATGGGGCAGCTGATGGATTTGAACCACCAACCTTATGTTTAGGAGTCAAATGCCTTAGGCACTGTGTCACTAGTGCTCCTTGAATAATGTTATAGTATATAGAAATATATATGTTGAGATATCATCTGCCAGACTTATATATGGTCATGGGTATAATCCCTTTTTCCTAGAAATACCTGATCATTCAGCCTGTCTACCTATGTATCTATCCATAGATTAATGTTTGTTATTACCTATAATGAAATATTGTGCATATAAAATTGTTTATTTTTGTTATCTGTACCTCCTGTGCATCTCTCTGTGACAATAAAATACCAACTCATGGTACTTTAAATCTCTTCTTATGCATGTGAAAGCCGAACAGTGAATAAAGAAGCAGAGGAAGAGTTGATACCTTTGAATTGTGTTGTTGGTGAAGAATATTGAAAATATGCCAAGTGAGAATGGCCAAACTTCCTCTAAACTCCTTTGGTCCTACTGCCAGAAGAGACTGTTCCCTGGAGAAGGATATCATGCTGGGTAAAGTAGAAGGTCAATGAAAAAGAGGACGTCCCTCAATGAGGTGTACTGACACAGTGGCTGTGACAATACACTGAAGCATAGCAAGGATTATGAGAATGGCCCAAGATCAGGCAGTATTTTGTTATATTGTATGTAGGGTCATTGTCAGTTGGAGCTGACTCAACAGCACCTTAAAACAACAACAGTAACTTTGGTGAGTAGTGACTCAGGTATTGGAAGCTTGTGAGTGACTGTCTAAGCTACACTATTGATCTCTTCCCATATGGAGCAAAGAAAAGTGTAGAAAATCAGACATAATGAACAATTGGTCCAAAGGAATAATGGACCATGTAAACCCCAGTCTCCACACCCTGAGGCCAGAAGAACTAGATTGAGCCTGGCTACAACTACTGACCACTCTGAAAGGGATCATAATAGAAGCTCCTGAGTATAGTAGGAGGAAAATGTGGAACAAAACTGAAAAATCACAAAAATGGTCAGGCTTACTCTTCTGATAACTTCCTCATATGCATGTGAGAGCTGGACAATGAATAAGGAAGATCAAAGAAAAAATTATGCTTTTGAGCTGTGGTATTGGTGAAGAATGCTGAAAGTGCTGTGGACTGCTGAAAGAACTAACAGGTCTGTCCTGGATGAAGTGCAGCCAGAATGCTCATTGGAGGCGAGAATAGCCAGACTTCATCTCACATACTTTGGCCATGTTGTCAGAAGAGACTATTCCTTGGAGAAGAATGTCATACTTTGTAAGGTGGAGGGTTGACGAAAGAGGGGAAGACCCTCAATGAGATGGATTGACATGGTGGCAGCAACGATGGACTCATGTATAACAAGAATCATGGAGCTGGTTCAGGACGGGGTGGTGTTTCATCCTGCTGTGCATAGGGTCACTATGAGTCAGAGATGACTCAACAGCACCTAACAACAACAACAACACTCTTCTGATAGAGACTGGTGGGACCCCTGAAACTATGGTACTTAGACACTCTTTAGTCTTAGAACTTAACTCACTCCTATGGTTCAACTTACAGGCAAACAATTCATAATAAACTGAATAATACCAGTGAGGTAAGCAGTCCTTTGAATTATCAACCTTACTAGATAAAAAACACAGCATGTTCCCATGGATAAACCTCAGAAGGCAGGAAGAGATAGGAAAGAAGAGCAAATGGAAACAGTAAACTCAGAGTAATTGAGAAGAGTGCTGTTACATTGTGAAAATTACAATGACTATTACAAAACAAAATATGTATGAATTGTTGAATAGAAAACCAATTTTCACCCAATATACACACATACATATACAATCTGGTGACTTAATGCCTAAGGCACTTGACTGCTAACCAGAAGGCTGGTGGTTCAAACCCACCAGTCACTTCTTGCAAGGAAGGTTGGGAAATCTACTTCTGTAGTGATACAATCTTGGAAACCCAAGGAGGAGTCGCTATGAGTCATATCAGACTCGACAGCAGTGTATTCTGTTTGTTGTTTGTTATAGCTTTCCTCTTTCTTTATTTACATTATTCCCTTCCCTTTTAGGAATTGATATTTTCTTAACATACTGTGTTCTCAATTATTCATTTACTTATTTACAAATATTTGTTCACATGTAACAACTCACTGCTGTTGAGTCACTTCTGACTCACAGCCATCCTTCCTTGGGTTACTGACTGAGGCAGCATCTTTACGAAAGTAGATTTCCCAGTCTTCCTTCTGAGGAGTGGCTGGTGGATTTGAACTGTCAGCCTTCTGGTTAGCAGTCGAATGCCTTAAGAACTACACCATCAATACAATGTCTTCCCAGTCATTATATTTAAGCCATGTCAAAAAAGAAAAACAACAACAACAACAAACACTCTAGGGACCAAATAAATGCTAAAGAGATTTCTCTGTTAACTCTGTTCATCCTATCACCCAATTTCCATAACAACAGAGAGACTAGTAGTAATCATCATTATTGAATATCATTCAAATTCATTAAAAACATCAATGTTTGTTCATGGAGAGTGAAATAAGAACTGTTTCATTTGTCTTAGTTCTCTAGTGCTTCTTTAACAGAAATACTACAAGAAGGTAGCTTTAAATAAAATGTGCTTTCTCAGTGTTCAGGAGACAGGAGGTCTGAGTTCAGGGCATCACCTTTAGGGAAAGTGTTCTCTGTCAGGTCTAGGAGGAAAAGCCTTGCCCTGGAGTTCCATAATTTGTCAGTGCTGTTCATGTGGCATCTATCACACACACACACACACACACAGACACACACACACTTGCCCTTGTTTAACTCTGCATCTGAGTTGCCCCTTATATTTCATTTTATGATTAGGTTTAGGGTTCATCCTGCAATGATGTGGTCTCATTAACATGACATGAAATCCTATTCCTGGATGGGAGCACATCCACAAGTATGTTAATTTTTTTTTATAGTTGTCCTTGAGTCAGCTGCTTAACTCATGATAACCCCATATGTCAAACCATGGCATTTTCTTGGCTGTAATCTTAACTCTTAAAAGAAGTTCAGCATATATATATATATATTTTTTTTTTTTCCCCACAGAATGGCTAGGTGGTTTCTGATCACTAACCTTTTGTTTAGCAGCTTAATGTAAACTACTGGTACCATCCAGGCATCCTTCCACAGGTATAGGGATTAGAATCCCAGTACATATTTTGGGGTAACAAAATCTATCCACAACACCATCTAAAGACCTGCTCTATTATTCTAGTTGATATTCTAAATTTGTTACTTAGGATATTTGAAGGAGCTCTGGTAGCATAGTGCCTAAAGCACTTGACCACTAACCAGAAGGCTGGAGGTTCAAACCCACCAGCCACTCCTCAGGAGGAAGGTTGGGCAATCTACTTCCGTAGTAATACTGCCTTGGAAACCCAAGGAGAGGTCACTGTGAGTTGGGTCCGACTTGATGGCGCATAACAACAACAACAGGATATTTGAAATCGAATTTCCTTATTAAAGGGCCTTTATGTTTGTTTTTTTTTTTAAATTTTATTCTAGATCTAAAATTTTTAGTGGTCAAATACCAATTTTTATGAGGACTCTAAAAAGCTCGTGCGGTTAAGATCATTTATTTGTCTCCAGGCAATTCTTTAAATACATGTAGAAGACAAAGATGCTTGCTTGTGTATTAATAAATGTATGAAATGTAAACTAAATATTGTTTCTGCAAATAGATTTTATGCTTAAATGTCAGCACCATATAAACTCTCAGAGGCTCTTAAATATCACACCATCAAACTCCTTTTTTTTTTTTCCTTCTCTGTTGAGAAGACATTACTATACTTCAAACATTTTCTTGGGTTTTTATTTAAATATTTTATAAGGAAAAGAGAGAGGGAAAAGGACAGTGTATCTCAATACAAAACCAAACCACACTAACCATCATTGTGTCAGATCTGACTCACAGTGACCCCTCTTTGGGTTTCTGAGGGAGTATCACTACAGAAGTAGATCACCCAATCTGTCTTCGGAGGAGTGGCTGGTGGGTTTGAACCAACAGGCTTCTGGTTAATAGTCAAGTGCCTTAGGCACTATAGCACCAGAACTCCCTTGTATAACTCAATGTAGTTTCCAAAAGTATCTAGTTTTCCTGACAGCCTCAGGTGAAATTCACATCTACTCAACATGCAAAACTATTGTGAAAAATGAATGGCATGGACATATCAGCTCTGGGTTAAACATATATGTAAGAAACAGAGATTTATCAAAAGTGATAGAGATGTACCAAAATAGTAATATTTGATGAAAATTAGTTAGTAAAATAATAGTTTATATCATGGCATAAACAAATAAAACTTAGATTTGAACTTTTTGCTTTGAAAAAATAAGGTATTACCTGGACACCTACTATCTTACAGACAAGGAAAATTACAAATTTAGTAGAAGTGTTTAATTTCATATCTAGGTTCTAAAACTCAGCAAAAATTAATCTGTAAAATAATTACATAACATTTACTAAACTTTCACACATTTTTGGAATCAAATAAGGTTTTATTTTATACTAACAAAGAGCACAATACATTTCACTTACTGAAAAGTATATTACAATGTTTTATGGTAACAAATCCCACCACTCGTGTCAATTTGTCATACTGTGGTGGTTTGCATGTTTCTGGAAAGCTGAAGGCTATGCCACTGATATTTCAAATGGCAGCAGAGTCATCCATGTTAGACAGGTTTCAGTAGAGCTTCCAGACTAAAACAGACTTGGAAGAAAGAAAGCACCATCCACTTCTCAAAGAATTAACCAGTGAAACCTTATGAATAGCAATGAAACACCGATATGTTATTGGAAAACTTTATGAATAGCCCTTACATATTATTTGACATAGTGCCAGAAGATGATCCCCTCAGGTCAGAAGCCACTCAAAATATGACTGGGGAAGAGCTGCCTCCTCAGAGTAGAATCAACTTCCATGATGTGGATGGAATAAAGTTTTCAGGACCTCCATTTGCTGATGTGGCAAAACTCTAAATGGGAATAAATAGCTTCAAATATCCATTAATAATCAGGACATGGTAGATATGAGGTTTGAATCTAGAAAAATTAGAAGTTGTGAAAATGGAAAGGGAATGCATAAAGATCAATTTCCTAGGCATTAGTGAGATGAAATGGACTGGTTTTGGCCATTTGGAATCAGAGTCCCATGTGATCTATTATGTCAGGAATAACAAATTGAAGAGGAAGAGCATGATGTGGCATTCATTGTCACAAAAAGGTTTTCAAGATATATCCTGAAGTACAATGCTGTCAGTGATAGGGAAATACCCATATGTCTACAAAGAAGACGGGATAATATTACACTTTATTATTTAAATTTGTGCACCAACCACCAAAGCCAACGATGAGGAAATTGAAGGTTTTTATCAACTTCTATAGTCTAAAATTGACCAAACATGCAATCAAGATCCATTGATTATTTCTGGTGATTGGAATCCAAAAGCAGGAAACAAAAAGGATCATCAGTAGTTGGAAAATATGGGCTTGGTGATAGGAATGACATGAGAGATCTTATGAAAGAATTTTGCAAGACCAATGACTTCTTCATTGCAATAACTTTTTTTCAACAACAAAAACAGTGGCTATACATGTGGCCTTCACCAGATGGAATTCACAGGAATCAGATCAACTACTTCCATGGAAAGAGTGGATGGAGAAGCTCAGTATCTTCAGCCAAAACAAGGCCAGGAGCTGATTGTGGAACATATCAAAAATTGCTCATATGTAAATTCAAGTTGAAGCTAAAGACAAAACAAATCCATAAGAGCCAAAATATGACCTTGATTATATCTCAGCTGAACTTAGAGATCATCTAAACACTAGATTTGATTAAACAATTAGATTAAACAATGACCAATAACCAGAGGAATTGCAAGATGATATCAAGAACATCATCCAAGAAGAAAGCAAAAGGTCATTAAAAAGAGAGGAAAGGAAGAAATACCAAAATGGATGTCAGAAGAAGCTCTGAAGCTTGCTCTTGAATGAAGAGTAACTAAAGCAAATAGAAGAATGACAAGATAAAAGAGTTGAACAGAAGATTTCAAAGAGCAGCTCAAGAGGACAAAGTCAATTATAATAATAAAATGTGCAAAGACTTGGAGTTAGAAAACCAAAAAAGAACAGGTTCAGCATTTCTCACACTGAAAGAATTGAAGAAAAAATGCAAGCCTCGAGTCACAATATTGAAAGATTTCATGGGAAAAATATTGACTGATGCAGGAAATAGGGGAAAAAAAAAAAAAAAAGATGGAAGGAATACACAGAGTCATTGTACCAAAAAGAAGTGGTCAATATTCATCTATTTCAGAAGGTGGCATATGATCAAGAACCTGTGGTACTGAAGGAAGAAATTTAAGCTGCACTGAAGGAACTGGCAAAAAACATGGCTCCAGTAACTGACAGAATACCCATCAAGATGTTTCAACAAACAGATGCTGCACTGGAGGCACTCATTTGACTATGCCAAGAAATTTGGAAGACACCTACCTGGCCAGTTGACTTGAAGTGATCCATATTTGTTCCTATTCCAAAGAAAGGCGATCCCACAGAATGTGGAAATTATTGAACAATATCATTAATATTACACACAAGTAAAATCTTGCTGAAGATAACTCACAAATGGTTGCAATAGTATATTGACAGAGGACTTCCAGAAACACAAGCTGGATTCAGAACAGGACATGTTGTTGTTGTTGTTGTTATGTGCTGTCAAGTCGGACCCAACTCATAGCGACCCCTCCTTGGGTTTCCAAGGCAGTATCATTACGGAAGTAGATTGCCCCATCTTCCTTCCAAGGAGTGGCTGGTGGGTTTGAACTGCCAGCCTTCTGGTTAGCAGTCAAGTGCCTTAGGCACTACGCTACCAGAGCTCCCTAGAACAGGACATAAGATGAGCAGTATCACTGCTGAAGTCAGATGGGTCTTAGCCGAAAGGAAAGAAAACCTGAAAGAAAATAATACCAGAAAGATGTTTACTTGTATTTTATTGATTTTGCAAAAGCATTCAACTGTGTGGATCAGAACAAATATGGATCACATTGAGAAGAATGGGAATTACAGAACACTTAATTGTGCACATGATAATTCTGTACATAGACCAGGAGGCTGTCCTTCAAACAGAGCAAGGAAATATTTCAAGTTTTAAAATCAGAAAGAGAGTGTGTCAGGGTTGTATCATTTCACCATACTTATTCAGACTGTGTGCTGAGCAAATAATCCAAGAAGCCAGACTACATGAAGAAGAATGTGGCATCAAGTTTGGAAGAATATTCATCAACAACTTGTGATATACAAATGATAAAACTTTGCTTGCTGAAAGTGAGGATGACTTGAAGCACTCACTGATGAGGATTAAACACTACAGTCTGCAGTATGGATTACACCTCAACATAAAGAAAGTGAAAATCCTCACTATATGGACCAATAAGTAGCATCACAATAAATGAAGAAAAGATGGAAGTTGTCAAAGATTTTGTATTACTTTGTTCCATAATCAACACCAATGGAAGCAGCAGTCAAGAAATCAGAAAAAAAAAAAAAAAAAAAAAGAAACATTGTACTGGGCAAAGCTACTGCAACAGACTTCTTTAAAGTGTTGAAGAAGTAAGATATCTCTTTGAAGACTAAGACACACTTAACCCAAGCCATGATATTTTCAATCTCTCCATATGCACGTGAAAGCCGGACCATGAATAAAGAAGACAGAACAAAGGTTCTTGCTTTAGAGTTGTGGTGTTGGTGAAGAATACTGAAAGTACATGGATTGCCAGAAGAACTACCAAATGTGTTGTGGAATAAGTGCAGCTGGATTGCTGCTTGGAAGTGAGAATGGCCAGACTTCATCTCACCTACTTGGTCATGTTTTCAGAATGGACTCTTCCCTGGAAAAGCATATTATGCTTGGTAAAGTGGAGGGGCTGTAAAAAAAAGGAAGGCACTCAACAATATTGATTGACACAGTGGCTGCAATGACAGTCTTAGGTGTAGCAAGGATTGTGAGGCTGGTGCGGGACTGGACAGTACTTTGTTCTGTTGTACATAGGGTCACTATGAATTGGAGCCAACTTGATGGCACTGAACAAAAAAAAGACATGGTAAAAAATAACCCCAGGTGTCACAACTGCTTCTATTTTAAGCATAGAAATAACAAACTTGGTAACTGGGTCTTAGAAATGCAGGGATAAAGTTTTTGTAACAAGATAAAGCAAGATAAAACATTAAATTGTCTAGAATAAATTTTTCATGAGATAGCACATGATCAAGAACCAATAGCATTGAAAAAAGTACAAGCTGCACATAAGGTATTTGCATAAAACAAGGATCCAGAAATTGACAAAATATCAATTGAGATGTTTCAACAAATGGATCAATACTGGAAGCACTCAATTGTCTATGCCAAGAAAATTGAAAGAAAACTTCTCAACAACTGACTAGAAGAAACCCACATTTGTGCCCATTCCAAAGAAAACTGATCTGACAGAATATGTAAATTAATGAACAGTGTTATTAATATCACATTCAAGTAAAATTTTGCTGAAAATAATTTTAAAAAAATGGTTGCAGCATTACATAGACCGGTAATAGTCAGCAAAAGGAAGACAGATGCCAAAGAGAACATGGAATGAGGGATATCACTGCTGATATCAGATGTACCTTGTTTGAAGGCAAAGAATACAAGAAAGATATTTACCTGTGTTTTATTGATTGCACAAAGCCATGCAACCATGTGGATCATAACAAATTTTGGATATTCAGAACACTTAATTTTGCTCTTAAGGACCTGTGCATAGACCAAGAGGCACTTCTACCACCAACCTATCTTTCCTTACACACCTTAACTAGTGTACCTATCAAAAATCTATCTACTTACCCATATATAAATACACACAAACACACAGCAGAATTTTTTGTCTTTTTTGTTCAAGCCATAATCTTAATGTTTAGTGTAGTATCTAATACATTGCACTTTCTCAACAAATACTAAATAAAATGTGTGTAAAAATTAACAAATGAATGCAAATCCTGATTTAGAAATATACTGTCATTGATACGCTTAGTTATAGAGAGGAAGACCCCTGATTTACCAAAGAAATGAAGAATAATTTGAGAGTTGGCACTGAATTCATTAAGTAATAATGAGAATGAGTGTTGAAGAACAACAAAGCAGTTCAGAAACATGGCCTAAAGGGAAATAAACTGTTAAAATATCAAATCTTAAGATCAGAAGTATTGATCAAAACTTTATTAAAATTGTTTTTTGGCAAAAATTATTGGCATAATTTATAAAGAGTAGGATGGATAAGATTAAATTTTATGCTAGTAGCTATGTGACAAGGCAGCATGAGCCTCTAATATTGGCAGAGATTTTCACATAATTCTGATATGCACACACACATACACACTGATCCAAACACACACAAATAGACTTTTCTTGATTCGGTGACATTTTTGGAATGAAAGTATAGTAAGATCATGTGATACATAAATGTTATCTAGAAGACAAACATCTGTAAGAGTAGAAAAATCAGCAGAAAATAGGAACACAGAGCCAGAGGTAATTGAGATTTTCTTGGAATATTAGCAGATTTGCTTGGTTTACCACCATAACATTTTTGTTTGCACTGAAAATAAAGTAAACCCAGTTGAGAAATGGATTATATAAACTATTTACAAGTATAAAAGATTAGAAATCATATATGAACACACCTACATATCCTTGTATACACATACACACTATCATAGATGGGTTGTCCATATGTAGAGACACAAATCTCTTGCAACATTGGTGTGCTATATATGGTTTGTATCACCTCTCAGGGTGAGCTGCTAAATTTTCAGAAATTTTTCCCTCTGTTTGTTAAATGCAACCTCTGTTAAAAGTCAATTATGTAAACTTCCAATGAAACAAATCATAGTTAAAAACAAAAGTAGCAAGTACTCAAATGTCATCATTTTTATATCATTACATTTTATTATTATTTATGTTTTGAAGTTAAAGGTAGATGGGGAAATCTAATTCCATAGTGATATTGCCTTGGAAACCCAAGGAGGGGTCACTATGAGTCAGGTCCAACTTGACGGCACATAACAACAACAACAACAACATGGCTATTATACCTATAAATGAGAATGCTATAAAAAGGTAAGCTACTGTGCATTTCTTTCAAATTCTATATATAATAAATCTTAAATTTTATAAGGAAAACTGAGTCAAATCTTAGTATTTCTTATTTTTAGTAGGCATTCATACTTATTAACATTACTAGTAACTATATTCCACACCAATGTGATTATTCTCAGATCCTCATTTTATACCTATTTACAACTTAACCTAATTAATTTGTATCCCTACAGCATCCAGTTATGGGGCTATAAATACTCAATTTTTGTTCTATAACAGAATAGTGGCATAGTGCCTAAGGCATTTGACTGCTAATTAGAAGTCTGGCTGTTTGAACCCACCAGTCACTCCTTGGAAGGAAGATTGGGCAATGTACTTGGGTAGAGATACCATCTGTGAAACCTAAGGATGGGTCGCTATGAGTCTGGACAAACTTGACTGCAGTGAGCACTTTTTTTTTAATAGAATAGTCACAAACTTAATAATCCTTTAGTGTCTATAAAGATCCATGTGTTTGTATATTCCCATAAAAAATAATAATAATAGTCCCACATGCCATGCAGTGTATCCAAAAAAAAAAAAATACTCTGCCAGTGAATCGATTCAGACACATACACTCCTCCTTGGTTTTCCCAGGCAGCATCTCTATGCAATTAGATTGCCCAATCTTCGTACTGAGGAGTGGCTGGTGAGTTTGAACCTCCAGACTTCCAGTTGGCAGTCAAATGCCTTAGACACTACACCATCATATTTGCAACTATCTGAGATAACACAGATATAATGTAAATGACTTCAGGGTAGCCAGTTGTTGAGGTGTCTACTTCATCTCATGGTAGAATTGTGCTCTATAGGCTATTTTATTGGTTATTATTTTTTGAAGCAGATTGTCAGGCCTCTTCCAAGGTGCCTCTGAATTTTAACCTCTGATCTTTTTTCTTGTTAATTTCAAGGCATGGCTCTTCAGGCAGGGCAACAAACTGACCAGTTCCTGCAAGTCACTCAATTTAAATGGGTTATTTTACACATCATTATTTGCATAGCAAATCTACTATTACTTGCAAGGTACATAGAATTATGTTTCAGCATACTAATTAATTGTCTACATTGTGCACATTTCCAAATTGCTTCATAGTTTAGTTATAAGTTACAATAAATTTTATTTGTGTTTTGTATTCATATTCAGGGTGATGCACTGATGGTTTTCACATCACTTTCCTGAAAGTCTTTATGAGTTTCACTGATTTAAAAGATATAATCCTATAAGTACATGTGGTAAAAATATCCCAAAAATATTTTTAAGTATTAAAACTGTCAGAGAAACCTAAAATTATTTAGAGAGCTGGATTAATTAATGTTTGCAACATGCATAGGTCAGCATCTCCAAATATTTCAAGGTTGACAAGATATTAGGACCACTAATAAATGAAGAATGAGTGACATCAAATTAATGATGACTTTAAAACTGCTGGGATATGGAACTCATCAGTTGAGTTTATCTTTAATAAGAAAATAACACAAAGAGGACCCCATACAATTAGAAATAGGATGCATGTAAGAAAAAACAATTATTAACAAAAGCAGACATGCAATTTTATTTGGATTTCAGCACCTTGCTAGATAAATTAAAAGAAACTTTATAGGGGAAAAAAAAAAGAAGAAAGGTAATTAGTATGGCAATGTTAAAAGGGCATATTTTAAAAATACTCAATTAGTACCCAATTACTAGAAAGTAATCAGAAATCATTTGGAAATAAAATAGACAAGAAACTTAAATAGATATTTAATACTAAAAAGTGTATGTGCCCTAATGATATTTGGACTGAAATTTAAAATGAAAGTTGATAAGAATTATTATTAGATACAATTTCTGTGACATTTTGTGATGGTTAACATTATGTGTCAACTTAGCTAGGTTATAATTATCAGTGGTTTGGAAGACATTGGACTGATTTCTCTTCCATAGTGTATTGTAAGTTAATCATCCTCCATTTTGTGATCAGTTGAAAGCCAGTCAGTTTCCCTGGGAGTATGACCCACATCCAATACATTTGGATGTTCTCACATATTTCATTCTCTCACAATCCTACATCTGATATCACATCTTTAGACCTCCATTTCTTGGAAGTTGAGGCAGCAGCCTGCCACATGTCCTGCAGATTTTGAGTTTGTCAAGCACTATAACCACATGAGTCAAGGGAAGGCTTCGGTTTGATGTCTGGCTCATGGATTTGGGACTTGTCAGGTTTCACAACTGTGTGAGACATTTTCTTGAAATAAATATCTCTCATCTATATATATCATATCAGAAGAGACTCTAAAACTTGATCTAGAACATAGATTATCTAAAGTGCATGGAAGAAATGATGAAGTAATAGTTGAACAGAAAATGTCAAAGATTAGCTTGAGAAGTCAAAGCAAATTATTATAATGAAATGTACAAAGACCTGAAGTTAGAAAAATAAAATGGAAGAACACCTTGTGCAATCCTCAAGCTGAAAGAACTGACGATATCCAAGCCTCCCATTACAATATTGAAAGATTCCATGGGCAAAACACTGAACAATACAGGCAGCATCAAAAGAAGATGAAAGGAATACATAGATTCACTGCACACACACAAACAAAAAATGGTTGACATTTAACCATTTCAGGAGGGAGCATATGAACAAGTATCATTGGTAATGAAGGAAGAAATCCAAGCTTCAGTGAAGGTATTAGCGAAAAGCAAGCCTCCAGGAATTGACATAATGTCCATTGAGATGTTTCAACAAATAGATACAACACTGGAAGAACTCACACATCTATGCCCAAGAAATTTGGAAGATAGCTACCTATCAAACTGACAGAAAAAGATCCATATGTGTAGCCACTCCAAAGCAAGGTGATCCAACAGAATTGCACACATTATAAGACAATATCATTAATATACATGCAAGTAATATTTTGCTGAAGATAATTTAAAAAAATGATTAGAGCAGTAGATCTACAGAAACTGCCAGAAATTCAAGCTGGATTCAGAAATGAATGTGAAATAAGGAATAGCATTGCTGATATTAGATGGATTGTGGCTGAAAGCAGAAACTACCAAAAAGATGTTTACCTGTGTCTTACTGACTAAACAAAGGCATTTGACTGTGTGGATCACAACACGGTATCCATAACTTTGTGAAGAATGGGAATTTCAGAACATAGTGCTCACGAGGAACCTGTACATAAACCAAGGGGCAGTCTGAGCAAAGAGAACAAAGGGATGCTGCACAGTTTAAAATCAGGAAAATGTGTGTCAGGGTTCTATCCTTTCACCATACTTAGTCGATCTGTTTACTGACCAAATAACCTGAGAAGCTTGACTATATGAAGAAGAACATGGCATCAGTTTGGAAGGAAGACTCATTAACAACCTGCAGTATATAGATGACACAACCTTGCTTGCTGACTGACAGTAAAGAGAAATTGAAGCACTTATTGATGATCAAAGACTAGAGCCTTCAGTATGGATTACAATTTAACCTAAAGAAAATAACAATCATCACAACTGGACATATAAGCAATATCATGATAAACAGAGAAAATCTTGAAGTTGTCAAAGATTTCATTTTATTTATATTCATAATCAATGTCCATGGAAGCAGCCATCAATCAATCAAGTGACATATTGCAATTGGTAAATCTGCTGCAAAAGACCTCTTTAAAGTGTTAAAAAGCAAAGATGTCACCTTTAGAACAAGCCATGGTATTTTCAATTACCTCTTAAGCATGCAGAAGCTGGAAAATGAATAAAAAAGATCAAAGAAGATTTGATGCCTTTGAATTATGATGTTGGCAAAGAATATTGAATATACCATGGACTTCCAGAAGAATGAACAAATATATCATGGAAGAAGTATAGCCAGAATGCTCCTTAATAGCAAGGATGGTGAGATTTCATCTCATGTACCTCAGATATGGAGAAGGACATCATACTTGGTAAAGCAGAAAAGGAATGAAAAAGAGGAATGCCCTCAATGAGATGTTTGATACAGTGGCTGCAGCAAAGGGCTCAAACCTAACAGTAATTTTGAGGATGATGCAGGACTAGGCAGTGTTTCTTTCTGTTGCCCCTGGTGTCCTAATGAGTAAATGGCACCTGAGAAAAACAGCATATGTTGTTGTTTTGCTCCACAAGAGAACTAAACCTAACACACATTGCTTACAAGTTTTTATATGATCTTATGAAATCCTAACCTGTCAGTACCATCTCTTGACACCATCTCTCATCCATCATCACAGAAACATTCTGTTGTAAGACTATTTACTATGCATCACAGACTGGCTTATATCACCTGATCATTTTTCACTTCTCCTTCCTTTTCCTCTAGGTACCAGAAATAAATAACAAAGAAAAATAAAGTTAGCATCAAGCTGAATCTGACTTATGGTGTCCCATGTGTTACATGCATAGTAGAACTGCACTCTGTAAAGTTTTCAAAACTGTGACTTCTCAGAGGAAAATAAGTCAGATCTTTCTTCCAAGGTGCCTCAGGCTATGCTTGAACCACAAAGTTTTAAGGTTAGTAGTTGAGCACTTAAACATTCGCAACACCCAAGCATCCAAGGTAAATCCTTGTTCTGGTTATTTAGTGCCGCTCTGACAATAATATACCACAAATGGGATAGCCTTGACAAACAGGAGTTTATTCTTTTTTTTTATTAGGATTTGGGTGAAGATTTACAGAGTAAATTCACTTTTCATAC
>NW_006922001.1:2905633-2944596 GCF_000298275.1 Orycteropus afer afer | reverse complement strand
TTAGTCCAAATCTGCATCCTTTCCTTCAAGGCTCAGGGGTACAAGATTATCTTCTGTGTCTGTGTTAATTGGTTTCCCTTTTCTTTGTTGAAGAGGGTCTGTGCAATCCTTCTGCCTAGTCCGCCATCTTGCCCTGCCACCAGGAGTTTATTCTTACAATTTGGAGGCTTTAAGTCCAAGTTCAAAGTGCCAGGCTATAGGGGCTAGGTGAAAGCCCTCAATCATGGGGTCTAGCTCTTCCTCCTGCTCCTGGCCCACTGGAGCTAGAGGCGTTTCTTCACTCAGACAGCTGCTGGCTGTTGAGGCTGAGAAGCTGCAAGGTTGACAAGGAAAAAGGCACAGTCCTGATGTTACCAAACCACATAGCAGGCCATTAACTTAAGTCCATTGTATGTCCCCAGGTTGGCAGAGCATAGCAGGCTGCTGAGCAATGACAAGGCTACATGCAGGGTCCAAGCATTCCATAAGCTACAGACCATTCTCAAAGCTGTTTCTTTATACTGGAAGCAGATCACATACCCAAAGGCAGCTACTCAGCTTCTCCCAGTAGATTCCACCATAGAGGTGATTACCAGTCTCATCATGAGGAATACTACATCCAGCTGCCCAGCCACTCAACCAGGCCCAGCCAAGTTGGCATACAAACATAACCATCAAAATTCTATTCTATCTTTGGTTCTTACTTTGGAATGACACTTCCTCTGAGACATCCCTGAATTTTTTTTTCTAGATTAAGAGTAATTCTATGTACTTATATACCACTAAGTCTGTCCCACTGGAAGTTGTATCATACTGTCTGTGATGTCTGTCCCAATAGATTCTTTGAGAACAGTATATCTTTTTTGAGAAAAATTTCATCCCTAGCATCCAGCAGAATCTTAAGTAAGCATGTACTGAGTGACCAAATAGACTCAGTTCTCCTTGCTTGGACTATTAAGAGATTATATTTAAGAAATTATACTGCAATATCTCATAAGATGCTTACCTGTACAGCTTTCTATTTTTTAATATCAATCACAGAACAGTTACACACATTTCACAAAGGTTATGGTACATTTACACCAAATTCACCTAAGAAATTATAAAATGTCTAAGTTCTTGGACACCACTCAATAACATCAGAAATGATATTTTTTTGGAAACATAATCACAAGGTTTGTAAGCACACTAATATCAAAAATCTCTGAGAAAGTATGGCAAGAATGAGTTTTTATTGGTTTGTTTTTTGAATGTAGATATAGAATTTTATCTATATCACTATCTCACAAAAGTGACTGACACCACATTCTTAAGTCATAGACATGTAACAGAAAGAGAAACATGTAAATATTTTGGTCAGAAAAGATACTTAATAAATAGGCCAGAGTAGCCTGTGAAATTATATAAAATAACATAGCAGAAGGTCACAGAAATTGCTGAATAGAGTGAATTGTCAGATACACTAATCCTTAAGGATCTTGATTGCATTGCCAGTTGTTTATTTACCTGCTTTTTGACCATTATTGAGAATTGATTAGTGAAATATTTGATTAGTGAGCTAGTCAGGAAGGACAAATTTATATTAGCAGTAGTTCGATTCTTGCAAGACACTGTGATAAGAGGTTATCTTCTATAAATCAAGATCAAGATCAATTACAAGGTCCAGGCTTGACACTTACAACAGTGGCATGGTTATTAGTGAGCAAGGAAGATCATCTGTGCTCTCATGCTGATTGTAAAACAAGCACACAATCTTTGCTATTTCTTTTCAGTTTGTATTCAGATAAAATTTAATTTAAACTGGGACATATAAAATCAATTCTTCAAAGTTATCCTACATGTTCTAAGAGCTGATCAAAAGCAGTTACCTGAAAGAGAAAATAGCTAGTAAATGTCATTATAATCAGGATGCCCATACACTCTGGTTTGCTAAGAATAGTCTTATGCCAATTTCTCTGGCACAATTAACAATTATATCCTTATCCCAAAAATTGTGCTCTGAACTATAACTTGTAAAATACCCAATTTTTAAACAATATTTTTAAGCACAATAAATACTAAACCATTTTTAGAGCAAGTTCTTGGCTTACATTAAAATTTCAAAGGAAAACCATTATAAAATTACATTGCCACAGAATTTTTTTTGACAAAATATAATCTCTGAAAACATCTGGACACAGTCACAAAAGCAGGTAAGAGAAAATGTATATTTTATCTCAGAGTAGCTTTCAATCTCACTCAAATCATTTGGCATTTGCTTTGTCAATTTTCTTTTTTATTCCAACTCAGTGTCTTAGATTATATCTGGAGTAGTACATGGACTATTAGATTTAGAAGTATACTTCTGACTTGTGCCCATGTGGAAATAAAATTACTTTTCATCTCTAGCTTTCATATTAAGGAAAAATTAACAGTGAAAAACAGGAAACAAAATAAGAAAAAGAAATTCCAAGTAATGAGAGAAATTCCCAAGTAACTCTCAGTCCAGTTGCCTATTCCTGGATAAGATGAGGTAGATATGTAAGATCCTCTAACAGTGACCTAAGAAGATAATTTGTAGGAGACATTTGCTGATACTTTAATGATTACACCTGGAACTTCTGTGAACATTCCAGGAACACCACATGTTAAACAGTTGTACATATGTGTAGTTTTGGAAGCAATGACAGTAATCCCTTCTGACTAGTAGATTCTAGACTCTGACAAGTGATGTTTGAGAATTTTAAAAGCTTCAGATAAAATGCATTATATTTGCTAAATTAAAAAATGCATGTAATTTATCCTGAAATTAAATTACATGTAAATATTACAAATTAATCAGTAATAGACTCTGCAGCAACTGACATTGGCCTAATAATGGTCAACAATCACTTAATTGGTTTATAAACTTAATATTTCAAAATTTCTTTTCTTAATATTTCTTTTAAAAACAGTTGACCACTGTCAATTATAAATTTCATATATATATATATAAGCTCTGGTGGCACAGTACCTAAGGCATTTGACTGCTTGCCAGAAGACTGATGGTTCAAGCCTACCAGCTGCTCCACAGAAGGAAGTTGAAAAAATCTACTTCCATAAAAATTTACCACACAGCTAATATTTACCGAATTCTTCTAATGTAAGTGACATTTTTCTAAGTTGTCTATATTTATAATCTCGTATAATTCTTAAATCAATAAGAAGTGAGAATTATTTGTTGCTGTTAGGTGCTCTTGAGCAAATTTCTATGTACGACAGAACAAAACACTGCTCAGTCCTGTAGCCATCCTCACAATCATTGCTGTGCTTGAGCCCATTCTTGTAGCCACTGAGTCAATCCATCTCATTGAGGGTCTTCCCCTTTTGCTCTGACCTTCTAGTTTCCAAGTATGATATCCCACTTCAGGGACTGGTAGCTCCTGATAATATGACCAATGTAAGAGACACTAAATGTGCCTATTATTTTGCTGTACTTCTAAGACAGATTTGTTAATTCTTTTGGCTGCCCATGGTATATTCAGTATTCTTTGCCAACACCATAATTCAAATGAATCAATTCTTCTGCTGTCGTCTTTCTTCATTGACTATCTTTCACATTCTTATGAAGCTAGAGAAAAAAAAAAATGTCTTGGATCAGTCACACATTAGTCTTCAAAAGTGACATCTTGGCCTTTTAGCACTATAACAAGATCTCCACCACCCCAGCAGATTTGACCAATGCATTAGGTCATTTAATTTCTTGACTTTTGCTTCCATGGGTGTTTATTATGGATCCAAGTAAAGTGCAATTCTTGACAAATTCAGTCTTTTCTCCATTTATTATGCTATAGTTTATTGGTCCAATGTGAGGATTTTTGTTTCTTAATGCTGAGGCTTAATCTTTGATCTTCATTAGTAGGAGCTTAGAGTCCTTTTCACTTTCAGCAAGCAAGGTTGTGTCATTTGCATATTGTAGGTTGTTAATGAGTCTTCCCCCAATCCTGACATGCATTCTTCTTCATGTAGCCCAGCTTCTCAGATTATTTTCTCATCATACAGATTTAATAAATATGGTGAAAGAATACATCCCTGACACATACCTTTCCTGATTTTAACCATGCAATATGTCCCTGATCTGTTCAAACAGCTGCATCCTGGTCTATGTCCAGCATCCTCATGAGCACAATTAAGTGTTCTGGAATTTCCATTTTTCACAATGTTATCCCTAATGAGTTATCCACAGAGTCAAATACTTTTGCATAACCAATAAAAAAGGTAAACATCTTTCTGGTGTTCTTTGCTTTCAGGCCAGATCCATCTGATATCAACTATGTTATCCCTCCTTTCACAACCTCTTCAGAATCTGGGTTGAATTTCTGGCTGTTCCCTGTCCATGTACAGCTGCAACCATTTTTTAACTATTTTCAAACATAATTTTACTTGTGTGTCATATTAATGATATTGTTCAATAATGCTGCTGTATTATCTTTCTTTGAAATAGGCACTCTTCCAGTCAGTTGACCAGACATATGTTTCCCAAATTTCTTGGCATAAATGGGTAAGTGCTTCCAGCATTGCATCCATTTGTTGAAACATCTCAATGGATATTCCATCAAATTCTAGAGTGTCATTTTTCACCAGTCTTCAGAGCAAATTGGACTTCTTCCTTTAATGCCATCAATTCTTGATTATATGTTATTTCCTGCAATGGTTGAATGTCAAACAATTACTTTTAGTATAGTGACTCTGTGTATTCCTTCCATTATCTTTTGAGGTTGGAAATGTCTTGCATTGTTCAATATTTTGACCCTAGAGTATGTCAATATTGCAATGCAAGGATTGAATTTTTTCATCTTGAGAAATGCCAAGAGTGTTCTTCCTTTTGATTTTCTAACAGTAGGTATTTGCACATTTCCTTAAATACTGTGGTGCTGTGAATTACTTAGTGTGGCTTTTCTAGCTATGGTCTTTGTGATTCCCACCAGACGTTTGCGTGGAAAAGTACAAATGTGAGGTGCTTGTGGCCTACCCAGGGAATTTGACAGCTTGTTAGTAATGTAAATAAAGTACAAAACACCTTGTGGGGGGTTGTTAGTTATTGTTACATGCTGTCAAATCTACTGGGACTCATAGAAACCCAATATAAAACAGAACAAAACACTCTCTGGTCCTGTGCCAGCCTCACAACAATTGCTATGTTTGAACTCAAAATTGTAGCAACTGTGTCAGTTTATCTCATTGAGGGTATTCCCTGTTTTCTCTGACCCACCATTTTAACAACTATGATATCTTTCTCCATAGACTAGTCCCTTCTAAAACATGAACAAACTAGGTGAGACAAAGCTATTCTCACTTCTAAGGAGCATCCCACCTGCACTTCTTCCATGGGATGTTCCAGGACATATTTGTGGGTGTGGGACCATTGAAATAAGGTGTGTGGAACTCTAATGTGGGAATTTTCAGTTTTGTCATTTCAGTCGGTTTAAAATGAGCCCTCCAAAAGGTGAGATGGGAGTATGTCACTGCCATCAACAGAGAAGAGCTAGTAGTGGAGAGAAGCATGTCCTTTGAACTGAGATCCCTGCTCAGAAGAGATGGCAGAGAGACGGTAGAGAGACAGCAGACAGACAGCAGATATACAGTGGCAGCAGAATTTGTAGAACAGCACAAGACAGAGCAGTGTGCACTTATTAGCTAAGCTAAGAGAGCTTTGTAACCCCCGTCTGGGCAGAGCAGAGGTCAGACCTAAGACCAAAGGCCTAAGAGAGATGTGTCTGCAGAAATGGCTGAGAAGATATTATCCTGATTAAAGAACTGTATCCTGAGCATTCCTCTTCCTGAATTGCAACCTGTTATGTCTTGAATAAACCCCATAACCATGAAAATTGTCTTTGAGTTCTGTGTGGCCATTGCAATGAATTCTTGAACCCAGCAAAAAGTAGTGATTGTTATGGGTGGGATGGTGGTGTCAGAATTGATATGAAGGTTGGAAGTTTGTGACATGGCTGACTTCTGCCATATGTGGATCAGCTTTGGACTGTTGCTGTTGATCCTTGTGTCTCCCTCTTATGAAGTTAGAGGATGTCAGAGCATGCTGCTCTCATGCCTTTTTTGCAAATATTTTACTTTATTTTCTAGAGATGATCTTTGAAATCTTCTGCTCAGCTTTTTTACTTCATTGTTTCTTCATACCCTTCACCACACTCTGTTCAAGAACAAGTTTCAGAATCTTCAGACACCCAGTTTTCTCTTTTCTTTCTTTCCTATTTTTTTTTTTTTAATTAATGATCTTTATCTTTCTTCATGAATAATGTCCTTGATGTCATCCCACAGCTTGTCTGGCCTTCAGTCATTGGTGTTAAATACTTATTCTTCAGATGGTCTCTAAATTTGGGTGGGATATTCTCAAGGTCATATTTTGGCTCCCATGGACAAGTTTTGATTTTCTTCCACTTCAACTTAATTTTGTGTATGAGCCATGGCAGGTTTGTTCCATAGTGGGCCCCTGGTTTTGTTCTGACTGATGATATTGCACTTCCCCATTGTCTCTTCCACAGACTACTGGATTTGATACTTATGTATTCAATCTTGTTAGGCCCATGACTTTATGTTGTTGAAAAAAAAAATATTCACAATGAGTAAGTCATTGCTCCCATAAAATTCTAACATGGGATGTTTGGTCCCATTTCTATTACCAGGACCATATTGTCCAACTACTGATTCTTCCTCTTTGTTTCTAACTTTCTTATTCTAATTACTTGTATGCATCTTGATTGCATACTTAGTCAATTTCAGACTGTGAAAGTTGTTAAAATGTTCAGTGTCTTTATCTTTGGCTGTACTGTTTGGTATGTAAGATTGAATAATAGTAGTAGTAATAGGTCTTCCTTGTAGGCACATGAATATTATTCTATCACTGACAGCATTGTACTTCAAAATTGATCTTGAAATGTTCTTTTTCATGATGAATGTGATTCAATTCCTCTTCACTTTGTCACTCTTGATATAGTAGGCTATATGATTGAGTGGCTCAAAATGGCCAATATCAGTCAATTTCAGTTCACTAATGCGTAGGATATCTATCATTATGTGTTCCATTTCATTTTTCACAGCTTCTAATTTTCCTAGATTTATACTTGTTACATTCCATGTTGCAATTATTAATAGCTTTTTGTAGCTGTTTGTTCTCATTTTTAGTGGTTCCACATCAACCAGCAACAGTCCCAAAAGCTTTACTCCATCCTTTTCATTAAGTTTTATTCTACTTGGAGGAGGCAGCTTTTCTCCAGTCATAATTTCAACACCTTCCAACTGAAGGCCTCATCTTCCAGTACTATATCAGAAAATATTTCCCTGCTATTCATAAGTTTATCAGTGGCCAATTTTTTCAGAATTGAACTACAACAAAATTGCTTTGTTTTAGTCTTGAAAACTTGAAATCTGAGTTGTACAGCAGTGGCTTGAATGTTGTTGTAATACTGGAAGCTCTTCCACCTATATTTCAAATACAACAGTGTCACCCATGGTGCCGAATATCATTTTATTCCCAATTTTAGAGACAATTTGCATTTGAGAGAGATTAATAAATTATATCTGTCAGGCTATAAGTATCAGAACTAGAATTATGACAATATGAGAATGGTAGAAGTGTAGCAAACAGGAAAACATATGCTCTTTTTGAAAGATCAAACATGAAAATGGTCTATTTTTAAAGGACATTAAGATAACCAAACTTTTATCTTAAATATAAAAATTATTGTCAAATGTTAAAAACGTGCATTTTAAAAATATCTGTAACTAGAAAATTAAAAAAGAATCTTTAGTACCAATTTAGTATACAGCATTAGATTATCCTTTCCTCTGTGAAATATATAAATATAAGGAAAACAATAATTTTAACCACTATTATATGTAGTTCTTTTTTTGCCATTGGTTATATACTCTTCAAAAAATGCATAAGGTGAATATCTAATGTTTACTAACAAATACATAATGAATGTCTACTATATTTCTGAGATTGGGCAAGGTATTGGGGAGTGAAAAAAATATCAATACATTTTTTTACTCTGTAATACTCAAAATTTAAGAAGAAAAGCAGATATAACACTTATCAGAGTGTTAGGATAATATTCTTAAGTAACTTGTTGTAACTAGGTGTTGTCCAGTTATCTCCAACTCATAGTGATCCTATGTAAAACAGAATGTAACAGTTCCCAGTCCAGTGCCAGCCTAATGATCCTTGCTATACCTGAGCCCATTGTTGCAGCCACTGTGTCAATCCATCTTATTGAGGGCCTTCCCCTTTTTCATTGACCCTCCACTTTATGAAGCATGATATCCTTCTCCAGGGAATGGTCCCTTCTGAGAACATGACCAAAATATGTCTGGTTATTCTCTTTTCCAGGATGCATTCTGGCTGCACTTCTTCCAGAACAGATTGGTTAGATCTTTTAGCAGTGCATGTTACTTTCAGTATTCTTTACCAACACCATAATTCAAAAGCATCAATTCTTCTTCAGTCTTCCTTATTCATTGTCCAACTCTCACATGCATATGAGCTGATTGATAATGTCATGCCTTGTGTCAGGCACGCCATTGTCCTTAAGGAAACATATTTGCTCTTCAGCACCTGTAAAAAGTCCTTTGAAGCCAATTATCCTAGTGCTATATGTCATCTGATGTCCTGACTGCTGCTTTCATTACTGTCAATTGTAGACCCAAGCAATGTGAAGTCGTTGACAACTTCAATCTTTTCTCCATGTTTCATGATGCTGCTTATAGGTCCAGTTATGAGGATTTTTCTTTTCTTTATATTGAGATGTAATCCATACTGTAGACTGTAGTCTTTAATCTTCATCAGTAAGGGCTTCAAGTCATCATCACTTTTAGCAAGTAAAATTGTGTTGTCAGCATATCGTTCATTGTTAATGATTCTTCCTCCAATCCTGATATCACATTCTTCTTCATATAGTCCAGCTTCTCAGATTATTTGCTAAGCACACAGATTGAATAAGTAGGGTGAAAGTATGCAACCCTGACACAATCCCTTCTTGATTTAAAACCATGCAGTATCCCTTTGTTCCATTCTAATGACAGTCTCTTGGTCTATGCACAGGTTCTTCATGAGTACAATTAAGTGTTGTAGAATTTCCATTATGATCCACACAATCGAATGCTTTTGCATAGTCAATAAAACAAAAGTAAACATCTTTCTGGTATTCTTTGCTTTTGAACAAGATCCATCTGACATCAACAATGATATCCCTTGTTCCACATCTTCTTCTAAATCCAGCTTGCATTTCTGGAAGTTCTCTGTCAATATACTGCTACAACCCTTTCTGCATTATCTTCAGTAAGATTATACCTGTGTGTAATATTAATGATATTGTTTGATAGTTTGCACATTCTGTGGGATTACCTTTCTTTGGAATGGGTACAAATATGAATCTCTTCCAGTAAGTTGTCCAGGTTCAATCTTCCAAATCTCTTAGCATATCTGGCTGAGTGCCTCCAGAGCAACATTTCTTTGTTGAAACATCTCAATGGGTATTCGGTCAATTCCTGGAGCCTTGTTTTTCATCAATTCCTTCAGTGCAGCTTTGCCTTCTTCGTTCAATACCATTGGTTCTTGATCACATGCCACCTTCTCAAAAACGGTTGCAGCAATATATTTACAGAGAACTTCCAGAAATGCAAGCAGGATTCAGAAGAGTATGTGAAACAAGGGATATCACTGGTGATGTCAGATGGATCTTGTCTGAAAGCAAAGAATAGCAGAAAGATGTTTACTTGTGTTTCATTGACTATGCAAAAGTTTCAATTGTGTGGATCATAACGAATTATGGATAGCATTGAGGAGAATGGGAATTCCAGAACAGTTAAATTTGCTCATGAGGAATGTGTGCGTACACAAGGAGGTTGTTGTGCAAATATTACAAGGAAATACAGCATGGCTTAAAATCAGGAAGATAGTGTGTCAGGGTTGCATCCTTTCACCATACTTATTAAAACTATGTGTTGAACAAATAATTAGAGAAGCTGGATTATATGAAGAACATGGCATCAGGATGGGAGGAAGACTCATTAACAACTTGCAATATGCAAACAACACAACCGTCCTTGCTGAAAATGAAGATGACTTGAAGCACTTACTGAAAAAGATCAAAGACTACAGTTTGCAGTATGTATTACACCTTAACATAAAGAAAATGAAAATCTTCACAACAGGACCAATAAGTGGCATCACAGTAAATGTAGAAAAGATTGAAGTTGTCAAACATGTCATATTACTTGGTTCCACAGTAAACACTAATGGAAGGAGAGGTGAAGAAATCAGACAATGAATTTCTCTGAGGCAAATCTGCTACAAAAGACCTCTTTAAAGTTCTGAAGAGCAAAGCTATCTCTTTCAAGACTAAGATGCACCTAACCCAAGCCAGGGTATTTTCAGTTGCCTCATAAGCATGTGAAACCTGGCCAGTGAATCAGCAAGACTGAAGGAGAGTTGATGCTTTTGAGTTGTGTTGTTGATTAAGAATACTGAAAGTATCTTTGACTGCCAGAAGAACTAACAGATCTATCCAGGACAAAGTGCAGCCATAGTGCTCCTTGGAAGCAACAATGGCCAGAATTCACTTCACCTACTTTTCCAGGGACATTCCCTGGAGAAGGATATCATGCTTAGTAAAGTGGAGGATCAACAAAAAAGGGAAAGGTCCTAAACAAGATGGATTGACATAGTGGCTGCACCGATGGTCTCAAATGTAGTAAAGATTGTTGAGGCTGGCACAGGACCAGGCAGTGTTTCATCCTATTGTACATAGGGTTGCTATGAGTCTGAGCTGGCTCAAGGGAACCTAACAACAAGAATAGTGGGGAAAAAAAAAAAGTGTTATTTGTTTTTGTAGACTTGATTTTTATTGTTTGATAACTCTGATTTCTAGAAAGCCTCCTGTTGCATAAATTTCAAATTTGTTTCTGTGTAAGGACAATTAATTTACATTAAGATTTTTCCTCTAGAATAATATAAAATTATTTTCAATGCTTTCATATAGCAGTTCTTATAGTGCTCAAACACAACATCAGTTTTCTTTTTTCTGTGTGTAAGCTAGACAAATACAAAGGGGTCAAATAGATTGTGGTGAACTGTTACATAGTAAGCCCCATTGAACAAGTTCCTTAAATTCACACCCATATACAGTCCCCTTCCACACTGACTTCAGTTTTGGTCATGACATTTACATTGGACTTGCTCTCAGTGTAGCTTACATGAATGATCTTTTCTAAACCACATGGAACTGAAGAACCATGCAGCTGAGCTCAAGCAACCCACAAACTTGTGAGAAAAAATAAAGTGGTTTTGTTTTATGTCACTAAGTTTTAAGCTCATTTGTCAGCAATAAGTAACTGAAACACAGATCAAAGTGACAGAGCTATTGGAGAACACAGCTGAAATATTAACCTAACGGGTTTCATAAAACTGAGTCACAGATTTAGTCTTACCACCCTCTCATGTAAAATACTTGCCAATCAAAAAGTCTCTCTCTATAAGTATTGAATCTACCTTGAGTAAAATTTACAGAAAGAAGGAGCAGTGCTGAATATGCCCTGGATAAGTAGATACATTCTGTAAATGAAAACAAGAAGGGCTTGGCCATGCAAACCCAATTTTATCTCTCAAACTTAATCAGATAAGTCACACTTTTTTTTTTTTTTTCTCATGGTGTTCAGAGGACAGAGACCATTGAAGAAATAGAGTTAAAAATGTTATATTTGTTGCTGTTTCTCAAAATGGAAACATGGAGTATGTAAAAAGGATATTCCCAATCTGTGTTGCCACTAGAAGTTCTGGTGGCATAGTGCCTAAGGCATTTGACTGCTAACCAGAAAGCTGGTGGTTCAAACCCACCAACCACTCCTTGGAAGGAAGGTTGGACAATCTACTTCCTTAGAGATACCACCTTGGAAACCTAAGGAATTGTCACTGTGAGTCTGGACGGCAGTGAGTTGCATTTGCTTGTTTTATTATACTGCCACTATTACCACCTACAAAGACAACATTATTCCTTTTATATAAATTCCCTAACTCTCACAGGTATTTAATCTCAAAACGTGAATTTCTATGAAATTGCATGGTTCTTAATGTCTAGAATTTGTCTTATGTACATTCTTTCTCACGTTTCAATTCAATGCCTGACATTGGGGAGTCATGTTGCACTGAATAAATGAATAAAAGTATGACACTTATTAACATAAGTATCCTTATTGAATTCACTCAGAATTATTTTAAGTGTGGAGAAGACACTCTTGTGTGAAGTTTTAATGTATTTTAACTATTATGGATAAATTAACAAGAAAATGATACATATTAAGTGTTTATGATTTCTGCTTAAGTTCTGGATAAACTTATTTTTAAAATCACCTCCAACCTCTGTGCAACCTCTGTGATGGGTTGCACAAAATTTAATTACTATTAATTACTGTTATTATTTCCTGATGTTCCTTATCAAGAATATTTCATTTTTATGCCAATTAGAGTATAAGTATAATTATTAGGATAATGGACTCTACAAAAACCAATTATACAATGAGATTAAATGGGATTTATCTCTAGTAATTGGGTCTCATAATTTAAGATCCAAATAAGTGAATCAAAATGAAAATGTAGAATCATTAATCCCCCAGGCATCAACAATAAGGTTGAATTTGCTTATCTACCTCAAATAGAGCTGACATTTTATACAATGTCATATCAGTTGATACATAGGCCCAGTTCTTCATGAGTAAAACTGTGTTCATCAACTTTTAATTTAGCCCCAGGTCATATCTCTGTCTCAGAGTTTTTCTTATCAGAGCTTTGCATTTGACCTGAGAACATCCATGCATATATGTGGGAAGTTTGCAGTTACAATGTCCACTTGGATCTCATGTAGTACCTTTGAACAGCCTAAGAAATTACACTTGCATACACATTTCCTCTTTCAAGTAAGGCAGAATGGACAGGTATTCACTTGGTATTGGATCGTTGCTATAAAACTCCATTGCATTGAGTCAATTCTGACTCCAAATGCTTAGTCTTCCTAGAAGATGATATAATTGTGAATATTGGAGATATATATTCACTTGATACAGTGATACTTTAAACTGTGTATGTTTGAGTAAAACCAAAACACAAACACACACACAAATATACACATACACACACACATATATATACACACACATAGATAAATATACACAAAAATTACATATATATGTTTTTTAATGCTCATTCTTTTCTCTAATGGAAGCTATGGTGTTGTATTAATCAGGGTTATTCAGAGAAATAACACCAATAGGATAAATAGATACAGATGTAGTTAGAAATAGAGTTTTATATAGATTGATCTCAAGGAAATTATAGGAGCCAATGAATTCAAAATCCAGAGGACATGTGGCAGGCTGGAAGTTTCAGCAGGATATGTATGTTACAAGGAGCTTTTGTGGTGCAATCATTATGAGCTCAGATGCTAACTGAATGTTCGGTAGTTTGAAGCCACCCAGTGGCTTTGTTGGAGAAAGATCTGGGAACATGCTACTATAAAGATTACCTCCTAGAAAATCCTATGTGGTATTTATGCTCTATCACATGGAATCAATTATGAGTTGAAATTGAATCAATAGGACCTAACAAAAATAAAAGCAACATCTATGTTACAGTCTTGAGATAGAATTCCTTTTACCTCAGTATTTATTCTTAAAGATTTCAACTGATTAGATGAGCCTTGTCCACCTTGCAGAGAGTAATTTGTTTTACTTAAAATCAATTTATTGTTGATTTTAACCACATGTAAATATCTAATAGCAGCATCTACTAAGTACTTAACCAAACAATTAGGTGCCATAGCCTAACAAAATTGGCATAAAACTACTCATCACAAGGGACCCTATTTCAACCTTCAGAAGATCTGAAAGACTAGGTCAACTGACATAAATTGAGAAGGAGAACCTTCATTACTTGCTTTGTCTTTTTCTTAGATGTATATTCTTCAAGTTAGCTTTTCACAGAGCTAGATTTGATCCCTGACTATGTAAAAGGTATAAGGGGTAAGAATACATATAATCTATCCTAGTTATTGATTCATACTTTTATTGGCTATGCAAAGGCATTTGATTGTGTGGCTCATGACAAATTATGGATAACATTGAGAAGAAAAGGGATTCCCAAACACTTGATTGTACTCACGAGGAACCTGTACCATGACCAGGAGGCTGTCATTCTAATGGAAAAAAAGGGACACTACATGGTTTAAAATCAAGAATAGAGTGTGTCAGGAATGTATCCTTTTCCCACACTTACCCAATCTATAAACTGAGCAAATAATCAGAGAAGCTAGACTATCTGAAGAAAAATGTAGCATCAGGATTGGAGGAAGAATCATTAACAACCTGAGATACTCAGACAATACAACTTTGCTTGCAGAAAGTGAGGATGACTTGAGGCACTTACTGATGAAGGTTGAAGAATACAGTCTGCAGTATGGATTATGTCTCAATATAAAGAAAACAAAAATCCTCACAACTGGACCAATGAGCAGCATCACAATAAATGGACAGAAGATTGAGGTTGTCAAAGAATTCACATTGCTTGGTTCTACAACCGAGGCCAATGGAAGCAGCAGTCAGGACAGTAGACAACATGTAGCATTGGGAAGGTCAAGTGCGAAAGAACTGTTTCAAGTGCTGAGGAACAAGGATGACTCCTTGAGGACTAAGGTGTCCCTGACACAAGCCATGATATTTACAATTGCCTCGTATGCATGTGAGATCTGGACAATGAATAAGGAAGGCCAAAGAAGAGTTGATGCTTTTGAGTTGTGGCATTGACGAAGAATGCTAAATGTACCATGGACTGCTAAAAGAACTAATAGATCTGTCCTGGAGGAAGTGCACCCAAAATGCTCCTTAGAAGAGAGAATGGCCAGACTTTTTCTCACCTATTTTGGCCATGTTGTCAGAAGGGACCATTCCCTGGGGAAGGATGTCATGCTTGGTAGGGTGGAGGGTCGACGAAAGAGGGGGAGGCCTTCAACGAGAAGGATTGACATAATGAGGGATCATGGAGCTGGCGCGGATCGGGCAGTGTTTCGTTCTGCTGTGCATGGGGTCACTGAGTTGGAAATGACTCGATGACACCTAACAACAGCAACAGTTATTGATGGAATAAATATGTCAATAAACCAGTATAGATCATAGGAATCAGAGAAGCTAGAATATATGAAGAAAGAGGCATCAGGATTGGAGGAAAATTCAATAACAACCTGCAATATGCAGATGACACAACCTTGCTTACTGAAAGTGAAGATGACTTAAAGCACTTAGTGATGAAGACAGTATTAAGTATGGATTACACCTCAAAATAAAGAAAAAAAGAATCCTCACAACTTGTCCAATAAGCAAAATCATGATAAATAGAGAAAAGATTGAAACTGTCAAGGATTTAATTTTACTTAGATCCACAATCAATACCCATGGAATCAGCAGTCAAGAAATTACGTGACCTATTGCACTGGCCAAGTCCATTGCAAAAGACATTTTTGAAGTGTTAAAAAGCAAACACTAAGGTCCTTCTGCCCATGCCATAGTATTTTCAATAGCCTCATTTGCATGTGAGAGCTGGACAGTGACTAAGGAAGACTGCAGAATAATTAATGCATTTGAATTATGGTGCTAGTGAAGACTATTGAATGTGCCATGGACTGCTAGAAGAATAAACAAATCTATCTTGGAAGAAGTACAACAGAGTACTCCTTAGAAGCTAGAACATGCAGACTTCATCTATCATAATGTGTTCATGTTATTAGAGAGGGCCAATCTCTGGAGAAGGCTATCATGCTTGGTAAAGTAGAGGGTCAGTGAAAAAGTGGAAGACCCTCAATAAGATGGATTGACACAGTGTCTGTGATGATGGGCTCAAACATGGAAATGATTGTGAAGACCAGGCGGTGTTTTGTGCTGTTATACATAGAGTCACTGTGAGTTGGAATCAAATTTTTGGTACCCAACAACAACAATATCCCAATTTAATGAAACTCTACATGATTTCTGAGTGAAATCCTAATAAATATTAAGATACAAATGCTTCTGTCTAATGATGTGGAATTTTACTAATTCAGCACTTAAGTATGTCACGTGATTGAAACAACCCTCATGAGTGATATCAGGTGCCATCATGTGAGTGAATAAATCATATAACATTTTGATCAATTATGATGATATTTCTAGAGATACATCATCCACTTCATTTCCTAACAACAGTGATGTAACTTATTTTTAATATAACAGATAATTGACTGTTATTTTCTAAAAAATATTCAATTAAAATATGATGTCTCATTAATAATGGATTATGTATTGAGCATTTAGAGATTGTCAGGCACTGAATAAGCCTTGTACATAGTTAAATTTTTTAATCTCTGCAATAGCACTATGGAGGGGGGCATGTTATGATTTTTCCCATCATTAATATAATGATATAAAAATTTAGATAAGTTAAGTAATAATTTGGTAAATGTCACTGAGTTGCAAAAAACTAGGATAGACACCAGACTCTGTATTGTAACTACAACAATATATTTACTTCACATAAGACACCAGAGAAGCATTCAGAGTTATTTAAAGAGAAATAACATCCCTTTTAATTTACTATCCATTCATCTATCAATGAGCACTTACTTGACGAAATTTAGATAATCAGTTTTACCGTTATTTTTAAGCATTTCAACCTAGGCCCCAAAACCCTGTGAGCTGGAATCAAATTGACTCATAGAGACCCCCATATGGTTTCAAGGCTGTAAATCTTTATAGAAATAGATTGCTTCCTCTTCTTCCCACAGAGCTGCTGATGTGTTTGAACCACCAACTTTCCATTTAGCAGCCAAATGTCTCACCCAATGCACCATCAGAGTTCCTTCAGCTTAGACATTACTCTTTATTATAAGCAGTGTGTTGTTAGCTGCCATCAATTTGGTTCTGACTCATGGTGACCCTTTGTACAACAGAGCAAAACACTGCCTGGTCCTACACCATCATTACAATCCTTGATATGCTTGAAGCCATCATTGAGTCAATCCATCTATTTTTGGGATCTTCCCATTTTTCTCTGATCCTCTACTTTACCAAGCATGACATCCTTCTCCTTTCTGACAACATGATCAAAGTAAGTGACACGAAGTCTGGCCATTCTTGTTTCTAAGGAGCATTCTGACTGCATTTTTTCCAGGACAGATTTGTTCTTTCTTAGGGCAGTCCATGATATTTTTAGTACTCTTTGTCAACACCACAATTCAAAGGCATCAATTCTTCTTCAATATTACTTACTCATTGTCCAGCTTTCACATGCAGATGAGGCAATTGAAAACACCATGGGTTGGATTAGGGGTACCTTAGTTTTCAAAGTGACACATTTGGTCCTTAACACTTTAAACACTTCTTTTGCAGCAAATTTTCCCAATTCAATACAATGTCTGATTTCTTGCCTGCTGCTTCCAGTGGCGTTGATTGTGGATCCAAGTAAAATGAAATCCCTGACAACTTCAATCTTTTTCTCCATTTATCATGAATAAACTCTGTAGTATATTGATTTCAATCTCAGGCTCCAGAGAAAGACTTTCTGAATTCTATCCCTAGATCCTCTATTTAGCAGTTTTCTTAAAATAATGAAATTTTCTATGTTTCAGTTTACTCCATAACAAATGACAATAATATAGTACAAATCTTATAAATTTGAAGTGACGATTTATTAAGAAGAATATTAGACATGTAGTGAAAAATTAGGAACTCTGGTAGCATAGTGCCTAAGGCATTTGACTGCTAACCAGAAGGCTGGAAGTTCAAACCTACCAGCCACTCCTCAGAAGGAAAGTTGGGCAATCTACTTCTGTAGTGATATTGCTTCGGCAACCCAAGGAGGGGTGGCTATGAGTCGGGGCCAACTCTATGGAACATAACAACAACAGCAGTAAAAAATGAGGAAATATTAGATATTATAATTTTGTGTAATAAAGACGGATAAGAATTTACTTATATGTCATTAAAAAATGGCAGAATTTAAAGTAAAACCAATAAAAATAGCTACCTACAGGAGTAGTGAGACTTTCAGTTATAAGTTTTTATATAGTTTTAACTTCAAGTCATGTAAACAGTTATTGGAGTCCCACAAAACCTAATTTTTTTTACATTCATTTGTTACAAAATCTAATTTTCCCTATAAACACTAGGATATTTTTCTAACCTATGCAATACTTTTTTTTTCTTTGTTCTATAACATTTTAAAGAGGTCTTTTGCAGCAGATTTTTCCCAATGCAATACGTAATTCATCATTTGATTTCTTTTTTTTTTTATATGCAATACTTTTTTATAATCTATTTAATTTTTGTGAATCATCTATTATAAAGAAACATTTTATAGACAGGCAAATAGTAAAGTCATGTTACGTTCATAGTTCTTAGCAACACATAATAAATAACAGAGAAAAAAAAACTGAACATAACACAACAGAACTGAAAAAGACATGATATTTAGCAGTTCAAACCCACAAGCCACCCTTTGGAAGGAAGGTTGGGCAATCTACCTCTGTAATGACACTACCGGGGAAATGCAAGGAGGGGTCGCTATGAGTGGGGACCAACTCCACGGCAGTGGTTTTTTTGGGTAACAAGGTAATGTTATTAAAATAAAATAAAATAAAAAATGCCACAACAAAAGTCAGTGAATGATATTAGAATGGACTTCCATAAGTTGTTGCTACTGTTAGGTGCTGTTAAGTCGATTCTAATTCATAGTGACCCTCTGTACAAGGGAACAAAACACTGCCCAGCCCTGCACCGTCCTCACAGTGATGGGCTTGAGCCCATCCTGGCAGTCAGGGTCAATCTATCTCAGTGACGGTCTTCTATTAGGTTGATTGCTTTTAAAACTGTGGATGATATCTTGTACAGCTTTGAGGAATGATGAACTCTACGGGCAGAAAAAGGAGCTCTGGTAGCATAGTGGCTAAAGCACTTGACTGCTAACCAGAAGGCTGGCGGTTCAAACCCACCAGCCACTCCTCGGAAGGAAGGTTGGGCAATACTACTTCCGTAGTGATACTGCCTCGGAAACCCAAGGAGGGGTCGCTATGAGTCGGGGCCTACTCGACGGCACATAACAACAACAACACGGGCAGAAAAACACAAAGAAACTTTTTAACTTTTGTAAGATGTGAGGAAATTGAACCAGATGCCTAAATAATGAGCAAATAAGAACAAAAAGATAAATGTCATTGAAAACAAAGGAGCTAAAACCAAGCTCCAGTACCTTAATATTTATTTGCACATTTGTGAAAGGAAGGCTGACAATGTCTTCTCCATATCATCAGAGGCATAAACCAAAGTAAGTCTACTGGAGGGAGGAGAGATTTTAGCTAAATACAAAAATAACAAAATAAAACAGCTCCTTGATTTTCATGAAGAAGAGAGGTTGTCCTGCAAATCCTTGATATCACTATATAGAACCACACATGATGGATGTTGGCTGAAAGTGAATAATAACAGAAATATGTTTACTTGTGTTTTATTGAGTATGCAAAAGCATTTGACTGTGTGGATCATAACAAATTATGGATAACATTGAGAAGAATGGGAATTCCTGAGCACTTAATTGTGATTATGAGGAACCTGGACATAGATCAGGAGGCTGTCCTTCAAACAGAACAAGGGGTACTTCATGGTTCAAAATAAGGAAGGGTGTTTATCAGGGTTGTATCCTTTCACCATACTCACTCAATATGTATGCTGAGTAAATAATCCAAGAAACTAGACTATATGAAGAAGAATGTGGCATCAGAATAGGAGGAAGACTCATTAATAACCTGTGAAATGCTCATGACACAATCTTGCTTGCTGAAATTGAAGATGACTTGACGCACATATTGGTGAAGATTAAAGACTACAGTCTGCAGTATGGATTACAGCTCAAAGAAAATGAAAATCCCCCCAACTGGAGCAATAAGCAGCATTAAGATAATGGAGGAAAGGCCAAAGTTCTCAAAAATTTCATATTACTTGTTTCCACAATCAATGCCCATGGAAGTAGTAGTCAAGAAATCAGATGACATATTGCACTAGGCAAATCTGCTGCAAAAGGCCTCTCTAAAGAGCTGAAGAGTAAAGATGTCTCTTTGAAGATGAAGGTGTGCCTAAACCAAGCCATGGTATTTTCAGTCACCTCCTATGCATTTGTAAGCTAGACAATGAATAAGAAAGACCAAAGAAGAGTTAATGCTTTTGAGTTGTGGTGTTGGTGAAGAATATTGAAAGTACCATGGATTGCCAGAACTAACAAATCTGTCCTAGAAGAAGTGCAGCTGGTCTGATCCTTGGAAGCCAGAATGGCTGGTTTTTGTCTCACCTAGTTTGGTCATGCTATCAGAAGGGACCATTCCCTGGAGAAGGAGATCACACTTGGTAAAGGGAAGGATCAGCAAAATAGGGGAAGTCCCTCAAGGAGATGGATTGACACAGTGGCTACAATGATGGGCTCAGGTACAGCAAGATTTGTGAGGCTTGCACAGGACTGGGCAGTGTTTTGGTTTGTTGTAAGTGGGGTGGCTATGACTCAGAGCTGCCTCGGCAGCACCTAACAACAACAACAACAGTATAGCAAAGAAAATCCTATTCTCAAGTGGGATTATCACCACGGGTATGGGGGCAAAGATTTTCAACATATATTTTAGGGAACAACATTCAATCCTTAACAATATTCAATTACAACAACTATCAATGATTCCAAATGTGTGAAACATAGCATATCAAGAACATTCTCCAATTTTGGTTTCAGTATGACAGGCATTCATATTACTTGGTTCTATAATCAGCGTCAATGGAAGCACCAGTCAAGAACATCAGAAGATGTATTGTGTTGGGCAAATCTGTTGCAAAAGACCTCTTTCAAGAGTTTAAGAGCAAGGATATCTTCCTGAAGACTAACATGCACCTAACTCAAGCCATGTTATTTTCAATCGACTCATATGGATTTGAGAACTGGACAATGAAAAAGGGAGACCCAAGAGGAGGTGATGCTTTTGAGTTGTGCTGGCAAAGAATGCTGAAAGTACCATGGACTGCTAAAAGAATTTAAAAAGAATCTATCCTGGAAGAAGTGCAGCCGGAATGCTCCTTGGAAATGAGAATGGCCAGACTTTGTCTCACCTACTTTGGTCATGTTGTCAGAAGGGACCATTCTCTGGAGAAGGATGTCATACTATAAAGTGGGGGGTCAACAAAAGAGGGGAAGGACCCCAACAAGATGGATTGACATGGTGCTGCAGGGATGGGCTCAGGTATAGTAGGGATCGTGAGGCTGGAACAGGACTGGCAGTGTTTCATTCTGTTGCACATGGAGTCACTATGAGTCAGAGACAACTTGACAGCACATAACAACAACAACAACAACAACAACACAACATAACAGCCACTGTAAACTTAAATTTGTCTATTTTGAAATTATTTCTTCTAGGTCAAATGAGTTTATTTTGAATGGCCAAAGCTAGTTTATGCTGAATGAAAGTCACCCTAAATTTCTAAACTCCAACTGCCACTTTTCTTGTCTGGAGTCTATGAGGCCTGATATTATGTTAAATGAACTTTGAGGTACACAGTCTCAATTTATTTTTTTTAAAAAAATATTCTGTAAGTCAAAATTAACTGCTAAAATTTGTATTTCCCAGTCAATTATAACTTAAGACACTGAGTCCCCCAAACACTCTTACACACCTAATAGTCACTGAAGTTTTCTTTTCTCACCCTCATCAACTCAGGACACAGATCTGAAAGGGAAATGATCACGTAAATTCGACATTTCGTTCTCTTTTATTTCTGCCTCCTATACCTCTACATGCTAGTAGAGGTATTATTTTAGCAGAATAACTCATCTTTCTCCTGTGGAGAGGCTGGTAGGTTCAAATAGTTGACATTTTGGTTAGCAGCCAAATGTCTTAACCATTATGTCATCAGAGGTCCTTCAAGCAATATAGAGCTCCCTTAATTTTAAAATTAACCTATTAAAATGATATTTCTGTCAAAACAATTTCAGAAAATTGCTATAGAACAATGCAACAATCTTTCAAATTCACCCACTTCCTCCACCCTCTCAATCTCCTAAAAATCTACCAGTAATTGTACTTTAATAAACATATCGTAAGACTAACAAGGAACCTATTAGGATACATGGTATACAATGTGGACTTTTTTTGTTTTGAAATGATATTTGACATCCTAATTTTGCTTTGGATGGAAGAAAATAAAAAGTAGAAAGCAAGAATAAAGCAGTGCTGATTAAAACAACTCATTATTCTCCCCTCTAAGCTACAAAACAGCATTTGCTCTGATTTATTCTTATCCACCTGATCACAGAAAAACTGACTTTGTAAAATGCTTACTTTTTATGAGTGTCATCTGCTTTGCCAATAGTTCTCATTGTCGATAATACTGCCACATTTTACAACTGCAAGAGGCACATTTCATATTGTATTAAAAAAATGTGTAGTGCATATTCTGCTTGAAAGGATAGATGATTAATTTTGATGGATAATTGATTTTATTCTAAATAGCCTACTATTGTTGTACTGACAATACCATATGTTCTCATTAGTCAAAATTCTCAAATGCCAGCTATGTAAATGTGTTAAATTTTGAATAGCAATGCTTGGGGAACTGTTAGCAACATTATAATCCCAGGTGAACCCTTATCCCATTATGACAATAGAAATGCTTGGTAAATTATAACAATTAAAGTAAAAGGCTAATTCAAAAGAAAAGGATAGCCTCAGGTACCAAATTAAGAATAAAGAAATCCAGAGTTTTAAGACAAAAGATGACTTTGCAGTTTCCTATGAGGGTTTCAGGGCAATACATGCCCTTAGAGAAGGCTCTGGATTTCTAATGCTCACATTAAGACATGAAGAGTGTTACTGAGTCTACATGAGTTGCACAGTCAAAAACAAGAAAACACACACACACACACACACAAAATCAAACCCACTGCCACTGAGTTAATTCTGACATACAGAGACTCTATAAGACAGAGTAGAACTGCCACCATCGCATTTCCCAGGCTGTAAACTTTTATTTTAGCAGAATAACTCATCTTTCTCCTGTGGAGAGGCTGGTAGGTTCAAATAGTTGACATTTTGGTTAGCAGCCAAATGTCTTAACCATTATGTCATCAGAGGTCCTTCAAGCAATATAGAGCTCCCTTAATTTAGGATCAAAAACAAACACCTCTTCCCAGCAGCTTGGACAAAGTATAATTAAGTTTGTAGTATGGGAGTTCTAGTAGCATAGTGCCTAAGGCACTTGACTGCTAACCAGAAGGCTGGCGGTTCAAACCCACCAGCCACTCCTCAGAAGGAAGATGGGGCAATCTACTTCCGTAGTGATACTGCTGCCTTGGAAACCCAAGGAGGGGTTGCTATGAGTTGGGTCTTCTTTAACCGCCAGTCTTCTGGTTAGCAGTCAAGTGCCTTAGGCACTACGCTACCAGAGCTCCCATTATATGAACGTAGAGAGACCATTTTGATTCCAGGAAAAGCCAATGGCTCGAAGCAGCTAAGTATAAAAGAAGCTAGGTACATAGCTTATGAAGAAAAGAGAAAGGAGAAATGTAGATCAACCATAGGCTAATTTCAACATGACTCATCATATTCTACCTACCCCCTTTTACTAAAGTCAACTTATTATCAGGTCACATGATTGTCTCTGGCCTTCCTATAGTCATATCTATTGAAATTAGTATATTGAAATTAACAGTATAGTATATTGAAATATATCTTCAGAAATTAACAGCAGTATATTGACAGAGAACTTCCAGAAATGTGAGCGGGTTTTAGGAGAGCATGTGGAATGAGGGATATCAATGCTGATGTCACATGGATCTTGGCTCAAAGCAAAGAATACCATAAAGATATTTACTGTGTTTTATTGAGTATGCCAAGGCATTTGATTGTGTGGATCACAATACATTATGGATAACATTGAGATGAATGGGAATTCCAAGACACTTGATTATACTCATGAGGAACCTGTACATAGACCATAAGACCATCGTTCAAACAGAAAAAGGGGACACTGCATGATGTAAAATCAAGAATGGAGTGCATCCAGGTTGTATCCTTTCACTATACCTATCCAATATGATGCTGAAAAAATAATCTGAGAAACTGTACTATATGAAGAAGAAGGTGGCATCAGGATTGGAGGAAGATTCATTGACAACCTGTGATACATTGATGACACAATTTTTTTGCTGAAAGTGAGGATGACTTGAAGCCATTGCTGATTAAGATTGAGGAATACAGTCTGTAGCATGAATTACATCTCAATATAAATAAAAGAAGCATCGTAACAACTGGACCCATAAGCAGCAGCACGATAAATGGAGAAAAGATTGAAGTTGTCAGACTTCACACTGCTTGCTTTTACAATCGACACCAATGGAAGTAGCAGTAAGGACATCAGACAACATGTAGCACTGGGCAAATCAGCTGCAAAGGACCTCTTTCTTTCTTTTTATCTTTTATGTTTTTTTGGACCATTATTAGCAGCTGGTAGAGTAAAACAGTTTTTTTTGTTTGTTTGTTTCTTTTTTTCCCTGCAAAAGACTTCTTTTTGTTTTAATTGTGATTTGGGTGAAAGTTTACAGAGCAAATTCACTTTCCATACAGCAGTTCACTCACATATCGTCTCATGACATTGACTACAATTTATCCCAATGCAACAGCTCTGCTCTTACTTCCTCCTGATAGTTACCTCCCCTCTGTCTTCATCCCTCTATGCACTCCTGCCCCCTGAGCTCTCTCTCTGTGCATAAACAGCCCCTCTTTCTCCCATGATTGTTTTCTCCAAGGAGTGTATCTACCTCACGTACATGTTCAACTAATATGCCTGTCTTTTTTTTTGGCTGGATGCCACAGGTGTGTGTTCAATTCCAGACCTGAAAGGCAGCTAGGGACCATAGTCTCAGTGGTTCCACCAGGCTCTAACAGACCATTAAACCTGGTCTTCCCCTCTTCCCCCCCCCCAAAAGATTTTGAGTTTTGTTCCACATTGTTGACAGTAGTAACCGGGCACCATCTAGTTCTTCTGGTGTCATAGTCATATAGGCTGAGGATCACATGGTGTACCGGTTATGAGGACTAATTATTTCCATGAATCTTTGGTTTTCATCATTCCTCTTTACTCTGGACTAGGAGAGACCCATCATTGCATCTAGATGGCTGCTTTCAAGCTTTTAAGATCCTAGTTGCTACTCACCAAAGCTTGAAGTGGAGCAATGTTTTGTATAGTATGTTATGCCAATTGAGCTTGATGTCCCCTGAAACTATGGTCCCAAGCCCACAGGTTCAACTATTCAGTCCCTCCGGGTAGTTGGCTGTGACCAAGAATTGACTACAACCTTGTCCTTTGTCAGTTCTACTATACAGCTGGGAATTCTTACAGAACATACAAATACACTTGTAGAACCATTGTCTGCCAACCCTATACATGGTCTTGGATACACTCCCTGCTGCATAGACATAACTAATAGTGCATCCTGCCCACCCATCTATCTACCCGTATACCCATGTTTGCCTTCACTGACAACGCAGTACTGTATGGGCAAAAAGGTTCATCTTTGTTGTCTGTACCTCCCATGTACCACTCTATGTCTTCCTCTTCTTAAATGGCACCATGTTGTTCTCTCACATTTGGTACATTGTTCTTCTCTTCACCCAAATCAATACTTATCTCTATCTATCTAACAGTATTCCCTCCCCTTCCCTTCCACCCCTGGGAACCAACAAAGAAAATTTACTTCCATATATAAACTGTTCCTTGACATTTACAATAACAGACTAATACAATATTTGTCCTTCTGTAATTGAATTACTTTACTCAGCATAATGTCCTCCAAGTTCATCCATGTTATGCAGTGTTTTGTAGATTCTGTATTAGTCTTTAGTGTTGCATAATATTCCAGTGTATGTATGTACCACAGTTTGGTTATCCATTCCTCAGTTGATGGACACCTAGGTTGTTCCCATCTTTTGGATATTGTAAATAGTGCTGTGATGAACATGGGTGTGCATATATCTGTTGCTGTCATGTCTCTCACTTCTTTAGGATATATATGTAGTAATGGAATGGCTGGATCAAATGATATTTCTATTTCCAACTTTTGAAGGAATCACCATACTGCTTTCCACAATGGTTGTACCATTTTACAGTCCCACCAGCAGTGTATAAGAGTCCCAATCTCTCCACATCCTCGACAGCATTTGTTATTTTCTGTCTTGTTGAACTTTGCTGTTAGTGCTGGTGCAAGATGGTATCTCACTATTGTTTTGATTTGCATCTCTCTAATGGCTAATGATTGTGTGGATTTCTTCAGATGTTTGTTGGGTGCCTGAATATTCTCCTTAGTGACATGTCTATTCATGTCTTCTGCCAATTTTTTGATTGGATTATTTGTTTTTTTGTTATTGAGATTTTGGGGTTTTCTATAAATTCTAGAGATAAGTCCCTTGCCAGATAGGTGATTGCTGAATTTTCTTTCCCAATCTGTGGATTCTCTTTTTACTCTTTTGGAGAAGTTTTTGGAAGCACATAAAAATTTAATTTTTAGAAGGCCCCATTCATCTAATTTCTTTTCTGTTGTTTGTGCATTTTGGGTTATGCTTGATAGTCTGCTTATGTCACATATTTTTGTTGTTGTTATGTGCCATTGAGTCAGCCCAGACTCATAGCAACCCCTCCTTGGGTTTCCGAGGCAGTATCACTAGGGAAGTAGGAATGCCCAACCTTCCTTCCTCGATGGCACATAACAACAACAATGTCATATATTAGAGCCCCTAAATTTGCCCCTAGATTTTCCTTGAGGAACTCTACAGTTCTTGTTGTTGTTGTTGTTGTGTGCCGTCGAGTCGGCCCCGACTCATAGCGACCCCTCCTTGGGTTTCCGAGGCAGTATCACTAGGGAAGTAGGAATGCCCAACCTTCCTTCCTCGATGGCACATAACAACAACAATGTCATATATTAGAGCCCCTAAATTTGCCCCTAGATTTTCCTTGAGGAACTCTACAGTTCTTGTTGTTGTTGTTGTTGTGTGCCGTCGAGTCGGCCCCGACTCATAGCGACCCCTCCTTGGGTTTCCGAGGCAGTATCACTACAGAAGTAGGATTGCCCAACCTTCCTTCTGAGGAGTGGCTGGTGGGTTTGAACCGCCAGCCTTCTGGTTAGCAATCAAGTGCTTTAGCCACTATGCTACCAGAGCTCCTACAGTTCTAGGTTTCACATTAAAGTCTTTGATCCATCTGGAGTTCATTTTTGTGTATGGTGTGAGGTACAGATCTTGTTTAATTTTTCTGCAAATAGATATCCAGTTTTGCCAGCACATTTATTAAACAATGGATTTAATGGATTTCAGCCCTTTGTCAAAAATCAGCTGACCATAGATCGATCGATCTATTTCTGGGTTCTCAATTCTATTCTTTTGGTCTATGTGTCTGTCATTGTACAAATACCAGGCAGTTTTGACTACTGTGGCTATATAGTAGGTTTTGAGATCTGGCAGTGTGAGACCTCTTACTTTGTTCTACTTCTTCAATAGTGCTTTGTTTATCCAAGATCTCTTCCCTTTCCAAATAAAATTAGTGATTGTTTTTTCCATATCCTTAAAAAATGTTGATAGGATCTGGATTGGGAATGCAATGAATGCACAGATTGCTTTGGGTGGAATTGACATTTTCACAATGTTCAGTCTTCCTATTCACGAGCATGGTATGTTCTCCATTTATGTAAATCTCTTATGATTTCTTGAACTAGTCTTTTATAATTTTCTTTATATAGGTCTTTTGTGTCCCTGGTAAGATTTATTCTCAAGTATATATATATATTATTTTTGTTAGCTATTGTAAATAGTATTGATTTTGTTATTTCTATTTCAGCATTCTCTTTGTTATCGTAGAGGAATCCAACTGATTTTTGGATGTTGATCTTGTATCCTGCCATGATGCTAAATCTCTCAATTAGTCCTAGACAATTTTTGACTGAGTCTCTTGGGTTTTCTAAGTATAAGATCATATCATCAGCAAATAAAGATAATTTTACTTCTTCCTTACCAATTTGGATGTCTTTGATTTCCCTTTCTTGCCTTATTGCCCTGGCTAGGACTTCCAGTATAATATTAAATAGAAGTGGTGATAGGGCAATCCTTGTCTGGTTCCTGTTCACTAGGGGAATGGTTTCAGTGTCTGTCCACTGAGAATAATGTTGGTTGTTGGTTTTGCATAGATGCCCTTTATTATGTTGAGGAATGTCCCTTCTATTCCTGTTTTACTGAGAGTTTTTATCAAGAATCGGTGCTAGATTTTATCAAATGCCTCTTTTGCATCAATTGATATGATCATGTGGTTCTTTTTCTTTGTTTCCTTTATGTGGTGGATAATTTTCATTGTTTTTCTATTGTTGAACCATCCTTAAACACCTGATGTGAACCCCACTTGTTCATAATGAATAATTTTCTTGATATGTTGTTGGAGTCTATTGGCTATGATTTTGTTAAAGATTTTTGCATCTATATCCATGAATTATACTGCTCTGTAGTTTTCCTTTTGAGTGATGTTTTTGCCTGGTTTTGGTATCAACATTATGCTTGCTTCATAAAATGAGTTAGGGAGGATTCCATCCTCTTCTATGTTTTGAAATAGTTTGAGTAGGATTGGTGTCAGTTCTTCTCTGAATGTTTGGTAGAATTCTCCAGTGAAACCGTCTGGGCCAGGACTTTTTTTAATTGGTAATTTTTTGATGACCTGCTCACTTTCTTCTTTTGTGATGGACCTATTCAACTTTTTCACATCAGTCTGTGTTAGTTTAGGTAAGTGGTGTGATTCTAAAAATTTGTCCATTTCTTCCAGATTTTCAAATTTGTTGGAGTATAGTTTTCATAGTATCCTGATATTATCCTTTTTATTTCAATTGGTTCCGTTGTGATGTCACCCATTTCATTTGTTATTCATGTTATTTGTATTCTTTCCCTCTTTTCCTCTGTTAAATGTGCCAGTGGTTTGTCAATTTTATTAATCTTTGAAAAACTAACTTCTTGTCTTTGATATTTTCTATAGTCTTTCTATTCTCTGTTTCATTGATTTCTTCTTGAATCTTTCTCCTGGTGACTGTAGGCTTTTCTTGCTGCCCTTTTTCTAATTGTTGGGATGTTATTTTAAAGTGTTGATTTTGGCTCTTTCTTCTTTTTTGATGTGTGCATTTATTGCTATATTTATATATACCCAAATATTTTGGTATGTTGTGTTTTCATTCTCATTTGATTCAAGGAATTTTTCAATTTACCTTTTTTTTCTTCTCTTACCCAGTCTTTCTTAAGGAGCTTGTTGTTCAGTTTCCATGTGTTGACAATGTTCCTGTTGTTGATTTCTAATATGATAGCATTGTGATCTGAGAAGATGCTTGCAAAAAGACTTTTAATTATTATTATCATTATTTTTATTTTTACAGAGCAGAGTTTGTTTTACGTTCAACATGACATGTATATTTAGTTCCACTCCCTATTTACCATCCCCTATCTTAACCCAGTCTCTTCTGCTCCCTGCTCTGTAGCCCCCCCCCCCATGCCCTCATAGTTGTGTACTCCTGTGTATCCTGCATTTCCTCCAGGCAAATATTGCCCCTCTGATGTCCATAGGGATACATTTTCATAGAATATGTGGGTGTGTCACCCTGGGTTGAGTAGTTTGCATGTACATCTTGTTTACTATTGGTGTGAAAGCCAGTCCCTGAGAGTGAGCTTATTTCAGGCACAGAATGTGTCCCAGGGTCATAGTATTGGGGGTCTCACCAGACTCCATCTGACCAGTAATTCTGGTCATTATTGAGTTTTTGGATTTTGTTCCACGTCTTTCCATACACTCCTCTATCCAGTATCTCCAGATTTTATCCTTTCCTGAGTGGCTGGCATTAGTAGCTGGGTACCATCTATTTTTTTCTGGTGTTGAAGGCCATCATGTCCTAGGGCTGTTTGCTTCCAAATGGTCTTTTTTTTCCCCCTTCTTCTTTGCTTCCAGTGATAGGAGACCATTAGCTGCAACTTAGATGGCCACTTGAGAGCTTTTAAGAACCCAGATGCTACTCATCAATATAGGATGATGAACAAGCCTTTTATGCATTTTGTTGTGCAAATTATGTCTGGTGTCCCCCAGTACTATGGCCCTGAGTTGGTAGATCCATTGCATCTTTCAAGTGCTGAAGATCAAAGATGTCTCCTTGAGGAGTAAGGTGCACCTGGCACAAGCCATGGTATTTTCAATCACTTCATATGCATGTGAGAACTGGACAATGAATAAGGACAACTGAAGAAGAGTTGATGCTTTTGAGTTGTTGTGCTGGCAAAGAACATGAAAAGTACCATGGACTTCTAAAAGATCTAACAAATCTGTCCTGGAGAAAGTGTAGCTGGAATGCTCTTTGAAGCAAGAATATCCAGACTTCCTCTTACCTACTTTAGTCATGTTGTCAGAAGGGACCATTCCCTGGGGAAGGATGTCATGCTTGGTAAGGTGGAGGGGCAGGGAAAGAGGGGAAGGCCCTCGATGAGATGGATTGACACAGTGGCTTCTGCCATGGGCTCAAGTATAGCAAAGATTGTGGAACAGGCAGGGGACCATGCAGTGTTTTGTTCTGCTGTGCATAGGGTTGTTATAAGTAGGAGACAACTCAACAGATCCTAACAACAATAACAACAACATTTAAATTTAAATTTAGTGAACCTAGCTTCTAATAAGGAATATAAAGTTAGCTACTTTGGATAAAAGAAAAGTCACTGGCAGGATTAATTTTTAGTTAGAAATTTCCTTACAATGAATATTTGGTTTCTTGGGTAAGGAAATCTTAAAAAAAAAAAGAAAGAAAATGTCTGTTATTAACTTTCTCTTTAACAATAATAAGGATATAAATGAAAGTAAAGTGGGTACTTACTACGAGGAAGGATAATAAGTTTCAATCTGGAATGCAAGAGGAAAATAAACTATTCCAACACAAGTGAGGGGCTACAAATAAATCACTTATGAGATTGTTCTAGTTTGGAGGGCAACAACTCTCTTAAAATCCTGAGGTCTATTAAATAATAATAAAACCAAACACAGACTTCTAAATATTTTAAGGGGCAAAGATAAATTTTATGACAAATTGAAAATATTTGTAATTAAAAACCTAAACATTGTATATCAAACTTGTGGAGTTTCACTTAAGAGGTTATAGGTCAGAAATTCTCATCATAGTAAGCATGAGGCCCTCATGTCACTCCCACAGTGAAAGCAATGGAAATGACATATACTAATAGAAACATTTTTAAATTCATGAAATGGTTCTAATGTTATACAGCAAATGAAGAAACACTTAAGGAAATCTAAAATCAACTCATATTTGTTGAGAAAAAAAGGAGTCTCGGTTCTTTGAAATAACAACCATTCTCTGTCTCTGCCTCAAAGTTTAGTGAGATGAAAACTCCATTCCAGACTGGTGAAGCCAAGAACGCAGGCTTCTTCTCACATAGTTCCCAGGTGGAAATCTATCTTCCCAGGAAGGGCAGAACATCAGTATTTTTCATCTTCCCCACAGCTATCTTTTACTGAGGTAAAGTTCCAAGTGAGTGTAGCCAAGAAGTTAGGGCTCCTTCTTTCTACCTAGCCTCCACTCTTAGAACACAGTCTCTTGTGTGTGGTGATACTGAGAATACAGGGGCCCCATTGAACTTACCCTGGTTCATGCCAGGAGAGATAAGCCTAGGAGATCTGATACTTCTGTCCCCTTTCCACCAAACACTCAACTCATACCATAGGGTTGTCACTCAGAAAGAAAAGTGTTATTGTCCTCCACCACCACCACCAGTACTGTAGCTCAAAAGACTTTGTCCAGAGGGAGAAGCCATCCAAAGAACAAGTAGCTCCTAGTATCTCCCCATCAGAACTCTATTTGCAATATTTGCAACAGCAAGTGAAGAAATTCAACCTTAAGAAATAACAACAGTGATGTTTGTGGTGAATGGCAGTTGGAAGGAAAATGGTAGTTTGATTGGAAAGTTAGGCTAAACTGTTGGTTGAATAATATGGCGGAGAGAATTAGAGGTATCTTTACAAGGTAGCCTCCTGGTGTTAGAACAAATATTAAACACTGACCTCGGGAACTATTTATTCAAAAACAGAAACCAAAACAAACTCACCACCATCTAGTCAATTACAATTCATAGTGACCCTATAGGACAGGGTAGAATTGCTCGATAGCATTTCCAAAGCAGTAAATCTTTACAGAAGCAGACTGCCTCATCTTTGTCCTGCAGAGCAGCTGGGGTGGTGGACTTTTGTGGCTAGCAGTCCTGTATATTCACCACAGCGCCACCACAGCGCCATTCAATGGAGCTCTTAATTTATCTGAGCAGCCTGTAGGGCAATTTATGATTCAGTGCGTTGTTAAAAAAAAAAAAAAAAAATTATGGTGTCACAATGCCTAAGGCATTTGACAGCTCACCAGAAGGCTGGCAGTTCAAACCCATCAGCCTCTGTGTGGAAGGAAGATGGGGAAATATGCTTCCACAGAGATTTACCACCTTGGAAACCCACTAAGAGTTGGAGACTATTAGATGACAATGAGATTTTTTCATTTGTTAGCATTCATAAAAACAGCAGAACAGTCAGCCAGCAATTAGTGGAATTTAGTGACTGAGTGTAGTCAGGGAAACAGACATCAAAGAGTGCCCTGACAAAACCACAAGCATTCCAGGGGACTGTGGACATTCCCAAGGCTGTGCGCTCTGAGGAAAGCATCAAAGCTTCAGGTTGATCATCAGTAAAGTAAAGGATAAGATAAAGTTAATATACACACACAAGTAAAAATGGTTGGCAAATATATTAATAAACTGGATTTGGATTTGTCAATATGTATTAATCTCAAAACTACAATGAACAATGAAAATGAAGTATATTTGAATATGAACAAAATTCAGAAAAATAATTATTAACGCATTTTAAAGAGAAATGTGATTCGGCAAGAATATAACAAGGGTAAAAGAGCTCTGGTTGTGTAATGGGTAAAACATTAGGCTGCTAATGAAAGTGTCAGTGGTTCAAATCTGCCAGCTACTCCTCAGAGAAAGATTAGGCAATCTGCTCCATAAAGATTTACAGCACTGGAAACCCTATGGGGTTACTATGAATCACTTTGATGGCAGTAGGTATCATAAGTGTAAAGAGCCCTGGTGGCACAGTAGTTAAAGCGCTAGGCTACTAACCGAGAGGCCAATGATTCAAACCCACGAGTTCCTCCACAGCAAACAGATGTGGCAGTTTGCTTCCACAAAGAATTACAGCCTTAGACACTTCATGAAGCAATTCTACTCTGTCTTGTAGGGTTGCTATTAGTTGGAATTAACTTGATGGCAGTACTTCATTTTAAATAATTTATAAATGCTCTGTTACTTTTCATATTTCTCTTTACATTTTAACTGCTACACAATTAGAGACTTGATACATTTTGCAGAATGAACTACTAATTGACTATAAGAACTGCCATAGAAAACTAGGTTCATTATATTAAAAAGAATACAATGAAGGGATAAAAACCAGGATATAAGGACATCTAACAGAAATCGGAGTCAATGAAAACTTTTTCCCACACACATCAACAAATAATTTCCCTGAAATTATAAATTAATAAAGCTGACATAAGAAACAGGAAACAAAAAAAATCAGAGAAGTCTTAGCATCATTGGAGAAATTAACTCAAGTTTTCCACCCACAAAGAACTCTTAAAGACTAGTGACTGGAGCGCACTTTTGAGAGTAACTGGTAATACATGTAAAGTACAGCATGTGTATTTTCACACTAGCAATTCCATACACAGATATAAGCCTCAGATAATTTATTCCATAAATGCAAAGAAGTCATGAGAATGACCATTCAATGCAAAAGTTCTAATTAACAACAGAGTGGAAATTTTAGAAAGCTCTATCAAAAATAGAATGATAAAAGTATGGAATTTTATAACTAAGGTAAAGTAAATGACTCGACAGCAGTGAGTTCAGTTCTTCTTTTTACTGGAAGGTAAATGTTCTGGTTACTGAGTTCTGCTTTGACAGAAATGTAACACAAATGGGATGGCTTGAACAAACAGGAGTTTATTCTCTCACAGTTTGGAGGCTTTAAGTCCAAGTTCAAAGTGTCAGGTTTTAGGGGCTGTGTAAAAGCTCCTCAACCTTGGGCTTCAGCTCTGCCTCTTGCTTCCAGCCCATTGAAGCTAGAGGCATCTCTTCACTCAGGAAGCTACTGGGTGCTGAGGCTATCAAACCCAAGGTCAATAAATAAAATGGCACAGTCCCGGCATTACCAAACCACATGGCAGGCCATTAATTCAAGTCCATTGTAAGTCCCAAGGTCGGCAGAGCATGGCAGGCTGCTGAACAGCGACATGGCTACATGCAGGGTCCAAGTGTTCCATAAGCTAGAGACCATTCCCAAAGCTGCTCCTTATATACAGGAAGCAGACCATGTACCCAAAGGCAGCTACTCAGCTGCTCACAGCAGAGTCCACCATGGATTTGATTACCAGTCTCATCACGGGGAATACTACATCCAGCTGTCCAGCCTCTCAACCAGGCCTAGCCAAGTTGACACAAAAACATAATCACCACAACAAAGTAGAATTGCACTATGAGTTAATACAAATTATTAATATGAATAACTTATAAAGTACATAAAATCCATAAACTCAAACAAAAAAAAATTTTAAAACAAAAAATAAAAACTTTACAGTTAATGTTGTTGTTGTTGTTAAGTGCCATCAAGTCAGCTCCAACTCATAGCGATCCTATGTACAACAGAATGAAATAGTGCCTGATCCTGTGTCATCCTTACAGTCCTTGCTATGCTTGAGCCCATCATTGCATCTGCTGTGTTAATTCATCTTGTGGAGGGTCTTCAACCTCTTTCGCCAACCCTCTACATTACTAAGCATAATATGCTTCTCCAGGGAATAATCCTCTCTAACAACATGACCAAAGTAGGCAAGATGAACTCTCTCCATTCTCACTTTCAAAGAACACTCAGGCTGCACTTTTTCCAGGACAGATTTATCTGTTCTTCTGGCAGTCCATGGCATTTTCAGTATTCTTCAACAATACCACAATTTCAAAGGCATTAATTATTTTTCCATCTTCCTTATTCATTGTCCAGTTTTCACATGCATGTAAGGAGACTAAAAATACCATGGCTTGGATTAGGTGCACTATAGTTGTTATTTTTGGGTGTCAACTTGCCTGTGCCTGGTTGAGGGGCTGGGCAGCTGGTGGTAGTTATTTCCCATGATGAGACTGGCAATCAAATCCATGATGGGAACTACCACAAGCAGCAGAGTAGCTGCTTTGGGTACATGGTCTGCTTCCGTATATAAGAAGCAGCTTTGGGAATGGTCTCTAGCTTATGGCATGCTTGGACCCTGCATGTAGCCATGTCATTGTTCAGTAGTCTGCTATACTCTGCCAACCTTGGAACTTAACAATGGACTTGAATAATGGCCTGCTGTGTGATTTGATAACATCAGGACTGTGCTATTTTATTTATTGACCTTGGGTTTGTTAGCCTCAGTGGCCAGTAGCTGCCTGAGTGAAGAGATTCCTCTAGCTTCAGTGGGCTGAGAACAGGAGGCAGAGCTGAAGCTCAAGTTTGAAGGGCTTTCACCCAGCCCCTAGAGCCTGGCACTTTGAACTTGGACTTTAGCTTGCTGAACTGTAAAGAGAATAAACTCCTGTTTGTTACAGCCATCACATTTGTGGTATATTCCTGTCAGAGTGGCACTAGGTAACCAGAACACACACCTTACTCTTCAAAGTGATGTCTTTTTGCTCCTTAACACTTTAAAGAGATCTTTTGCAGTAGATTTTCCCAGTGTGATATGATGTCTGATTTCTTGACTGTTGCTTCCGTAGGTATTGATTGTGGATCCAAGTAAAATGATATTCCTGACAAGTTCACTCTTCCCTCCATTTATTGTGGCATTGCTTATTGGTCCAGTTATGAGGATTTCTGTTTTCTTTATGTTGAGGCATAATCCATACTGAAGACTGTAATCATTGATCTTCATCAGCAAATGTGTCACGTCATCTTTACTTTCAGCAAGCAAGGTTGTATCATCTGCATACCACATGTTGTTAATGAGTCTTCCTCCAATCCTGAACCCTCATTCTTCTTCATATAGTACAGCTTCTTGAGTTGTTTGCTCTGCATACAGACTGAATAGGTTTGGTGAAATGATACAACCCTGATATACACACTTCCTGATTTTAAACCAAGTAACATCCCCTTGTTCTGTTCTAAAAATAGCATCTTGTTAAGTATGCAGGTTCCTGATGAGCACAATTAAGTGTTCCGGAATTCCCATTGATAACAATGTTATCCAGGAGCTCTGGTAGCATAATGCCTAAGGTACTTGACTGCTAACCAGAAGCCTGGCAGTTCAAACCCACCAGCCACTCCATGAAAGGAAGGTTGGGCAATCTACTTCCATAGTGATACTGCCTCAGAAACCCAAGGAGGGGTCTCTATGATTTGGTTCCTACTCGACGGCACATAACAGCAATGTTATCCATAATTCTTAAGACCTAGAGTCAAATGCCTTTGCGTAGTCAATAAAACACAGGTAAATATTTTTTTTCTGGTATTCTTCATTTTCAGCCAAATCCGACAACAATGACATCCCTAATTCCACATCCTCCTCTGAATAAAGCTTGAATTTTTGGAAGTTTCTCATCAATACAGTGCTGCTATTGTTTTTGAATTATCTTCACCAAAAAAGTTAATAGATTCACATATTTCCAATAAAAAATATATATAAATGATAAGTAAAAACTTTCAGATGATGATTCCTTTGGTATTGAATAGAGTAGAATAGTACTAGAAGAAATGTAAGGGACATAAATTGTATCTTAAATATTTTATTTACTTAAGAAAAAAATTGAGGGGAAGCTAATCATAATAATTAGGTTTTATTCAACAGGAAATTCTAAAACATGAATCAGAAAGCTGGCCATAAATATAATTTAATAAACATTACTTTTATTTTATTCCATTATGGTTGACTTCACAGTGATTTGTGAAGAGAATTTTAAGGTGATAGAGTAGAAAATGTATGTTTTCTCCACCACAACCATTGTTTGACATAATACATTTATTAAGTAGATGTTAAAATAGGAAGCTATAACAGTCAATGACTAAACTGAATTAATGCAAATCATGAAATGATGATAATGAGCTACTATTTATTTTCTCAATCTCTACAATTTAAGGATGCCTTGGGACAATACGGAATAAGTTTTTGGAAAATTATTTTGCTATATAGCTACAGAACTATTCCTACTCACATTTATGACATTTTTTCAAAAAAGAAAGCATGTACAATCAGTCTAAATCAACATAAAAAATTTAGGAATTTATATTAACTTGCTTCCAGCTAGTTTTATTGCTGTTGGATGTGGCTGAATGTAGCTATTGTCTTTGACACTGAATCTGAATTTTAAATACTGCCAGGAGCAAAGCTTCTCTGGATTCATGAACTTCTACTCTAATTTTTAAAATTAGTCTGAAGATTAAAACTTTTATTGCATATGATTTTGCAACTTTTACATCAATGATTATGTTCTTTTCCCAACCTTCCTTGCTGACAGACCATAAAGTCTAGAGTTTCCTGAAAAATTCAAGAATTAAGAACCACTAGAATCAACAGTACTGATAGATTTGGATGGCAGACAATAATATAATAAAAAGTACAGATCTTCAGTCTGTCCATATACTGAAATGATGAGAGGATTTGTGGATTCTTCACATGATATTAAAGTTCTCTAGTAGGCTCTGGAAATTGTTCTTTGATTGCAAACATTGGAAAAATACTAATTAGGACTTTGAGAACAAATGTAAAGAAAGCAGTTATCAAACACTTCTAGATCACTTAGGGTAATTGGTATAACAATTGTTCCTAATAAATTAGGTCATCAAGGTTATTTTCCCATGCCCTGTTTGTTGTTGTTTTTGTTGTTATGTGCCTTCGAATTGTTTCTGACTCAAAGCGAACCCTCCTTGGGTTTCTGAGGTGGTATCACTGTGGAAGTAGATCTCCCTATCTTCCTTCTGAGGAGTGGCTGGTGGGTTTTAACCACCAACCTTCTTGTTAGCAGTCAAGTGTCTTGGGAACCATGCCACCAGAACTCCCCTATATTTAAGAAAATAGAACTTAAAGAAGAATTATTCTACAGGTTTCTGTTTCAGTGGGAAATTGTAGGAAGGAATTCACAAAATTATTTCAAAGGTAATTAATTTACTGGGGAGTTGGGAAAATAGCCCTTTAACATATGCCTGAAACATTCTCCAGTATTTTCCTTCTGAGAGCTCTCCAGTCTTCCCTTTATATGCACTGGAAATGTGTGTCCATTAGGCTGGTTAGGTTATTCCTTTTAAGTCTTAATGGTAAATGTCTAGCTGTAAATTTTGTGCCTTTCTTTTAGAATGTTGGATATTTAGGTCATTTTTTGTTCTCATGTTGGAGGCAAAAGAATAATCTGATTCAAAATCTATTGAAAATAAGAAAAACTTGATCACTTATCACTGTATTATAACTAGTCTTTCCAAGTTTATCACATGCCATTTTTTTCTTGTTACATCAGCAGAACTCCTTTTGCTCTTATTTAATTTGATCTCTTAGTAGTCTTTAACACTGCTTATTGGTGTCTCCTTGAGTCTTTCTCTCTGTTCAGTACGTGAACTTTTATACTTCATTTTTGTTTTTTCTCCTTCCTTTTTGACCTAATTTTTTTTTTTTTTTATTATTAGGATTTGGGTGAAGATTTACAGAGTAAATTCACCTTTCATACAGCAGTTCACATAAACTTTGTCTCATGTCATTGACCAAAATTTAC